>NC_133774.1:11581010-11584263 GCF_003597395.2 Chelonoidis abingdonii
GGCTGCAGAGGAGGTTGAAAAACCTCCGGGCCCCTGCCGAATCTGCCCTGGAGGGAAAATTCCTTCCTGGCCCCAAGAATATGGCGATCAGTAAACCCTGAGCATGTGGCAAGAACTCACCAGCCAGCACCCAGGAAAGAATGTCTGCGCCCACTCAGATCCCATCCATCCAACATCCCCTCACGGACCATTGAGCAGACTTTATCTGCTGATAATCCTAAGATCAATTGACCAAAATTACCATCCCATCATATCATCCCTCCATATACTTATCAAGTTCAGTCTTAAAGCCCAGATTAAGTCTTTTGCCCCCTACTACTCCCTCGGTAAGGGTCTGTTCAGAACTTACTCCCCTAATGGTTTAGAAACCTTCGTCTTATTTCAAGTCAAACTTCCTAATATCCAGTATGTACCCATGTCCTTGTGCCTTACATTACTACTAAGCCTTAAAGTAATTCCTCTGCCCTCCCTAACGTTAATGCCCCCTGATATATTTTATATTAGAGCAAGCATATCCCCCCGCAGCCTTCTTTTGGCCAGGCTAAAACAAGGCCAAACTCTTTGAGTCTCCTTTCATTAAGGCAGCGTTTTCCATTCTCGGATCATCCTAGTATGCCCGCCTGAACCTGTTCCAGTTTGAATCATCCTTCTCTAACATGGGACACCAGAACTGCCACACAATATTTCCAGTGGGGTCTCACCAGCACCATTAGTTATAAGACTTGGGGCATGGGTCACTTGCTGGTGGATTCTCTGCAGCTTGAGGTCTTCAAACCACAATTTTGAGGACTTCAATAACTCAGTCACGTGTTAGGGGTTGTTAGAAAAGTGGATGGGTAGGGATCTGTGGCCTGCTTTGTGCAGGAGGTCAGACTAGATGATCATATTGGTCCCTTCTGACCTACGAGTCTATGTCTAGCACTAGCGTAATATAGTCACTTTGTGGAAAAGTGTGGGATTTCATGCTGACAGTCATTTTTAAAGAAAACTGCTCTTCAGAAGAAGCATAAACACATTATTTTTCTTGATATGGCCCAGCAGAGAACCATACTGAAAGCTGATTAGCATTAATGCACCTACTGGCAACAGCAGAGTTGGGGTATAGAATGAGAACTATATGTGTGGGGAAAGGACATTCAGGTGAATTGTCATGTAAAACAGGAAACTCACTTTGACCAACTGGCTTTATTTTGACTTCATGTTTTGAGTGCTTAGGTTAACAGTCATCTGAAAGGAAAACTCAGGGAGTGAAGAGACTACATGTCTCAAAACACATCAGTGTATTTTCCCAGTGCCCAGGGTAATCTGCCATGAGCAAGTACTTGTGCTGACTACTACCAGGTAGCCTGACATTATCATTGGATCTGTGGAGTAATATATTACCAATGTGAAATGTGCGTAACAGCTGTGTAACCTTCTCAGTCTTGGTACATTTCCCAGGTTAGAGGAATAAACCCTTTTAGAAAACCTCCCCTCTATGAATTCTAAACTTTAGAAGGCTTGTTAGAGAGGCAATGTGGGTGAGGTAATATCTTTTATTGGACCAGCTTCTGTTGGTGAGAGAGACGAGCTTTCAAGTTTCCACAGAAGTTGGTCCAATAAAATTTTTACCTCACTTACCTTGCTTCTCTAACATCTTGGGACCAACACAGCTACAACAACATTGCATACAAGTCATCTTGGCTTTCCGATGTGTGCAGACAAATTGGACAAAAAGTGACTCTTATTAAAAGGGGATTTTCCAGTAGAGATGACTGAAGCTCTTTCAGAAAGGTCTTTCTCTCTTATCTGCTTTGCCAGTGATATCCAAGCCCTTATCAGTGTTGTGAATGAAAGCAAAATGTAACCAATTAAATGTCATCAACACATATCTGTCCATCAGCTGTTCAATCTTTCTTTCCCTTCCTGCAATGGCCTATGCATTAATGTACACATCTTATTTCTTAATTTACATCTGTGATGAGGTAGTCTCTTTTCCCCTGCTTTCTGGATTGGTCTCTTTAAGCTAAGCACACCATTATCTGATTTTTTGCAGCTCAATGAACACCACAATAGTATTGTTTTCCCAGTCTTATAATGCATGTTGACTACACAACATTGGCAGTGGCAAACTGCTGATTACAAAGAGCACTATACAGACATCACCATTATCTCGGATAATTAATTAAGTATCTTAATGTTTGCATTTCAAAGCTCTTTTTATAGGGAGCATCCTCAGATCGCTTTCTCCTAAATAGTATCCGAATTTGAAACACTGCAATCTATTTTTTTTGAAGGAAAAAAATTGTAACTGGTGAATTGAATTTGCACAAAAGAGGAAGAATTTTGTATTCATTGAGCTAGCCACTCTGAGCTATGCTGTTTCATTTTAATCTAATGCCATTCCTCCTCCTCTTTCTTTTGTCCTGGCAGTCAATTATAACCACAGATTGCTACATGAAATTGTAGCACTAGGGAAAGTGTTAACATCTAGCCACTCTGGCACAAGATCACACTAAATAGCTTATTAAGATTCAGCCATTGGCTCTGATGAGTAACATGCAGCAAAGGGTTGGGATTTACTTCCAACTCATTTAATTACAGAAATCAATGAATTCTCGGAGCAGAGCCATGCAGGGGAAAATGAACCTGACCTGACCGACATTTCATTTCAGATCTCAAGATATTACAACTAACGCTGCCTCAAGAATCTATTAAATTTAGAGAGTGTCTGCACAAATGAAAGAGTGATAACAAAGTCATACAGATTTATCTAGTGATATCAGAGTGTTGCTACATTTTAGAAATAATATTGTAAAAAAATAAAATAAAAAGCACTGGCTTGTCTTTTAAGGCAAAATAATGTTGTTCAAGTTGGCTGTCCATCTAACAGATCACAATGAAAGAATTGTTTTATATCTATTTGATCACCTTATTTTCTACATCTTCAGAATCTGTTCTGAACCCTGCTTTAGAAAAGGTCTTGATGGTATGTTGGTAGGAACGTGGTAGTGCCTAGAGACCCTAGTCAAGGGCCAGGGCCCCATTGTGTTAGGTGATGTACACTTGATATGAAAATAGTTTCCTACCTTAAAGAGTCTACAATTGAAATGTAAGATTGTCGTAGCTTCCTACTCAGATTTGAACCTTAGCGTTCATAACCTGAGAAGCTAGCATGAACCCCTCTAAGCTTAATTACCAGCTCAGATCTGATAGGCTGCCACCAGCCAAGAATTTCCAGTGTCTTGGCTCACTCGGGTCTCCCCAAAACCTT
>NC_133774.1:11896240-11986651 GCF_003597395.2 Chelonoidis abingdonii
CTCTTGGTTTTCACACCTCAGCTGCTAGAACAGGGCCTCATCCTCCCTGACTGAACTAACCTCGTTATCTCTAGCTTGCTTGTTTGCATATATATACCTGCCCCTGGAAATTTCCACTACATGCATCTGACGAAGTGGGTATTCACCCACGAAAGCTCATGCTCTAAAACGTCTGTTAGTCTATAAGGTGCCACAGGATTCTCTGCTGCTTTTACAGATCCAGACCAACATGGCTACCCCTCTGATACTTAAAGCCTGCAGCCTGTGTATGAACAACATCCTTATCTTGGTTGTTGCCCCTATGGGCTACTTTTATAAAAATAACAATAACCTTATGCCTAGGAAATCAGAACTACGGACATGCTGGAATGAATGATTTGGGCCCTGATCCTTTGACACATTGAACACTTTAGTTTTGACTGGAGTTAGAGTAATCAGCAACTTCCAGGGTGCAACATGCCATAGGCGTCAGGTTCCCTATATCTAAACTTCCTGAAACCAACCCCAGAGTAATGCCTCCGAGAGTCAATTCAGCCCCTCATGCAACTGAGGTAGAAAGATGGGTTGTTGTTTTTTAATTTATCTTCAAGACCACAGCGCTATTTAAACCTTAAACTTCTCATGGCACTGTTTAGTTAGTTATGTGTCCTGGTATAGGGCACTTAGTCAAAAATTTGAGCTAGTGGGAAGACATTCAAAACACTGAAAATTAAATGTTGACTTTCTTAATTTTCTTGAAAATTTCATCCTATTTTTCTCCCAGATTCAGTCCACATGTTTCCTCTTTCATTGTCAGACAATTTGCTGTGCACCAACTGGTTTCTGAAATGTACCCCAGGTGTGGCAAGCCTCCAGCAACTTTTGTATGTAGCATATATATGATTTGGTCAACAGATATTGAAATCAGGGGAAGAATTTCCATTAGCTTTCCTGGGCCCAGTAATTAGACCTATCACTTTACAAGAGTCTTGTGACAAAGATTTATATTATATTATATTATATTATATTATTATAATGTGTGCTAGGCAATTTGCAGGCATATAAAACCAAGTTCTCTATTCTAAACAATAAATACTTCAAGGGCTGATCAGACAACTCCCTATTCATATAAGCATTCTTTACTCACATTTTTAAGATGTTGAGATTTGAACAAAATTTCAAAATTTGGTGTCAAAAAAACACAGGGAAGGGAAAAACTTGGAAAAAATCTGCCTTATTTTCTCCCCACATTTTGGCCACATATTCTCAGATAATAGTCTCATTAACTTCACCAGGACTTCTCACACAAGTAACAACTATTCACCTAAGTATTTGCCAGAGTTGGCCCAAAATAGACAATTGACAGACAAGGGAAGGTGAAATAATGCAAGCTAGTATTTTACCAGCATCATAATCACAGTTCATCAAAAGAACTGGTTTAAAACTTCCATGTTGCAGGGGGAAAGTTATGTTTCTTTGTTTACTCAGAGCAGCAAGCACTGAGAGAAGGGGCAGCATTTTAATTAAAACTGATAAAGCCTCTGAAAATTAGTCTGGGGAAAACCCATCTTGTCGAATGCATAGCTGCCAGGTTTCAGCTGGAGGCTGGAGGGAATTTGTACAGGGAAATTGGAAGAGCAGCACATCATTGGTGCAATCAGGTCTGCAGGGTGGAATATCACTCATGTTTCGTGCAAGAAAAATATACCCTCTTTTAAAAAATGGTATTTGTCATTAAAGAACCAGCATCTTGTGCAGGACTTCAAATACGTAAAAATCCATTTCTCAAGCTATGCACATTTGATAGGGCAAGATATTACTTCCTCTTTTGCTCTCCTTTTTCACAGTTCTGCCCAAGGTCTTCTCTACTGTAGTATCCCCCAACCCCAGGCTAGAAACTAACTTGTTTCCAAGTATGAAGGTCTGCTTCCAGCTGGAGACCGTTCCCTTTCTTCATGGCCCAAGCACCCATGGAGTAGGCACATCCAGTGGAGGCAAGGATTACTTGTTAAGCTATCTGGAACCAGGTATGTTAGACACTCAGCAAAGGAATGAAGGCTGCTGGTGCTAGCATCCATCTGGGAGCATGAGAGAGTGAATATACATGAATGACATTGATCCAGTGCCCACTGAAGTCAGTGGGAAGACTTCCACTGAGTTCACTCTATCTTAGGGTTTGATACTGCTGCCCATTACTGTAGGACCTGAGAACCTTCCATGTAAAATTGATAGCAAAAGCAAAGTCCTTAGTGGACTCCATGAAGTCTCTGGCACTTCTCCCTTCTCCTAGTAAAAACTCTGTGAGATCTTTCTGTTTTTGTTGGTAGGAGTTTGGGGGCAAAATGGTCTTTGGATTCGGTTATTTATTGGAACCCCTGACACAGAGAGCAGCACAGCCAGGCAATTGTCCAGGAAAGCTCTGGTAGGAAAAGTCTTTATTATATTACTGTGTTTTATGTAAACAGTTGAGCTCAACTTCTCAGCCCCGATTAATTCAGTATTTGAAAGATGTTCTAGCAAAAGACATAGAATCATAGAAGATCAGGGTTGGAAGAGACCTCAGGAGGTCATCTAGTCCAACCCCCTGCTCAAAGCAGAACCAATCCCAACTAAATCATCCCAGCCAGGGCTTTTTCAAGCTGGGCCTTAAAAACCTCTAAGGATGAAGATTCCACCACCTCCATACGTAACCCATTCCAGTGCTTCACCACCCTCCAAGTGAAATAGATTTTCTGAATATCCAACCTAGACTTTCCCTACTGCAACTTGAGATCATTGCTCCTTGTTCTGTCATCTGCCACCACTCAGAACTGCCTACCTCCAGTCTCTCTTCAGATAGTTGAAGGCTGCTATCAAATCCACCCTCACTCTTCCCTTCTGCAGACTAAATACGCCCAGACTAAATAAGTTCCCTCAGCCTCTCCTCATAAGTCATGTGCTCCAGCCCCCTAATCATTTTCACTGCCCTCCGCTGGACTCTCTCCAATTTGTCCACATCCTTTCTGTAATGGGAGGCCCAAAATTGGATGCAATAATACAGATGTGTCTTCACCAGGTCCTTTTCTGAAGAACTGCTGCTTAGCCAGTCAGTCTCCAGCCTGTAGCAGTGTATGGGATTCTTCTGTCCTAAGTGCAGGACTCTGCACTTGTCCTTGTTGAACCTCATCAGATTTCTTTTGGCCTAATCTTTCAATTTGTCTAAGTCACTCTGTATCCTATCCCTACCCTCCCATATATCTACCTCTCCTCGCAGCTTAGTGTCATCTGTGAACTTGCTGAGGGTGCAGTCTATCCCATTATCCATCTCATTAATGAAGATATTGAACAAAACCAGCCCCAGGACCAACCCCTGGGGCACTCTGCTTGATACCGGTTGCCAACTAAGACATTGAGCCATTGATCACTACCTGTTGAGCCCAATGATCTAGCCAGCTTTCTATCCACCTTATAGTCCATTCATTCCATCCATACTTCTTTAACTTTCTGGGAAGATTACTGTGGGAGACCATATCAAAAGCTTTGCTAAAGTCAAGGTATATCACATTCACCACTTTGCACATATCCACAGAGCCAGTTATCTCATCATACAAGGCAATCAGGTTGGTCAGGCAAGACCTGCCCTTGGTGAATCCATGTTGACCATTCCTGATCACCTTCCTCTCCTCCAAGTGCTTCAAAATGGATTCCTTGAGGATTTGCTCCATGATTTTTCCAGAGATTGAGGTGAGGCTGATGGGTCTGTAGTTCCTCGTATTCTCCTTCTTCCTTTTTTTAAAGATGGACACTATATTTCCCTTTTACCAATCATCTGGAACCTATCCCATATCACCACCTCTGCAATCACATCAGACACTACAGGGGTGTTAGAACTCAGTGCTCTGAGCGAGAGTCTAGCACCAGACACCTGACTTAAAAAGAAAGGCCCAGTTCCTTAGATTACTTACTTACTAAGGCATTGTTCCACTCAGTATTGCAATGCCTGACCCCACGGCATGCTTCTGCCAGTAGAATTTTCAGCCCCAAAGGGACCTAAGGAAGAGATCTTCAGAAACCGGCTAGCTGAGGAGGGAGCTGCCTCAGCTAGCAAAGAGTGAAAAGCCAAAGGGAAAGGTGGGGAGAGAAGAAGAGTTTGGGTGCCTAAGCAGGTTACCTGGTCAACCTGGCTGATGGGCCAGATATAGGCCCCCTTCCAACACTCAGGATCCTTAGCCATGACCCCCTTTCCTGGAGTTAAGTACTTAAGACAGGTCAACCGCTTAGATAGCTCATTCCCTAGCAGCCGAAACAGTCTCTCTCTCTCTCTCTCTCTCTCTCCTGCTCAAGCTTATCACCTCCCTCACACTTCCCTGTGCCCCCACCTGTCTTTTATGAAGGGGCTGTGCTGTCCCTCCACCTATCAGTGGCATTCCTCCAGCCCTTCTGCTGCAAGGTCTGACAGGTACCAGGTTTTAGGCATGCTCAGAGCATGGGTTTGGTCCCACTGCCAAGAGAGGCATTCACTGCCTACTTTAAAAATCTTGCTTCAAGGACTGTGGGACTTTGGGTTGAGCTAGGTAGCAGTGTTTAACCAGTGGCTTCCAAACAAAGGGGAAGCAGAATTCTGCTTGTCAAATTGGGGATATCTAAGGTGACCTCTTACGACAGGAGCTTGTTTATTAAGGCTGCTGCAGGTTTCATAGCAGTGATTTCTTTGGTTCTTACTCCTCTTGCATGGGTTGCAGATAAGTTTACTCCAGGTTTTCTTAGTTTTTGTTCTTTGTCTTTCCTTTTTCTATGTCTTCACTCCATCTTGGAGCCTCTTTTCTTGCCATCATTTTGAAGTCTCTGTTAAAGTCTTTCCCCAGCTGCTGGGAGTGTATCTGCTTGAGTGAGTAGGCCAGACTCCCTGCACTCTCCTTCTCCTGCCACATACAGGCTTCTGCTGAAGTGATATTAGCAGGACTAATCAGAAGTCTTGGTGCTAACACCCCATCAAGATGCATGGGCCAACTGACACCGCTGAGAGAGATGACATTAGGCCCCCTGCAGATTCTGACCAAGGTAGCTGCAATGTTTATTCTTGAGTTACATTTTCATGGTTTTTTTCACCACCATGAGGGCTAGGAACTTTCCTTTATAAAAAATGAATGCTGAGATTCTGATTTAATCACATGACAATTGAAACTGGGTCCTTGGACAGCTATACTTAGAATGCCTGTGCTTTAATCTCACTTTGGTGATGGTGATAGTATCAAAACTGAGAGACAGGGCAGGAAGAGATGAAAAAAAGATGAAGAGACATGCTTGGATTTAGGAGGAGCAGAAAATGTTGGGGCAGATTAAGGTCTTGGCATTAGTATGGGGACATGAGGAAATGAGAGGGACTGGAGATGAAGAGAGCATGGAGAGGGGTAGAAGGAAGGTATGGTGCTGAAGGAAAGATCATGGAGTATAGAAGAGTTGCAGTTGTACGAAATCAAGGACATGAGGGAGAAGGTGGAGTTTGAGACTGACGCGGAAATGAAACTGATTTATGCTCCAGACACTTCCAATCCAAATGGGGGATGGAGCCATAGCATGAGGTCAAGGCCACCAGAGAGTCCTGTGTCATGTGCCATTGACTATCGATGGCCATAATCCAGTGCTGGACCCACCAAGATACATGAATCCCTTTCCAGATGCCCTATCTAGCAAAGGAATCTTTCCTCAAACTCACCGTCAGGGCTTCACTTGGCCTGAAGGCATCTCTCTGACTTGCAGGTCTTTTGCACCTATTTCAGCTGTCCCCAGCAGAAAGAAGGCCTTAGACTGATGGCCTATGCCACCTGGAAGGGAATTGCTGCTGCTGTGCAGGAGCAAAACTAGCACTAGTGTTGTGAAACTCAGCAGGCTACCTAGTTTCTGATGTGTGAGAGGGTGGGGTTCTTTGCTCTGTAGTCTGCCTCCCTAGCTCCACTCATGACAAATGTTCCTCTGGAGGGAGTTCAAAGGGGCTGGGCAGGAGACAGATACATAATGCAGGAGACTGGTGCTTCTGGCAGAGGGTTGGCAGGCCTGTAGAATCAGCTGCACAACACAGATTATGCTAATTTGCTAAAAGGGAGTTTGGTCAGAAACAATATTGTCCCATTATGTTATGGATGCTTGATTAACTCTGGCCACCCTTTAAGCAAATTTTGATTTTTTTTTGTCCCCCAACACAGACTGCAAACATGCCCTTTCGCTCTAAACAACCCATCAGTTTGAAAGTGCCCGGAGCTAAAGCCAAGTGCGAGAGCCTGGTGTTTTGATAGCAGCTACCTCCAAATAGCAGGAATAAATTACCTGTCCCATTAAAAACCAGCCACCTGCACTGTCAGCTTTTCAGCAACTTTTAAATCCTTCACCTTGAGAAGTCTCACTAATGCTGACAAGAAACACTAACAGCTGCCTTTTGTCGTGCATTAGGCTGTTTGTGCTGTAGTGAGATTTGCTGGAAGAATTGCTGCTTCTGGATCAGCTTCCCCAGTGAGCAAAAATTGGACATAAAGGCACATTACAAGGGAATTGCATTTTCTCTCTGGTTTCCCTTTCTGCACAAAGAATTATTTATGAGGCTGCTCGTGCTTTTTAGAGTGTGTGTGCGTGCGTGTGAGGTTAGACTAGTATTGCTTTCACACATCATTTGAGTATAGACAAAAAGGCAAAATTTAAAAAAAATAAAGTCCCCTTTTGTCATCGCATATGCAATAATTCTGCAGGGAGAACGGCCCATTATCCACTGACATCCACAGAGACGTTATTTCGTTCGACACCCCTGGAGCTGCACAAATGACAGTCAGCAGGCGTCAAGCCGTCTTCTTGGAAAGAAAAAAAAAAAGAAACCTGGCATCTCCCTCACTGGCGCATCTGGTGAATTTGAATGGCGTTCGCTGGCATGGGTTTGCAAAATTAATTACATTCCAAAGCCTTGTCACAAACAATAAACCCTTGTGCCAAAGGCTGATCTTTCGCTTTCTGCCAGATGTAATGCATCTGCTTCTCTTTATCGGGTTTAATCCTATTTGGCATCAGTTGCTCAGTAAACAATGCTGCTAGAAGTTGGAGATGAAAAGTGGAGGGATGCAGAAAAGGAACCCAACAGTAGTGGAAGAGATGTTGCATTAAGAGACTTAGCAATAAGATTGATGGATGGCATGACAATATGGGCATCAGCTCGAAAATGAGATGTTATTCCCCATGAACTGTATCACATCATTCAGTAGTGCAGGGGGTGCCACATGATATCCACTCCCCCATGGGAACGTATTTTACTGGATAGTGCAGGAGACTGGGAATAAGGAGTTCTGGGTCCCACTGCCAGTTCTGCCATTGACTCATTATCTAACCTGTTGCGAGTCACTCTTTGTGGGGCAGATTCCCAGAGCCATCCAGCAGGGAGATGGGTGACAGAGGTGGTGTTCTTCCATCTTTGCACCTTCCTGCTCTCTCCCTGAACCTTTTGGCCACAAGAGGCCAAATCAGCTCCCAGAACAAGCTAGAGCAGTCCAGATTGCAACAAGGTTGCTCTCACTTGCAGGAGCAGAGAGCAGCTTCCAAGAAGCAACTCCATTGGCCAGTATGGCCAGAATACATCATGCTCTGGCCCTTCCAGACATACACTTGCTATACCCCACTGCCTCCTATGTCAGCACAGGATTTCCCCACACAAGATTTTCCCCAAGACAGATTGGTGGGAACCATAGAGGGAGAGGGACTCAGTTTCCTCTGTAGCGTGTGGGTGCAGGTCACTTGCCAGGATCTGGGTGTATCTCAATCATTTCCCAACCAGTGGTGCACCTCAGTCCCTTCTATTCTCTCCCTATGTCACAGACTAGTCGAGTCTTGTGTGGGCTGTAATACTTTGGTCTGATTTTGGTGGTTGGATTTAATGTGTGGTTGCTAGGTGGTGTTGGTGGTCTGTGATATACAAGAGGTCAGACAAGATGATTAAGTGGTCCTTCTGGCCATACACTCTATGACTCTATGAGACACTGATTTAAGGCAGATTTAAGTCCTATTTGTGCCATTGGAGAAGCACAAAGGGAAATTAGAAGGGGACTGGGGATCTGGCTCTGTGTCTTAATTTACCCAGCTCAACATAATACTTACTGTACATCCATCACAAGGGTGTTATAAGACTCAGTCAATTATCTGATGTATATAAAATTCTTTGAGATCTTTAGACAAAATGCACTATGGAACTGCAAAATATTGCTATCAATTTGACACATGGTTCGGTCACAGAGACCCGCTTGGGACTGCCACCTGGCGTGCTGGAATTACCTCTGTGCTCTGTTTTCCCTGCCAGCTTTGGGGTCCATAACCCTGTCTTGTTGAGCCAGACATGCTAGCCTGCTGCAATACAAACACAGGTCTGGTCCATGCCCCCAAAGCTGCAGACTTTTACCAAAAACTGCTTAGCAGGTTTCCTATCTCCAGCACCCAGACACCCAGCTCCCAACGGGATCCAAATCCCAAATAAATCCTTTTTACTCTGTATAAAGCTTTTACAGGGTAAACTCATAAATTGTCCATCCTCTATAACACTGATAGAGAGATATGCACAGCTGTTTACTCCCCCAGGTATTAATCACTTACTCTGGGTTTACTAATAAACAAAAGTGATTTTATTACGTATAAAAAGTAGGATTTAAGTGGTTTCAAGTACTAACATACAGAACAAAGTAAGTTACCAAGTAAAACAAAACAAAACATGCAAGTCTAAGCCTAATTCATTAAGAATCTGTTTACATGTAAAATCTCGCCCTCCAAGATGTTCCAATAAGCTTCTTTCACAGACTAGACTCCTTCCTAGTCTGGGTACAATCCTTTCCCCTGGTACAATCTTTGTTAGTTCCATATCTAACTAAGGGATTTCTCATGACTGGCAGCATCCTTTGTTCTATTCCACTCCCTTTTATAGCTTTGGCACAAAGAGGGAATCTTTTGTCTCTCTGGGTCCCCACTCCTCTTTCTAAATGGAAAAGCACTAGGTTTAAGATGGATTCCAGTATCAGGGGACATGGTCACATGTCCTATGAGACTCCAGCCATCATTCTTCCAGGGCTCGACCGCACACACGCAGGAAGCTTTGCAAGTAAACAGAGCCATTTATAGGCAATTGTCCTAGTCAATGGGAGCCATCCAGATTCCAAAACACCGTTAATGGCTCACACTTTGCATAATTACAGTAGGACCCCAGAGTTATCCTTCATATTCCTAGTTTCTGATACAGTCAACAAATAGGATGAACACACTCAACAGATTATAAATTTTGTAATGATACCTTACAAGAGACCTTTTGCATAAAGTATACTCCAGTTACGTTATAGTCACACTCATTCACATATTTCCATAAAAACATACAGTGCAACATCACACATTCCTGACCCAAATCTATTAGAGTTATGGATTTGTATTTTTTTATTCGGGTGCAAGTTCACCTTATCATACATGTTGGCTGCAGACTAAAGCCAATGAATTGTCCTGTCGAGTTCTGACTATAAGAGGTCTCCTTTCCCCTATCTTGAGTTGAGTGGTTTGAGTTGTGGGGCTCAGCAACACTTCCGACACCTTCACTCTTAGCTGCCACTGCAGAACAATTCAATTCTGACTCTAGGGATATAGCACCAAATGCTCAGGAGCCACAGAGAAGGTGAGATTTGAACTAAACAGCAGATGGTGCCTGTTAGAGCAGTTCCTTGTTGTGTGGGATCCCACAATGGGTTTACCAAATGCAAAGGGAGAGCAGGAAGGGGGGAAGTGGGAAGAGGTGTGGTGGGTCATCCCTGAGTTAACTCTGAGCCTATCTGAGCCTGACAGAGGATTCCAGAGCCAAAGAGATTCTGACAAGAGGCCAGCAGCATGCACTCTGCAACAGAAATAGCTGGAAGGATCAGGGTTCTTGTGAAACATCCTATATTTTCCTCCTTCCTTAAAAGAGAGGTGGGAGTGGCCTTAACTTATCAAAGGCTAATTTCCAAGGGTGGTTCAAGATTTGTATCAGTGGTTATTTTAACCAAGCTACCCTGCCCATTCATAGGTGCAGTTGGCCACACAAATCTACCAGCAATAGCTCTGGGCCAGTGGTTTTGAAGGGGTCCACAAAAGGTTCTCATTGCTATAGAGCAGTGGTTTTTAACCAGGGCTCTGCGGATTATGTCTAAGATTTCCAAAAGGGTCCACACCTCCATTCAAAATTTGTTAGGGGTTCTCAAATGAAAAAAAAAAGGTTGAAAACCACTGCTCTGTGCAGTGTGGTCTCATCGATAGAGACTCAGAAGGTCTAGTCTTGGCTCTGCCACTGGGTGATGTCAGCCAAGTCATTTTACTTGTCTGTGCCTGCTTCCTCCTCTATAATATAGAAAAATATGACCTTGACCTCATTTGTGAAATGCTTTGAGATTTATGGATGGAAGATGTTATATAAGCACTAGTGGGTATTATTAACACTGACCCTTTGTGGGACTATGACATGCTGGCTGAAAGCCATTGCTGCCTTATTCCTGTTAGTGGTCACTATGGGTCTGACAGACTTTCCACTGATTTCACTGGGCTTTGGGTCAAGCCTTGCATAAGGTTGATTTTTGACCCTCATGCTGGGTAGGTTAAAATACGCTTTCTAGAAGCACAGTTAATAGCCTCAATGCTTCAGGGATAGCTCAGTGGTTTGAGCACTGGCCTACGAAGCCTAGGGTTGTGAGCTCCCTCCTTGAGGGGGCTATTTAGGGATCTGTCTAGGGTTGGGCCTGATTTGAGCAGGAGGTTAGACTAGATGACCTCCTGAGGTCCCTTCCAACCCTGATATTCTATGTCCTTCATAAAAAAAAAAGTTCCCTTAACAATATAACCCAGGATGTTTTATTATCCATATTAAATGCATAATCCTTTTCAGAATCCTAACAAGCTCAAGGCCTGAATCATATATTGTAGCAATGAGTTGCACCGGTTAATTATTTGTCATGTTCAAAACTATATTTCCTTTTATCAACTTCAAATTGATTTCCTTTCACTCTCATCAAATGTCACCACTCTTGTACTGTAAGCAAAGGTAAACAGTAGCCCTCGATTCACCTTGGGCATATCATTTTTATTTGTATATTCTGTCATTTCCCCTGTTATTCATCTTAGGCTTCATCCAAAGTTCACTGAAGGCAATGGAAAATCTCCAGCTGACTTCAACAACATTTGGATACTCCAACTCCAACTGCAGATTGTACTAGCCTGTGTAGCACCACACATCAGTAGTCTAGTTCCCAGTTGTCATTTTCAGACGACAAGATGCTGTTATCTATGCAATTTTTTTTGTAGTAATTGAATGCTTTTAGGAGTTCCATGGCAGAGTATATTTGAGTACTTAAACATTTCCTTTTTCCACTACAGAAAAGTTCATTGTATTGGGGTTCTGCTTCGCCAGCACCTATTTGCAGAGATGCTGGAACTGCAGCTTAGGATGCTAGCCATGTGCATGCAGACTGACTTCCTGGTGTCTCCTCCAAACCTTTCCTTCCTGAAACCTGTGCGCCTCCTTTAGTTCCCTTCCAAGTTGCTATATTATTATTTAGTTAGTTATTTAGTTATTTATTATTTTCTCTTCAAACTGCAAAGATTTAAAAAAAATACCTGTGAGCTGGAAAATTTGACCTGGATTCTAGATTTCAGTTCACACAGATTTAAATCAGAAGAAATGCCACTAAACTCGGGTACAATACTGAGATCAGATTCAGACCCAAAAGACCAGATCCCCAGCTTGTGTAAATCAATGATGCTATGTCACTTCACACCAGCGGAGGATCTGGCTCATACAGTACAAAACATGTTTTTCTGGTTATTTTTTTTCTCCCAGTTATACAGTGATGTGGCGCTCATGCAAGCAGAACGGTGCAAATTACAAATGGGGAGTAAACGACAGCTTGTGCAATTACCTGTTGACATATTAGGGGCAAATTAGACATTTAATAATTGGTCATCTCTATCTGTGGAACAGGCTAAAATAAGAGGTGGGAAGGGCAATGTGAGAGTGGGAAGGAAAGAATGGATTAGACCTATTATGCCATTTTTAACTGTCAAGCCAAAATACTGTTTGATGGGCTATAAACTGTGAAACAGAAACCCCAAATGGGAGCTGCGGTGACACATAATAGCATAAGAGGGAGCCGGAAATAATACCGAGCTAATTTCACTTGAACACATATAACATTCGCCATTGCCTCAGTATCGTGAGTCATCATTGCCAATGTCATTAATTTGCTGACAACGGCAAGATAATGGCAGATCTGCATGCAACACAGCAGGTAAATGCAGGTCTAAAATGAGTTATCTGCCTCATAATGGGGCCCTATGAATGAAAACTGTGTCTGTAGATAAGGATCAATGAATTATTTCACATTCTGTCTTTTGTTCTCTCCCTCCAACAATGCATCTGTATCCAGCTTTCTGGAAAATACTAAACCTCTGTGCCTTAGAATGGAAATTATGTATTTGGTCAGCTAGTCCCTCCTCCTGCTCATAGTGGATTGTTTCCTACAGTGTATTTTGTTTTTTATCCAAGTCAACTTTTAACTTATTCAAACAAGGGGATTGGTACCACTTCCTGGTGAGACTTCCACAAGGCTTCATGGTGATCAGTGTTTCCTTGATGTTCATCCAGCCTTTTCTGTGTTCAGGTTCAATGTTATTCCTATTGTGGAGTCACTCCTCATTTTCTTGTGTGATAACCTAGCTACATTTGTTTGCTTGTCCTAATAATTCTTCCATATACATGGAGACATATGTATCTCACAGAGCTAGAAGGGACCCTGAAAGCTCATTGAGTCCAGCCTCCTGCCTTCACTAGCAGGACCAAATACTGATCTTGCCCCAAATCCCTAAGTGGCCCCCTCAAGGATTTAGCTCCCAACCCTGGGTTTAGTAGGCCAATGCACAAAGCCCTGAGCTATCCCTCCATCACTGATGGAATGGATAAATGTTGCTCATATCTATTTTACAGATGGGCTATTGCGGCAGAGGTTAAGGAGGTGGAGAGATACCAAAACAAGACACTCCACTGCACATGCTACTCTCTATAGGAAGAGCTGAGAACAAATAGGACATGACATATGTGTAACCATATTGCTTAATGCCCTACTGGATCATGGTCAGACACTGCCTCCATGAGCGGGTTATAAGAACTCACGTAAAACAGATTTGTCCATGGTCATGAAGTTGGACTGAGAAAAGAAGCCAGGACTCCTGACTACCAATCCTTCCTCTAGCCATTAAATCACCATATTTAAAAAGATGATTGAAGGGAATAAATTCTGGGAAACAATAAAGACAGAGCCTTAAAATTAGTGGTGGTAAAAAATAAACAAAAAGAGGTAGGTTTTCAAAGGCTTAAAAACAATTAGCACCCAAGTCCTATTGAAAGTTAATGGGAATTGGCCACCTAATTCCCATCTGTGCCTTTGAAAATCTTCCCCAAAGCTCCTATATAAGCAAAAGCAGTTCACATAACTTGATTTTCTTCTCAACTGATTCTCTTCTGATATAAATGAGGAGTAACTCCACTTATGGCAGTAGAGATACACCAGGATAAAACTCAGTAGAGAGAGGAATCAGGCCTTCTGTGTTTTAAAATGGGCTTTAATATCCTCATGAATATTCCTTTTCACAGAGGATGTCATATTTTCTCACCAAAACCCAGAACAACAACAATAGAGCCTAACACTATTTGACAGGGATTGCTTAGGAGAAATATGGGGAAGTAAGTTACTCAGGACGTCTGGACCTACTCAGAGCCTGACATGGACCAGAGCCAGGACACTGGACATACACAGAGCCTGTGCTGACCAAACAGACCAGTGTTCAGTAAGTCACAGACCACATAATTACTAAATTACAGAGTACAAAAAACATCCACTGCTTCCAATTATAATGTGAAAGGGCAACTTCACAGTTGCACTACTTAGTAATGCTGGGGAAAGGCAAAGGAAAATGTGTGAACGGCCTAATGAGGTGTGTGGGAGGAAGTTACTGCAGTTTACAGTTTTTTCATGTTAGCTCTTACAGTGTGTTACCATTCTACCGAGAGAGGGGTGGGTGAGTCATTTTCTCACTGGTCTAACTGAGATGAGCATAAATACAGATTTTTCCTACTTAACTTCTTACCACACAATTTATTAAAAGAAGTCATTCAAAATTCCCACTAGGAAAACTCTCAGAGAATTTCAGTGACTGACAGGGCTTTTTACCCTCTAGGAGAGTCACTTGTGTATTCTAGAGGGTGTGGGGAATGTTTCCTTGAAATCCTCAAAAAGGGAAGATGGGAAAAAAGAGACAAGGGCCCAGATCCTCCATGAGATTTAGGATTAGGGCCCAGATCCACAAAGGGACTGAGGTGCTGCAATGTGACTGTATCTACCCAAGAAATGCCATTCTGGTATAGACACTTAGAACAGCGATGGAAGAACCCCTTCCATCGCTGTAGTAAATCCAGCTCTTTGAGAAGTGATAGGTAGACAGAATATTTTTTCTGTTGACCTAGTGGTGGCTACACTAGGCCTTTGGTTGGCTTAACTACATCTTTCAGGGGAGAGAATTTTTCACACCTCTGAGTAATGTAGCTAGGTCAACCTAACTTTGTAATATAGACTGGCCATCAGTGTCACAACACCTAAATTTTAGGTGCCTAGAAAATCCCAGGAACAGCACCGTGATCTTGAAAGCCAGAGTTTGGTGCCTAGGATGAGGAGAGAGAAGCCCTTAAGAATGTGATCCGCAGAAGCTAGCATGCTGGGTCGGGAGCCACCTATGCTAGCCAATGGGAGGCACCAATGAGAAGGATATGTCCTAAGCCCCACCCATCTCATGTTGATAGGTGTTTAATTCCAGGGAGGCACCTATCTCTGGTAGCAATACACGAAAGGGACCCTGTGTCCTAGAGTCAGGCCACTTAGGTATCTACATAGTTTCTTGAAGGAATGAGTTAGGTTTCTGCCTCGCTCTACATGAAATGGCTGCTGGAGGAGCAGGATAATTATTTAAGTATTTATCCACAGTGGAGCAGTCATTGGGCCAGAGAGAGTAAGCAAGAAAGAGAATGACCCTGTATCCCAGTGGTTAGCAAGCCAATCACAGAGGTGGATGACTCCAGGTCCAATTCCCCTGCTCCAATCACTCATTCATTATTTATCCACAGTGGAGCAGCTCAGACAGGAGATACTGAGGGAGGCCTATATCAGAATATACTATATCTTAGTGGTGTGAGCATCTCTCCTGAAAAGGGGAAGACTCCCTGTTCTGGCAGACGGGGGAATTTAACCTGGGGCTCCCACATCCCAGATGACATCTCTAACCACTGGGCTAAAAGTTAACAGGTGAGTATTTCCGTCAGCTTCATCCAGCTGGATTCTGAATTGTATATGATCCAGCTCAGAGGTCACCTACTGGATCAGGGCCTTCTTCCAGTTTGTGGATTGATCTGGGCTTTGGTGGAAAATATGTGTCTGGACAGTTAGAGTGAGACAAAAGTGTTCATGCCCAGAGGAGGAAACTTAGAAAGTGAGGGAACTTTTACCCTGAACACTTAAGTGCTGAATGAATTTAGGTGCCTATAGGTTTGCCGGCAGTTTTGTGGGTTGCAATGGAGTCTAAAACAAGACCTTAGGTGCCTAAGTGTGGAGCTTAGATGCCTAAGTACCTTTGTGGATCAGGGTCATAGTCCTTAGCAACCTAGGGTATGTAAAACTGGATCTGCAGGAGCCAAGTTTACAGACTCAGTGTTTCCAAGACCATGATTTTGTGTTCACACTGCATAGTGAAACTGTGTTTACAATTTCTGGATGTAGGTCACAAAACCGTGCTGACATTGCCATAATGCAGTACACAGACCTGAGTCCAACCTGATTCTGGGGGCATATCCCAGTTGATTCCAAGGTTTCTAGCACCCTTCCTGGCTGTAGTTGCTTTGGGACTTGGTTCATGGTGTATTGTGTGGGAAATTGTCTGTCCATCCCACTGCTCTTGACCAGAAGTTGTATCAGCCCACTAGCACATCATCATCATCCTCATCACCAAACACACATAGTCTACTGAGGACTGTTGCCCCAGCCAGCATGACCACACTTGACAGCATTGCACCAGGCATCATGTAGTGAAGTTCCCAGATTTGGCTCAATCCTGCAAATCCACTATCTCTGGGGTGGCTCCGCAGGTAGTGCCAAGTAGGGTCAGAGCATGCATCCCTTCTTGTGTCGACAGAGAGTTTGAGAGCATGATGTGCCAGGCTGTTCTTGTCCATTCTAGCAACATGGCCAAAAAACATGCCATGCCACTTTTGAATATAATGATCGACTGAAGGAAGGCCTGATAAGGAATATCTTTACTGCTCTCTAAGTCTGCCTGTAAGAGGGTCCAGATTTCTGACATATTCTAATACAGGTAGTACACAGGTTTGATAGATCCAAAGCTTTGTCTCAGCACATAGACATAAGCAAGACATGAACTTCATGCAGGAGGTGGTGAGATCTATTTGTTGAAGAATGTTTGGTTTGCTGCAACTTTTATCTTTGCTTGCAGCCTAAGCAAAATAGCTTGTCAAAGCTCTCCACAATATTCAACACCACCTGCATCAGGGGTTCTGGTGGCCCAGCTCTGAGTTTCTGTACCTTGGTCTTCTGCCATAGGCTGTTCAACCCTATAGTGCAGGCAGCATCTCGGAGACTTGGATGACAGGGCTGAAATTATCTGATTTCTATACAAGCAGGGTAGTGTCATCAGAGTAGTCTTGGTCAGCAAACACTTCTTGCTTCCAACATGTGGAGTGGCAAGTCCTGATAGCCAGTCGATCGCTCAACAGAATAGTGCTGGGATGAGAATGCGTCCTTTTCACACATCTGAGGTATTGTAGAAGAATGGCAAAACTGTGAACCAATGCGTACTCTCATACTGGAACCAGTATGAAGATCGGACACCAGATTTAACAGAACCTCCAGAACACCAACTCATTTCAGTGCTGAACGGTGGACCAAATAAAAAAAAAGCCCGCTTTGGTATCAATATATGCTACGTAAAGCAGGCAGTTAAATTCCTTGTCCAGCTCAGCCAGAAGCTAGGACAGCATCCATTGTAAAGTGCTCAACAGTGAACCTGATTCCTGGGGTTGAAGTCTGTTAAGGAGCGGCTGCATCTTACCCAGCAGCATGTGAGCCAAAGCTTTTCCAGGAACCAACAATAGTGGGATTGGCCTGTAGTTGCCACACTTGGTTTAAGATCCTTTGCCTTTTGTACAAGGACACTGTACTGACATCTTTCCATTCTGCACGTGATGCCCATACTTTTAAAACAGCTGATGCAGGCTAATGTTCACTTGTTCTCAGCAGTTCAGGTGTGATATCATTAGGTCCAGCAGTATGTCCATTCTGTAACTTTTGGATGGCCTGTTGTGACTATCAGGCCAAGAATATCTATCCCTATTGTGAGCTCAAATGTAAAAAGTATGAAAAAGTTCATAAGATGCTCTCTTTCACCATGAAAAACAGGTCAAGTTGTTAATGACATTGAATGTTGTAACAACTGCAAGAGAACCAGACAAAGAAGCTGGATCATCCTAAGTGAAAAAAGCCACGTTGTTATAATCCAAGGACTGTTGAAATTATGCTTAGTAAAAACAGAAGATGTGGAACCAGAAGTTAATAGACCAAAATTGGTGTGATAGATATTAGGTCTAACTGGTAAACGGAATAATGAGGGGGATGAACTATGATGACCCTTCTCCCCTTTTTTTTTGAGTTCCTTGAAGAGAGACTTTGAGAAAACACGTGGCCAGTTCAGTTTAACTCTCCATCTCATCTCCCATCCCACCTTCCATCCCAGCTCATCCCCCAAACTCCCAGCACTGCAGCTCACCTCAGCTTATCGTGACTCAGGCATAAAACAATTTTCCCGAGAAGGCGGCCAGCTGGCATCAATCATGTTCAAGGAACTTTGTTTTTACCAGTGTGTGCTGAAAGTCATCGCATGAGCATGAAATCCAATCCTTTAGTCCATCAGTGGAAACATCTAACTGCCAGCACTTACAGAGGCAAATGAAATCCTGCATTGTTTTTGTGACACTATGCCCTATATTCTTATGGCATAACTAAGATTTATTTTATCCTAGATGGGTCCTGTGAGGTATCATTGAAAAGGGTTTGATTTACTGAATACGATTATCCTATTCCTATGCATGTATCATTTTTATATCTGAAGTTGGGAATATTGTTTATGCATCTATTACAAATGTGTTTACACCTGGGGAACTCCCAATAGACAGAACGCAATCAGTCTGGATGGCTCACTGGGAAGGGCCATTAGGAAGAACAATAGGTCTTTGAAGATGCCAATCTCCCACCGGGAAGGCTTCTTGAGTTATGGCTGCAGGGACATGTGACCAAGTCACCGGGTACTGGACTCCATGATGATACCCAGTGTTTTTCCATTGACTGGGGGTGGGAATCACATTGAGAGACAAAGGATTCCCTCCATATGCAAAGACTATTTAAAGCAGGGGAGTGACATCATGGTTCATTCTTCATTGACTCCTCACCCAAGAAAGAGGACTGCTGGAAACACTTGAGAACAGAAAGACTGGACGTTGGGAGAAGGGCTGAGCTCAGGCTAGAGGGTTGTCTGGCCTGTGAAAGATATATCTGGAGTTTTAAGCTGCAAGCAGGTAGAGCTTGCCTGCAAGAACCTCTTCAATCTGCCTAAAACAACATTTAGGGTGAGAATTTGCTACTTATAGGCAGTTTCTTTAGTATATTAAGCTTACATTGTGTGTTTGGTTTTTTTTGTTAGGTAATCTGCTTTGATTTGTTTGCTATCCCTTATCATCACTTAAAATCTATCTTTTTTAGTTAATAAACTTGCTTTTGTTTTATCTAAAATCAGTGTGTATGGAAATCATAACTTGGGGCAGAAAGCTGTGTATATCCCTTTCCACATTGAGGGAAGGGGCAAATTCATGAGCTTACGCTGTACAGTTCTCTGAGAAGTGCAAGATGGTATAATTTGGGGTTTACCCTCTGTGCAGGGGTGGAGGATGTACCTTAGTACTGGGCAATTCCTTAGTTAAGAGTACCATGCAGAGCTTATCTCAGCATCTATGTGTAGAGCTGCAGCTGGGTGTGTCCCTACCTGTATGTGTGCTAATTAAGCGCAGTCTAAAGCCCAGGGAAGGGCTTGTCAGGCTGGATAGCAGTACAGTGTAAAGAGAACCCAGGCTGGTGGGTCAGACAGGCTCAGTGGTATCTCAGTTCCAAGTGGCACCCCGGGGGGGAACCCATCACAGTTTTCCTCTCCCTTGTTGTGTTATTTTCTACTTCTACTTTCCCCCTTCTCCTTCCACTACTTTTCTTTCCTTCTTTCCTGTCTTTACTCCCTTGGCTTTTCACTGAATCCTAAAGTCAGCTATGCTGTGTTAATCCAAGCCTGTCTAAGAAGAAAACGTCCCTGACCAGATTGTAAACCAGGATCCAAGCAGTTGATGTCATGGTCGACTTCCCAACCAAAAGCATCCACTCATAACAAACCCAGAGTCCAGTGTTCCAAAAACATCATCAAAAGCTGTATTTCACTATTTCACCCATCTTTTCTATCCAGTCTCTCCTCTCCCTTGAATCTGTCTGTTTATTAGGAACAGGATAAGTAAATGCCCTCTATACATCAGGACAGAGAGTAAAATTAACCCTTTCCTTTTCATCAAAGAAAGATTGCTATGAAAATAATAGACACTGATATTTTGCCTCCAAAAGGAGTAAGGCTTCTAAGGTTTTGACTAAATTTGTCTTGTATAATCACTCAACCACAGTTTCAGTAGAAATGCCTGTTTTAATTTCTTGTTCTTTCTTGTTTAAGCAATATATTTTTAATTGGAATAAATACCTCTGGGTGTTTGTCAAGTAACTGAGTAAAACCAAGGCCTTTGTTTAAAATAACCCCAAACCTCCATATCACTGTTTAATGTTGGATAGTGAAAGTGTTTATAAACAGCTTTTAACAATTTGAGTATGGGATCAATATCCATACAACAGGCCTTCTATACTTCCTCAAGTGAGAGAAGACAAGCGTCTGTGCCTGAGTCTGCAACCGTGTGATTTGCCAGGTCACATAGCTCTAGACAGTTGTCGGCAGGTGTATGATTCGGCATGCTTTCATAATTTTCATGTTTTCCATCAATCCAAGGCCTCGTCTATCGACGAGCAGGGAGAGCTCTTTGTGAGGGGGATGTTAGAAGGTTGTTTATGGCTGCCAGCCAGGTGCTTGTTGGCTCTGTATGCAGAATGCAGATTTTAATAGTTTAAGCCATTCTCCGCTTTGCCGGCCAGGGAGTTGATGTAGATCTCACAGTCACATTTTGCAATGGTCTGGAAAACGACTTTCAGCTGTTTACATTCTTGGACATCTCCCTGCTTGTATTTTTGCTAATATATCAAAGGTCTCTTCAGAAAGCAAAGGTTTCTTGCATGACCATCTGACACCCATTGTTCCAGCAGCGGCATGTAGTATACCATTACATATACCACTCAGGTGACCTCCATGTTGTCTGAGAGGGTATAAAGGTTACGTATATGATCCTCAGAGGTCTGTGTGTATTTTACAGTTTCAACAAGACATCCTATAGATGCTTGACATTGTGCTGTTCCTGGATGCCTTGTTTGCAAGGAGTTGGAAAATGCAGAGAGAGCTAGAAACTAGCCTATGGTCTGAGTTTGCTGATGCTCCTGCATGATAGGGATTCTGATAGGTCCGTTAGGATTCCCCAAATGATAACATCATCTTGTTTTTGACATTGTGTGCCACTGAGGGCTTATCTGTTATGGGCTTCTGTTGTAGATATCTTAACAACCATCACTGGACCTAGATATCAAACAATGGACATGCCTTGAAGGAAATTGGTCACATTCTCATTAGAAATCACTCTTTAGTGAAATTTCACCATGTTTTTGGGCAATGCAGAAGTACAAGCCAACAGGTCCATCTGAGTCATAGTTACTGTCCCAGCAACCAAAGCCAACAACATGGATGAAGCACTGTTGGAAAACTGTGTCCAGCTTGTGCTTTCACACCTATTTCAAGAAACAGGCAGAGCATCCTTGAGATGCCGGTGGGCCTCATGCCAGCATTTTTGGACCTACCAAAGGCACCTCTTGAAGCGGGCTGCAGACATGGCAGACTCCAATCAGCTGATGCTGCGCCTGATTCTTACTCTAGCTGCAGATTCCCCATATGTTGACCGGTGCTTCTGGAGCAGGATCATGAGCACTGATCAGTGGAATCACATTGCCATGCAGACCCGGAAGACCAGCAGTGGTTGCTGCATGAAGAAGTGGATGCTTCTGGAGTTTTGTGAACAGCTTGTCCTGACCCTCAAGCATCAGGACCCGCGTATGAAGGAGACCATTCTGGTCCAGAAGTGGATTGCTGTATCCATCTGGAAGCTAGCTAGCCCAATCACTACAGGTCTTTGGCTAACCAGTTTGGTTTTGGCAAGTTGACTGTGGGAAAGTTGTGGTGGTAGAGGTTGGTGAAGCAATCAGGACTGTGATTTACCCAAGAATAGTGGGTATAATGCCAGTTTGGGGAAAATATGCTTTCCAAAACTGCGGTGATGCCACTGATGGGACTCAGGTGCCCATCCTTTGCCCTCCACAAGAAGCACAGAATATATGATCTGCAAAGGGTACCACTCTATCATTAGGTCAACAGCAACAGAGACTGCGTCATGAACACTAACATTGGCAGTACTGGTAAACTGCATAATGCGAGGGTTTTCCAGATGAGGACTTTATCTTCAGATACAGGCTGGGACACTATTCCCACCAAATTATATTGTTATAAATGGATTAACTATCCCCACTGTTATTCTAGGGGACCCCATGTACCCCCTTTTGCCAAGGCTTGTGAAACTATCCCCTGATCTTAGAAGTTCTGGCAAAAGAAGATGTAATGACACACTCATAGGATGGTAGTTGAATGTGCATGTGGCAGATTGAAATCCCACTGGTGCTGTTTGCAAGACAATTTGGATGCCAGTGTTATCAATAGTCTCTGGATTATTGTGCCCTGCTGAGCTCTACACAACGTCTGCAAGGACGAAGGGGAGCCATTTCATGAGGAGTGGGCTCAGGGCACAGCTGGATTGCTGGACCAGTTCACAGTCAGAAAGTGCCCCTGTCATTCCTGGGGCAGGATCCACACATACAACAGAAATCAGGGATATGTTTTGCTCCCACATTATGGGATAGCACATCCCTGTGGATGAGGGGAAATAGTATGTGTATGAACATATGTATATGTTAATATGAATGGTGATTGAAATATTATCAGGGAGGGGAAGATGGCTCCCATTGAGACTTCCTGTGTGAGTTCTTATGAATTTGATCTTATGGATATGATGGATTATATTTTATTTTATAACCATTTTTTAATCTTTATTTCATAAAATGGGGGAGGGATAGCTCAGTGGTTTGAGCATTGGCCTGCTAAACCCGGGGTTATGACTTCAGTCCTTGAGGAAGCCACTTAGGGATCTGGGGCAAAAATGAGTACTTGGTCCTGCTAGTGAAGGCAGGGGGCTGGACTCAATGAGCTTTCAAGGTCTCTTCCAGTTCTAGGAGATAGGTATATCTTCTATTATTAAAACCACCACTTATAGATTGCAATGATGTAGAATCATAGAACTGGAAGGGACCTCAAGAGGTCATCTAGTCCAGTCCCCTGCACTCACAGCAGGACTAAGTATTATCTAGACCATCCCTGACAGGTGTTTGTCCAACGTGCTCTTAAAAATCCCCAGTGATGGAGATTCCACAACCTCCCTAGGCAATTTATTCCAGTGCTTAACCACTCTCACAATCAGGAAGTTTTTCCTAATGTCCAACCTAAACTGCCCTTGCTTCAGTTTAAGCCCATTGCTTCTTGTCCTATCCTCAGAGGTTAAGAAGAACAATTCTTCTCCCTTCTCCTTTTATGTCCTTGAACATTGTTATCATGTCCCCTCTCAGTCTTCTCTTCCCCAGACTAAAGACACACAATTTTTTTCAGTATTCCATCATAGGTCACGTTTTCTAGACCTTTAATCATTTTTGTTGCTCTTCTTTGGACTTTGTCCAATTTGTCCACATCTTTCCTAAAATGTGGTACCCAGAACTGGACACAATAGTCCAGTTGAGGCCTAATTAGAACGTAGTAGTGCGGAAAAATTACTTCTCATGTCTTGCTTACAATACTCCTGCTAATACATCCCAGAATGATGTTTACTTTTATTACAACAGTATTACACTGTTGACTCATATTTAGCTTGTGCTCCACTATGACCCCCAGATCCCTTTCTGCAGTACTGCTTCCTAGGCAGTCACTTCCCATTTTGTATGTGCGCAACTGAGTGTTCCTTCCTAAGTTGAGTATTTTGCATTTGTCCCTATTGAATTTCATCCTATTTATTTCAGACCATTTCTCCAGTTTGTCCAGATCATTTTGAATTTTAATCCTATCCTCCAAAGCACTTGCAACCCTCCCAGCATGGTATCATCTGTAAATGTTATGTGTACTCTCTATGCCATTATCTAAATCATTGATGAAGATATTGAACAGAACCGGACCCAGAACTGATCCCTGAGGCACCCCACTCATTATGCCCTTCCAGCATGACTATGAACCACTGATAACTATTCTCTGGGAATGATTTTCCAACCAGTTTTGCACCCACCTTATAGGTTATATCTAGGTTGTATTTCCCTAGTTTGTTTATAAGAAAGTCATGCGAGACTGTATCAAAAGTCTTACTAAAGTCAAGATATACCACATCTACCTCTTCCTCCCTATCCATAAAGCTTGTTACCCTGTCAAGGAAAGCTATCATGTTGGTCTGCCACAATTTGTTTTTGACAAATTCATGCTAACGGTTATTTATCACCTTATTATGTTCTAGGTGTTTGCAAATTGATTGCTTAATTATTTGCTCTATTATCTTTCTGGGTGCAGATGTTAAGCTGACTGGTCTGTAATAACCTGGGTTGTCCTTATTTCTCTTTTAATAGATTGGCACTATAGTTGCCCTTTTCCAGTCTTCTGGAATCTCTCCTCTCTTCCATGACTTTTCAAAGATAATCGCCAGTGGCTCAGATATCTCTTCAGTCAGCTCCTTGGATATTCTAGGATGCATTTCATCAGGCCCTGGTGACTTGAAGACATCTGACTTGTCTAAGTAAATTTTTACTTGTTCTTTCCCTATTTTAGCCTCTAATCCTACCGCATTTTCACTGGCATTCACTGTGTTAGACATCCAATCGCCACCAACCTTCTTGGTGAAAACCAAAACAAAGAAGTCATTAAGCACCTCTGCCATTTCCACATTTTCTGTTATTGTTTCCCCCCCCCCGCCATTGAGTAATGGGCCTACTCTGTCCTTGGTCTTCTTCTTGTTTCTAATGTATCTGTAGAATGTTTTCTTGTTTCGTTTTATGTCCCTAGCTAGTTTAATCTTGTTTTGTGTCTTGGCTTTTCCAATTATCTCCCTACATACTTCTGTTATTTGTTTACATTGATCCTTTGTAATTTGACCGAGTTTCCACTTTTTGTAGGACTCTTTTTTAGGTTTTAGATCATTGAAGATCTCCTGGTTAAGCCAGCATGGTCTGTTGCCATACCTCCTATCCTTCCTACACCATGGGATAGTTTGCTTTTGTGCCCTTAATAATGTCTCTTTGAAAAAAAGCCAACTGTCTTCCGTTGTTTTTCCCCTTAGACTTGCTTCTCATGGGATTTTACCTACCAACTCCCTGAGTTTGATAAAGTCTGCCTTCTTGAAATGTATTGTCTTTATTTTGCTGTTCTCCCTCCTACCATTCCTTAGAATCATGAACTCTATAATTTCATGATCACTTTCACCCAAGCTACCTTCCACTTTCAAATTCTCAACCAGTTCCTCCCTATTTGTCAAAATCAAATCTAGAACAGCCTCCCTTCTAGTAGCTTTCTCCACCTTCTGAAATAAATATTTGTCTCCAATACATTCCAAGAACTTGTTGGATAATCTGTGCCCTGCTGTGTTATTTTCCTAACAGATGTCTGAGTAGTTGAAGTTCCCCATCATCACCAAGTCCTGTGCTTTGGATGATTTTGTTAGTTGTTTAACTAGCCTCATCCACTTCTTCTTCCTGGTTTGGTGGTCTGTAGTAGACCTCTACCATGACATCACCCTTATTTTTTACCCCTTTTATCCTTACCCAGAGACTTTCCACAAGTCTGTCTCTTATTTCTATCTCAGCTTCAGTCTAAGCGTATACATTTTTAATATACAAGGCAACACCTCCTCCCTTTTTTCCCTGCCTGTCCTTCTGGAGCAAGCTGTACCCTTCTATAACAATATTCCAGTCATGCCTATTACCCCACCAAGCCTCCGTGATGCCAACCATGTCATAGTTGTGTTTAATTACCTGCCTTTCGAGTTCTTCCTGCTTGTTCCCCATACTTCTTGCATTATTATACAGACATCTAAGATCCTGATTTGATTCCCACCCCTCCACCCCCGTTCTTTCTTATCTCTCCCATATTTCTGCTGTAACAGCCCATGCTCCCCCCAGATTCCGACCCTTCTCCCAGGTCTCCATTTTTTGATTTACCTGTGGGCTTTGGTCACCTGCCCCCACTGGACCTAGTTTAAAGCCCTCCTCACTAAGTTAGCCAGTCTGTAGCCAAATATGCCCTTCCCCTTCTTTGATAGGTGGACACAATCTCTGTTTAGCAGTCCTTCCTGGAACAACATCCCGTGGTCAAGGAAGCTGAAGCTCTCCTGACGACACCATCCTCGCAGCCAGGCATTGACCTCCAGGATGCATCTGTCTCTGCCTGAGCTCCTACCCATGACTGGAAGAACTGAACAGAGCACCACTCATGCTCCCAACTCCCTCACCCTTACTCCCAGAGTCCTGTAGTCAGTTCTGATCTGCTGAGGGCCATACCTCACAGTATCATTAGTGCCTACATGGATGAGTAGCATGGGATAGTAGTCAGAGGGCCAGATGGTCCTCGACAATCCCTCCATAACATCTCAGATACGGGCCCCTGGCAGGCAACGTACCTCCTGGATGCCATGTCAGGGCGACAGATGGGTGCCTCCGTCCCCCTCAGAAGAGAGTTTAGCTTTAATAAAGATAATAAACAATCCTCATGATATCACACTTGTGTGCATACAAAACACTTTATTTCTAGACATGCATTAATTAAAAACTGACAATATTAAAAAACTGATAGCCAGGTCAGCTGCCATCAAAGCCCCAAGACAGATTTTTGTAATAAAAACAAATAGTGAACTGTGCTCATGAAATCCATGCAAAAGCAGTGAACATTAAAAATAAAACTCTCCAGCTCAGTTTCACTAATTCTGAGTGTCCCCTGCCTCTATGTTCTCTTAGGTCCTTCTAGTGTGTTTTGCACACACTGGCCGCTGCTGCACTGGAGTAGAGGAATGAACAAGATACATTTGCCCATTCCATCTTGTGTTCATTTCTTGGACCATCCAACCCCAGAATTGTTCAAAGGGTACCTGTGCTACAGGGGATGGTAATGTGGTGGCAACTCAGGACATGCAGACAGGGCAGACACAGGTGGAGCTGGAGCTGGGTCTGGAGCCTGTAATCTCTCTGCCATGAGTGCAAGTAGTCACTCAGTTAGTTCTTTCTGCTGAGCCCTATCTTCCTTCCTCAAGCACCATTCATGCTCGAGAAATGAGCTGCTAATCTTTCCTCATACTCTGCGGCCTTTCTCTGTTTGTCAGCCTGGCCTGCATCCTTCTGCCATTGGTAATACAGCTGCTGATTGGCCTTGTTGAAGATGTCCACCATTAATTCTTCATGTGCCAGCTTCTTCCTTGACCACGGTGTGGAACTGAACCCCACAAGACTTCTGTTTGACTGTGGTTGCCCTGCAGAGGTAGAAGGACCTGCTACAACAAATGAAATATTACACTATTCTTCTTCGAGTGATTGCTCATATCCATTCCAGTTAGGTGTGCGCGCACCGCGTGCACGTTCGTTGGAAGACTTTTTACCCTAGCAACACTCGGTGGGTCGGCTTGGCGCCCCCTGGAGTGGTGCTGCTATGGCGCCAAATATATACCCCTGCCAACCCAACCGCCCCGCAGTTCCTTCTTACCGCCTGTGTCGGTCGTTGGAACTGTGGAGTGCAGTTTTACTGACCTCCACCTCCCTAGCTACTCATAGTTCTCGTTCATTATCGTGTATTAGCTAAGTGTGTAATCCTTCTTATATACATATTATGTGAGTGGACAGGCGTGTAGTGCGTTAAGAGGGCTACCTTGTGGATAGAGACCACCCTTGATAGAGAGACCGGGGTTAAATCCTGGTTGGTACCAGCCACTTCCAGTAAGGGGTCCTTGGGCAAACGGACCCCCTAACCTCACCTGCCTACCTCAATATGATAAGGACAGTAATAGAGTCATGCCGGCCAGAGTCGCCCGGCATTAACAATGGTCGTGCCAGTTTGAGGAACCAGAACAATCTGAATGATAAGTGGGCTACTAGAACAGACAAGAGACCTGGGAAATTGATGGCAATGCTACTACCAGATAGACTGATGCAAGGCGGTATATGAACCAGATGAGGGGCTATGAGATGGCATAAAGACCTCTCCCACTACTGAGAACAGCTAGTTTACCCAATGCTTCAACAAGTAAGAAAGGAAGCTGCTTTCACTGAGATAGACCAACTCCCATTACATCCCAGACCAAGAAGACTGGAAGGACAAGTGAATGTGCAGTCCACACCTGAAGCTGAAACTTCACGCCCACTCCATGCCTTAGAGCCAGCACTGATATGAGCATAAGATCATGAGAGAAACTGGCTACAGTAATCTTGGAAGACCTGATTACCAAGCTCAGTGGAGAAGTTACACTCATAGTATGGTAGATAGATGCCATAGAAGTACTCATGACATCCCTACTACAACCATAACCAACACAATGAAACTGGTTAATGCTACGCCTCTGTAATCCTGGAATGCTTGGCCCTACACGATCAATGAAGACACACAGTATGTACCACCCTGAACATGAGGTTGGAGGAAAGATCAAGGCGACGTTGGAGAGAAGTTAGTCAGGCTCTGGTGGAACTACAGAGGTGTAGCGAGTCAGGTATAAGATCTACGCACTGAAAAACCAAGGGCCTGTACTCTATCTGAAGCCCTTGCAGCTGCTAAACAAGGCCACAGCACGCGCGACCAGGCAAGAGATACAGCTAGAGATTACAGCAAGGCAAAAAATAAATGCCCTTGGTTTTAATCCCCCCAAAGTTATTTTTCACTTGGGCCACTCAGTGCAACAACCACATAACAGCAGAGCCAACCAGCCAGCAGAATACTGAACGTACGGAAGAACGATATGGGGAGAAAGAGAGACTCATAACCCAGTGCAAGGCTGCCAGGACCTAGCACAGAGCAACTCCCAGAAGCGAACAGCCAGCCATCGACAGTAAGAAACATGTACGCGGTCGAACTGAAGAGCTGTAGCAGACATGAGCACGACCTACGGCTAAAGAAACTAACAGCAGTGCATAACGCCTAGCAGCACAGAAGCACTAGCAGCGAGCTCCACCCAAGCTGGCTTAACACAAGGAGGACAGTGCTGTCAGAACAGACCCCGCAAGGGACAGAACCGTCCAACACGCCGAATACCTGCCATCCCAAACATGGAGCTATCAGCATCATAGCGCCAACTACAGAACCTATAGGCCAGTAAATGAACACAGCTCAGCGAAGGCTTGGGAACAACAACCGAGACTCAAACACCAAAGTTGTCATAGTAGGGCATCCGCCCCAAGACTCACGGTCTAACAGACATCTGAGCAACAGCCGGATTGACTACAGAAAGCATCACGAACTGCAATGCCGCAACGTGGCTCTGTGAAGTGTCTGGCGCTATACAAGGGCAACGGACACTAAGACCTCCCAAGAACTCTCGGACTATGGGAGACAACACTGGAAGTCAACTCAAGGCAGCTTGACAAGTGGCATCAAGTGCGGCGTATCCAAGTGATGCACTGTCCCCGCGGCTGTTCTGCATAGGCTTAAACCTTCAGCAAGATAATCACAGGACTGGATACGGGTAACCAGGTTCAGGGTGACTTCACTCAGCCACCTCCTCTCACATGGAATGACATTCAGCTGTATGCAAGATAGGAACGAGACAATCGCTGCGCTAATCCACCTGATGCGGTACTACAAGTGAGGAATATCGGGATGGTCATTTGGACTGTGAGAAGTGTGGCGGATAGGTATTGAAGAGAGGGAAGGTAGTCAAGACTGATTGGGGTGGAACGACAGCGGGCACATAGCAGACATACACCAGCTACAAGTACCTTGGCGTCCAGTCACATGGAAGACCACGATGAGGCGGCAAGGAAGACCGCACCATCCACAGGTCACCAAAGGATAGACAGGTCCTGAAGAGCCAGCTCAGTGGAAGACCTCCATGCCACAACAGATACGCCCGCCGGCATCAGTACCCTGCTGGTTGGAGCTGGCAAAGCGAGACATGGAGGCTGCGGATGGTGAAGACCGGAAGGCCTCCTCAATGCCGGAGGGTTCCCCTACGTCCCAACACCCAAGAGACTGTATACCGCTGGAAAGAAGGTGGGCGGGGCTTGGTGAGCGAGCATAGCCACTGTCCTGATGAATAACGGAATACCAGGTACAATCGTAAGAGGCCCAAGATGAGCTGTGCCGAGAACGCATGCTGAGCAGCAGCAGAAGGAAGGAAGACCAAGCCAGAATGAATGGCCAGGCAAAGACCGACTGATGGAGATGTCCAATCGCAGATACTGAGTGGTGCACACTGGGACTATCCTACCAGTGGCGGAAAGGCTGGCTAAAAGACACATGAGGCACTGATCATAGCGCACAGGAAACGGACACTGAGCACCAGATCTGAACAGAGGTCTACCCCAACACTAGAGAGGACCCAGGTCAGAGGCCTCTAGAGACAGTTCAACACATGTGGCAGGAGTAAATGCAGGCAGGAAAGGCCTTACTGGCTGAACGCACAACCAAGTGGCTGGCATATTTGTATTAGGAACATCGCACAGCGTAATGGCTGAAACCCCCAAGACCAGGGAGATTCCAAGAATTGGGGACTGGCAAGGATCTTGAGGATTGCCTTACCAGATCATCACGACAGCAGAGTCGGCCATTCAACCAGACTCGTGGCAAGACAAGGACCAGGACAGCAGTGGTATAGATATCGAGACATAGGACAGCAACATCAGGAAGAAGGGAATATGAGAAGCTGATGAAGTACCAGGCCTGGAAGGGAACCTAGAGAGGAGTGGAAGTGAGGGCCAAAGTGGCCCAGTGGTGGTAGGAGCACTCAGGTCTGTGACCCTTCAGCTGGGTGAGTGGCTCCAAACAGAATCCCGGAAAACATCAGAGCTTTCTGTCCAGAAGAGTGCAGCTGAGGAACACTTAAGCTGGTCTACACACGCGTTTTAAATCTGATTTACACAGAGTTAAATCGATTAACGTCTTACCCCCCAACTACAACGCTCTTTATGTCGCATAAAGGCACTTTATGATCGATGACCTGTTACTCCTGCCCAAAAAAAAACGAGGGAGTAGTGCTAAATCGATATAACATATCGCTTGCGTGTGTGGACAGAAACAACGTTTGATTGGCCTACTGGGCAGTATTCCCACAGGCCACCACTGAACACTGGACGCATAACTGAATGCGGACTGCAGCGGCAGGTAACACGCAACCCGCGAACTTTTGATATACCATTTCCCTGTTGCCCAGCTGGAGCTCTGATGACACCGTGCCGATGCAGTACCAAATCCAAAAAGGCTCCAGCAAGGCCGTACAGGAGATACTGGATCTGATCGCTTTATGGGCGAACAAATCTGCTTGTATCAGAGCCCATTACAGAAAACGAATGCCAAAACGTTTGAAAAAAAATCTCCAGGCACAACATCTGGCATGACAGCGTGTAACGGAAGCCAAGAATCAAGAGACACTCATGGAGGGAGGCAGGGGCTGAGGACCCGCAGCCCACAGCACCAGAACAGTCTCTGAAAAGATTGCATGCTTGGGCTGAGCTCCATGTCTGTAAGGTTCAAGAACATTGTCCCAGCATGTTTTTTTCCCCCGTACTCCACGTTTAGCTCCTTCTCCCCCCCCACCACGTGAAAGACAAGGAAAAATCATTTCTCTGACTCTTCAATGCCCCTATGGACTGACTGCTTGCGGTAGACGCAATGCTGCGAGCAGTGACGACAGTGATCCGCTTCCTCCTTCGTCCTTCCTGGTGTGACAGTGCCAATCTGACTTGATTTCATGTTGCCATCCAGGCCCGTGATGCTCCTGGTTGGCCTTAGTGAGCCGGCGGGGGCGCCTGGGTGAAAATGGAAGTGACTCCGTTTTCCCGAGTAGATGGTACAGAACGGCTGGTAACTGTCTTCCTCATAGCAACTGGGTGCTGAGCTTCAATCAGCCCCCTCCCTTTCCTGTGTAAAGAAAAGATTCTGCACGGCCTGGACTGTCATAGCAGCAGCATCCTGGGCTCCTCTCCCCCGCACCGGTTATTGTCCTGCCTGGACTGTCATAGCCCTGGGAGGCTGCCTCCCCCTCATTTTATCTCACTAACAACAGGATGTCTTTTGTAATTTATGCCTTACTTCACTGCCCTTACAGAACATCTCATTGATATGACTAGTGTGAACATATGTATCCCATACCCCTGGGCCTTGAAGATAGTACAGTATAATCTAGCAGTAAACCTATTTATAACAATTATCAACCACATGTCCTGCAGTGATTACATACCATGAAGGACTCAAACCCCTGTATTTCTCAGTAATACCTGGCATGGTAGTGGGATATCAGCCAGGAAATGAAAATGATCATGGCAACACAAGGTGGTTGTGGAGGTTGTTTTCCTAGAATGAGAAGATTATGGTCACATTGAAGAAGCACACCTGTGGCTTTGCTCAAAAGGGAGGAAATGTGTCATGTGGTTTACTACTCATCTGGAACCCATTTCAGAAAGTCCATGGTTCTAGGATGGGCTTCTTTGCAGGAAGGTAAGGATTAATGTGCAGGGATTCAAAGCAGCCGGAGCCCATTAGCCTCCCAGGAAACCAACCTGGACCATATAAAAGGAGGAAGAAGAGCATTTCAGAGGCTGGATGTTGGAAATGCCTAGAGTCAAACATTCTGAGAGAGTGTTCCTTGCTTGTAGACAGGCTCCCTCTGCAGCACCTGAGGTTGTTTTTGAACCCTCAGGAAAAGGAGTCTGTCTTCTGTTTGCTTTGACTCTGTTGACTGATGGAAATTTTGCTTACTTCCCAGCATAAGTCCCTGTGAACTCTATTTACTGCTGAGGAGACTTGGGACTAGGTTAGAGGTAAGCCCTGAAGAAAACTGATCTGTTCCCTTTCTTAGTATGACTGGCTTCTCTCAGCTGAAGGACAGCTTGCCTACTCACCCTATAATTGGCAAAGGTATGGTTCACTTTCCACTCTGAACCATTATGTAGTAACTTGTACTGTTGAAAGCCTGCTGCATTTCAGCTGTGCATGAACGAATTCCGGCAGAATGACTGTTGGCTGTAAAATGTTCACATGACTTTGGAGTCTTTGGATTTAAAGGCGTTCTACCGCTATGATTCATTATTATTGCTAATAAATGGCTTTCTGGGGAGACTAAATGAATGATACAAGGAATGCACTAAGTTAAGACAGTCTCTTCCACCACTCTTTATGTACCATGTAGCCTGTAAATAGGGAAGCTCTCTTGATGTAGAGTGGCCTCAACTAACTTAACTGCCTGTGGTAGGATTCCCTCTATAAGGCTATGCTTGAGCAGAGGCAATGGGCTTGGAGTCCTTAAGCCCTAGTGGTGATTATGTGCCATGACAGCCCCTTGAGTATCTGGAAGAATTTGAAAATTAGAGCAACCTTCCAGCTGCTCTAAATTAAGAGGTGGGGTCAGCCTGATGTAGAGTAGCCCAGTCACTGAGGTTGGGGTTAAAAAAGTGGCTTTTCACCCCCTTTCCTGATTGGGCTGCTTAGCTAGGCTAGAGGCTAAGGAGGCAGCATTTGTATTTTGAGCTGGCCTCAGTCAAGGTTTGGATTTGTGACTGAATCAGAGCCAGGGTTTAGATGTGATGGTATCAAAAATCTGAGGTGTTCTCATGAGAATTTGGTCCTAAATAGCTGAATGATAGAAGCCTGCAAGATCAGCTGCTCTCACAAATCTGCCATCCTCTTCAAGCTGGAATCTCACAAGAAGGCTTGAGCAGGAGTTGATATGGCAGGTAAGATGCTTCCAGTGTGTTTCTCACCCAGAACAAAAACTAGGGATTCAAATACAAGCCCAGTCCTAAAACTCAAATGAGCTTGCTTCAAGGTTCCTTGAGTTCTGAGTCATGTCTACTTTTAAATTCAGTGAAATATTCCCCACATAAACCGGATTATTCTCTCAGAGATTGGGTTGGGTTTTCCCTCGGAAGTGTTCTTACCTATGGATTGTTGCATTTTCGCAACAGGCTCCCATATTTAATTAATTTTAAGCCTGGGAATATTAGAGCTAATTCCTTTATATGTAGTGTGAGGCATACCTCTGTCTTCTGTAATATGACTGTACATTGAGATTTATTACTATTAAACACTTACACTGCAGTATTGTCAAGAGGTTTCAGTGAGGCCATGGTGCCACTGTGCTGGGTACTCTACGAACATGATAAATGACCAGTCCTGCCCCCAAAAAGCTTAACTAAATAAAAAGTATCGTTAGCATAAATGTATACAAAAATGGGGATATGCCTGGGTTTACACTGACTATAATATATGGCTGAAACAAATGATTTTGACTTAGTTATATTTAACTTCTGGGGATGTGGTTCTTTTTCCATATTTGATACAAATCAAAGAAATAAGAGCTAGAAAAGTCTTGTTGAGGTCATGTGGCTACTCTTGCTCACCATAAAGCAAACCAAAACAAGCTACATGAAGTTTCCACAGGAAACAAAGAACAATTCTAAAGGGAGCAAGCTTGCCAGAAAAGACTCAACACACTTGATGACATAAAAGAGAGAGAAAACAGAAAAATAATTTTAACACTACACTGCCCTAGCCCAATTATTAAAGAATCCAAATTTCCTCATTAAACATTGTGCAATTCAGTACACAGATAATTCAAACCTAAATCACTGCCAAGTAAAGGGACTCAAGAAAGAGATCTGAGAGTAATATCCACCTAAATTAATCCATCTCCTTCCTAGTAACCAACTACCTTCTACCTCCCCTTCCACATACACACAACAAATTCCTGAATGCCCAGGACCAAGAGCGGAGAGTGATCTTCAGGCTAAGGCACTGGACTGGGATTCAGGAAAACTAGACTCAATTTCCAGTTCTCTTCTAGGATGTCTGAAACCTTCGCAAGGCTCCAAGGTCTTAATTCACAAAGAAAGTTAGGCAGCTAGAAAATCACTGGGATTCACAAAGCCTGAGTTGGACACCTGGGTTCCCTATACAATGAAGTGGAAGAGACAATTGCCTCCAAATGGGATTCACAAAAGCCAGCATTCTAGGTTGCTCCTCACCTAGGCTAATCAATGGGCCATTGCAAGGTGATTGATATGTGCTAAGCCCCACCACTCTGCTTGGGATGCTCAGCTATAGACCCTCTCTGTTCTGTTTTAGCAAGAAGTCTGCTTTGGAACGGGGGAAGGGGGGTGGCCCAGGGGCAGAGATAGATGACAAAACTTCCCTCAAACTTTTAGCCCAAGTTCAAATCCACCCACTCTACCTGAGTAGGAGCAGGGATCTGAACGGGGATCTGCCACCTCTCAGGGGTGTGCCCTATCTACAGGGCTCTGGGATATTCTGACAAAGGAATTTCTCAGTCTCTCCTGCTGAACATATTCCACTGTAGAGAAATAATTTTAAAAAGTCACTGGACCAGGAAGACTGGATCATGAGTCTCCCACCTTCCCAGTGAATGCACTTACCACCAGGCTACAGAGTCTTTCTCCAGCTAGAGTTCAGGTCTAGATAATACCTAGTCCTACCACACATGCAGGGGACTGGACTAGATAACCTCTCAATGTCCCTTCCAGTCCTATGATTTTATGTTTGTTCTCCTTCTGGACCAATAAGACTATAACCCTTAGTTCACTCACCAGTGAGGTGGGAGACCTGGGATCCAGTTCCCACTGCTCCAGTGCTCTGAGTCCATGTACTGGACCGAGCACTGATGGTAGGTTAGGTAGAGGAATGTCTACCTTTCCCTTGTTTGTGCCTCACTCTGAGGCTTTGGTGCCCAAACCGTGGTATGAGGATGCAGTGTGCATGCACACAGGTAGAAACATATGTACCAAGGGAACTTGTACTGCAAAAATGTAGGCAACGAGCAATTTTAGGCACCTACAATGTTTGGTCACAGCAGAGTGAAGGTTTTGTGAATCCCAGTGGGGCTTGATTATGGGATTTAGGTGCCTAAAGTGTCAGAGGCTTCTAAATCCTTTTAAAATCCAGCCCTTAATTTCTGTTATATACCCTACACACACTTTAAAGTCCCATGTCTACACTGCTATTTTTAGTAGTGTAGTGCCCCACTGCCAGAGCCTCTCCCCACTGTGATTAAAGGCCAAGGCAGTGGAGAGAGACTGCAGCAGTCCCTGTCCGCCCCCCTCCCTCTGCTGGAGACTGCAGCAGACCCCCCACCACCACTGGTGACTGCTTCCATTTCATCTCCCCACCACTGCATGTTCACTATGACATGTAGCTACATGTGCAGCTCCTCTACATGCAGCTGTTAAGTATAGACAGAGCCTAAGACAGAGAGGCATAACTCACAACACCTTGGTGCAGGCTGGCTCTTTGCAAACTGACTGCAGAAGACTTAGAGACTGATGCTCCCCTACAGAGTCCCTAGCCCTTAAGAAGGATCTGGAAAGCATCACATTTAAGTTACAAGTGATAGTTTGTAATTTTAACACAGTTTCCAATATACCACAACTCTATCCACACTTTGGAAAGCATTTCTGAAATGTGGGCCGGTGAGAAACAAGTAATATGAAAACTTGCGAAAATGTCCCCAAAATGTATCTCAAATCAAATCCTACCCCCTTACTCACCTCTGTAGTATAACTTAGATTGTAGCTCTTTGGGGACAGAGACAGTCTTTTTGTCCTATGTACAGTATCTGGCATAATTGGATTGTGGTTCATGACTGGAGCATCTGGGTCCAACTGCAATGCCAACAATAAATGTACTGTACTCTGTTTAGAAACAGATCAGGAAACAGTTTGTGGCTTTTGATACTTCACAGGGTGTTTTTGTGCTCCCTCTTAAGAATTACTGCTGAATAAACATGGAAACCCTTACTAAAAAGAGTGCAGAAAAGAAATAATATACTTCTGAGGAAGAACAGACTACAAAGCAGAATCCACGTTCCAAAAATCTTCTGTAATGAAAACAAAAATCTAGTGATATGATTAAAGAAACAAACTTGTCCAGTCAAAAAGATGTATACACATCTCAACACCAATCAGGCCTAGATGAGCTCTTTAATCTCTGCAATGACACCATGAACTCCAGTTCACCTGCTGTATTTATTTACACTGCTTTCGCTCACTAACAAATCCCAATTTTGATTTGATTAATCAGCATTTATCAAGGGCTCGTCAAGGTGTCACTTCAGTATGGAAGTGAAAAAAAGGCTGGAAGAAAATTGAAATATACAGGGACTAAAACTTATTTAGCCATTGGATATATTTGCTGATACATGCATTATGAACTGATCAAACCAGTAGCTAAAATAGCTCAGTTGTTCAATTGTGTTCTTCCAAGAACTCATTCCACAGACACGGATTCATCTTCATTATTCAGACGGCAGATCAGCAAGTCAAATTACTTTTATTCTGCTAGGAAAAATCCCTCGTCCTGAATCCATCTCAGATTTATTAAGTCTAGAATGAGTTAAAACACATACACATACGTAGTAGAGGGAAAGGGGAGCAGTCCTATAGAATTTAATGGGAATTAGCTAATATATTTTTAAAAGGAGGGAGCTATAGAAATCTATGGAGTTTAATAGGGAACAATATCCTCTCTAGTTGTTTAAAAATATCCTATAGAATTCTATAGCAAGGAAATAATCTCTGTTAAATTCTACAGGTTTTTTTCATCCTGATGAGATTTATTGGCCTTATACGCTGTCTCTTCTCTCCCCCTCCCCCATCCTGGTTGTGCGAGGGAGGGGAGCAAAACCCAGCAGATAACAGGCTGAGGAGGGTGCAATGATGAAGAGGGTTATTACCCCCTACTCAATATTTCTTCTTCCCCTACCCCTGAAGGAACTCAATGTGTGCAAGTCTTTTGTCAGCAAGAGACTCTGGACAAGGAGGGTCAGCTAAGGAGTTGGGAAGGAGTCCAGAACATCCCATAGGACTGCAGTGACTGCACCTCTAAAAATCTCTTTGAGGAGGGTTTGGGGTGGGAGAGGAGGCAGCAGCAGTGGTTAACAAGGTAAGCCATGGGAGAACAGATTCTGCAGGAGCCAGGGATAGTGGGTCTTGTGATTGAGTTACAAAGGCATTTCCCCCTGAAGCACGTGATGGCTTTGGGCCTGGATCCCCTGCTAGTGCTGGGTGGGAGAAAGGACAGTCCCTAAGCCTTGGATGGAATCTTTCTGGGAAACTCCCATGGAATCCGTCGTATGTTTTCTGACCCTCTGTGAGAAAAGTGGTATCGTGGTAGCATCTCCCTCCACTTTGCAACCATACAGTTGAAATCTCGTCAGCCTTTGCTCCCAACCTAAATTATCTGAGTGTGATTTCAGAGGGTACTCAAGGAGATTGAATGATCCCATGTGAGAAAAGGGGTTAGCCAGGTTTTCCTGGATTTAAAAAACAACCAAAAAAAACCCTCTCTTCCCACTGTTTTTTCTTGTGATGGCTGGCTGCCATTTCCCCCACCACCACCACCACCTACTTTGCAGTGATGGTTTGTGTATTGTCTGAAAGGCTGTGAAGTGTGCCATAGGAATGGCTTTAATCTCAAAAGCTATTGTACATTATAGCAGCAAAGAAACAGTTTAGCCCTGCTGAAGCACTGTACCCGGTGCACTGTACTCCAGGGGAGAAGGTTGGATATGATCCCTGGACATATACAGATCTTTAACTATTCCAGGACCCCACCTCCTCCTGGGACCTTCTCTTCCCCCATCCCCCTCAGTGCTGTTTTTGTTTCTCTCTTTCCTTGGGTTGTTGTTTTAATAAAAGAATTGTGTTGGTTTGAAAGCAATCTTTTTATTCTATTAATTGAAAGCCAACAGAGCCCTGCAAAGCAACAAACAGTTATCTTAAACCTTTATATTGCATCGTCTGCAGAGCCAGCACAACCCATTAGGTGACTAGGTGGTTGTCTAGGGCACTAACATTTGGGGGGCGGTGACTGCAGCGGCCAGATCCTCGGCCGCCCCAGTCCTCGTCGGTATTTCAGGGGCAGGAAATTCCGTAGCCTCTGTTGGGGGTGGTATTTTGGGGGTGAGACCTTCTGCCAACTAGGGCGCCAAAAAAGCTGGCGGCACTCCTGATCATCTGCACCAATCACAATCAACTCCTAGCATTACAAGTTCTGCACTCCCAAGCATAGCAACAAATATCAGTGGCTTTCAGCTTCAAATTGCTGCCTCAAGGCATCCCTGATCCTTATGGCCCTGTGCTTTGGCCCTCTAATAGCCCTGGTCTCTGGCTGTTCAAATTCATCCTGCAGGCACTAAGCCTCAGAGGTCTAGCCCTGAGGAAAGCATTCACCCTTCCCTTCACAAATATAATGGAGTGAACAGCAAGAGGTTATAAGCAGAGGTCAGGTCCAGCGTCACATAGAGGCAGCGCCACCGGGCCTTTAAATGACCAAAAACACACTCAAAAGTCATTCTGCACTTGCTCAGTCTGTTGTTGAAACACTCCTTGCTGCTGTCAAGGTGTCCCATGTATGGCTTCATAAGCCACGGCATTAAGGGATAGGTGGGGTCTCCCAGGATCACAAAGGGCATTTCGACTTCCCCTATGGTGATCTTCTGGTCTGGAAAGAAAGTCCCTGCTTGCAGATTCCTGAACAGGCCAGTGTTCCGAAAGATGCATGCACCTTTGCAGACCAGCCTGCATTAATGTCTGTGAAATGCACACGGTGATCCACAAGCATCTGGAGAACCATTGAGAAATATCCTTTCTGATTAATGCACTCACTGGCTAGGTGGTCTGGTGCCAGAATTGTAATATGTGTGTTAGGATATAGATATTCAGGCCTGTCTGCAAAGGCCTATACTGTAAGAATTTAGGCTATTCTTATCACTTAGCTAGTTATAGAGGTATAAAAGAATCAAAAATCACTGTCTGTCTGCGTAATGGCCTTCTCTTACTGTGACAGTCTGAGGCCTGGTTCTTCAGCTAAGCCAGGGCCAGTGAAACCATTTAGGTGACCTAGATGGTCACCTAGGGCGCTGGGATTTGGGGGGCGCCATTTTCTTTGGCAGCGACCGTGGCGGACAGATTTTTGGCCGCCCCAGTCGCTGCCAGCATTTAGGCGGAGGGAGCTGGGACAGGGGAGCACGGAGAGGGCTGTTTGCAGCAAGTAAGGGGGTGGCAGGTGGCATACAGAGGGAACTTCCCGCCTCAGCTCACCCCTGCTCCGCCTCTTCCCCAAGCACGCCGTTGCTGCTTCACTTCTCCCACCTCTGAGGCTTGCGGTACCAATCAGCTTAGGCACTGCAAGCCTGGGAGGCGGGAGAAGTGAAGCAGCCACGGTGTGCTCGGGATGCCCATGCTTGTGCACAGAGCAGGGGTGAGCTGGGGCGGAAGGTGGGGAGCTGCCGCAAGGGCGGTGCCTCCGGGCGGAGGTGGGGACCTGCTGCGGGGGAGGAGGGGGCGCCTCAGGGCACAGCTTCCACAGTGCTATCGCCACATGCTACTCCAACAGCAAAGAAGCTCTCATTCTCGTGTCCTTGCACACAGGGCTGGAGTGAGCTCATCACACAGTCCCATGAATGCGGCTTTCCTCGTCCAAAAGTTCTGCAGCCACTGCTCATCATTCCAGATGTGCATGACAATGTGATCCCACCACTCAGCGCTGATTTCACGAGCCCAAAATAGCGTTCCACTGTGATCAGAACCTGCATGAATGTCATAAGCAATCTCATGTCATAGCTACTACACGTGGTGAGATGAAAGTCGCACACCTCTTGCCTTTTAGTTTAAGACGTGTTAGTCAGACCGAGCAGCATACTGGTCAACAGTTCGGGATCCATTCCTGCAGACCAAAGAGGCAGGGTGCACATACACAAACCATTGAAAGATGATGCGACATGCGAATGGAAGCACAGAGATTGCTGGGATGTGAGGCAATACATCACAGGGCATTGGGACAGGACCAACGATGCCCCGGGATACCCTCTGCCTTCCCAAAGTCTTAGCGGCAGAAGAGGAAGAGATGCTTTGTGGGATAGCTACCCAGAGTGCACCGCTCTGAATATTTCTGCAAGTGTGAACACACTATTGCGCAGGCAGGTAACACTGTGAACACACAACAGCAGTTTCCCTTCAGTGCTCTCTGAGCGGCGTTGTAACTGCCGGTGCTGTAACTCTGCCAGTGTAGACATATGCATAGATTAATATCCCCAATTATTACCTTAATAGAAGAAACATGGTCTTGTGGATAAGGCAATGGACAGGCACTAAGATATGGTTTCCATTCTGAGTGCTGACATGAAATTCCAGTATAACTTTGGCTAATTCTCCATCTGCAAAAGGAAGATAAAACATCTCTACTCCATAGATCTGCCATTGTTAGGGGCCAGCCTGCAGCAGAGCCAGTTTCCTCACAACCCAATGTTTGCAGCTGGCTCTGACAGAAGCTGTCTGATTGACTAGCTGCAGGAGTCTGCAGGCTGATACTTAAGCTCAGCAGCAGGCCAGTGGCTGTTCAATGCATTTCTAGCCTGCAGCTGTGCTTGGTTCTGTTCCTGCCTCCACTGTCTCTAGTCCTACCTATACCTGTTCTAGCTCCTTCTTGATCTCTGACTCCTGGCTCAGACCTGTGGCTCCTGTTATCCCTTTGGCTTAGGCTTTGGTCTCTGACTCCCACCTATTGTCCTTGACATCACTCCTGGACCTACACCTTCTGAGTTGAGCTCGAACTGTTAAGCTAAAGTCTTGCTCCAACCACTAGGCAAGACTGCTCGTAACTCTGTCGCTGCCCGTCATGAGGATAAAGTCATTAATAACTCTGAAGTGCTCAGATCATACAGTGCTGTGGGTCATATAAATACCATATAGACTTTCAGCTGGGATAAATCTGGGTAGTGCTATTGAAAAGAATGGAACATTCCCAGCTTACTCCAGCTTGAGGTTTTGGCCCAAAGGTAGTAAGTAGGTAGTGGCAAGTCATCTCCATCTTACAAGGAGTCCTGGGCACTAACAAAGCCATTACAGCTATTGACTGGTATCCTACTTCCTATTAGCTAGGCCAGATGTAATACTCCTGTATTACATCATTAGTCAACGTAAATCATCTGATACTGCGGCATAAACTTCTCAGGTGAGCTGGGCTCTTGAAACCTAATCAATAGGGTGACACATTAAAGGGTGAGGATCGGAGGAGCAGGACATAATCACTAATTACAAGTAAAGGAGAAATAATTCTGTACAAATATATTAGCTAGCAAACGCGTGAACATGCAGCAGAAGGAAACAAGCAGAAGTTACATCTTGTAATGAACCTAACCACAGATCCCTGCTATAGTACTTTGAATCCCAAGCACGGGTACCAGAACAGGAGGCTGCTGGGGGAGGGGGGGGGGGCATGGTCCTATCCCTTTTAAAAATGGAAGGTCTACACTCTCCCACTTTTTACTGGCTATAAGGGCAAATGAGGAGGGGAGAGGCCTCGGGGTAAAGACAGTATGGGGGCAGGCACTTAGAGATAAGGGGCAGCATGGGGGTGGGCCCTCAGGAGGGTAAGGAGTGGCACAGGGGTGGGGCCACAGTTTGGGCACCCGTGGCCCCCACACTTTTAGGAATCTTCCACCACTCCTGCTTCAAAAGGGTACAGAGCTTTGAACTTATGGGAGCCTGATCCTAATCTTAGCCCAACTCTGTTGACTTCACTCTCTTGTCCACTGAAGTTAACTCTTCTGTGAGTGCTAACTAGTTATTCACAGTCTTCTCTGTTTTCCCCACAAACACCTCCATGCTTTTTCTCCTGCCACCCCTTTGTTCTGGGCAACAATTCCCCAGCAAATTTGCAAAGCCACCACCTTATCCCTTTCAAATCCCTCCTTCAAACCCTACTTTTGTTGTGAGGCTCACAAATCATTCTCCTCTGGCATTGGTTAGGCTGCTGTTCCCTTGTCTCAACTGAAACCAATGTGACTAACTTATGCAATGACACGTGTTTTTTAAAGTCTTTCTACACCTTCCCACCCCCATCTGTCTGCTTTACTCTGTTTATTTTTAAAGCCTAGATCAGTGGGCACTGTCTTTGTATAATTTATTTGCACAATGCCACATGCAAAGGGGCCCTGATTGTAAACTTCAGGCAGAAGAAATAAACACTCTTGATTCAGGCTGGTGTACGTGAGAGGAGAATCAGGCCGGTATTCTGGGATTTTGATCTTATTTAGGGAAGAAAGGAATGGATACAGAAATAAGATCAATAGATTTAGTCTTTGTTCAAAATGCTTGTCTCCTATAGAGCAGGTAGTAAAACTGCAAAACTAGAACAACAAAAAGGGCCCACCTTAAAGCTGTGCAGTAAAAATCTTCACAATATTTTCTTACCATCCAAGGGTATGTCTGCACTGCCATTAAAGACCTGAGGCTGCCCCATGTCATCTAACTCAGGCTTGGACTGAGGGGGTATTTCATTACAGGGTAGATGCTTGGGCTGAAGCCCAGCGTCTAGGACCCTGCGAAGTGGAAGGTCCCAGAGTTCGGGCTGCAGCCTGAGCCCAAATGTTTACACTGTAATTAAACAGCCCTGCAGCCCACGCCCCGCAAGCCCTAGTCAGCTACCATGAGCCAGCCACGGTGTCTAATTGCAGAGTACACGTACCCTGAGAGATCTGTGTGTTGAGTGGCTGACCCAGTCTTATTCCATTCCAGTCTGTTCATAACTTCCTCTATTACAGTCTGAACCAGAAAAGTGCTGAGCACCTACAGCTTCCACTGACTTTAATGGGCAGACCTGTATAGGTCAAGACTACTCATATGAGTATGTGTTTGCAACATCCCCTGTTTCCAGAAGAGGGCAGGTCTCCTTCTCTTCTCATTTTGTCTCCACTAGGAGGCGTTGTGGGTAAAGCTTTACTCGCATAGCTATGCCAGCAAACCCTTTTCCTTGTGGACAGGCCTAAGTGGGTTTTCCCACTTTAAACAGCAATATAGTTAAACCAATGCTACTTTCTGGTGTAAACCAGCACAAAATCTTCCTCACTTTGCCCCCATATAGGGACTCACTGGTAGTAGACCATGTTACATCATAGGATTTAAGTACGGGCATAACACGAAATGTGAGAGTACTTCATTGACTTCAGTGGGACTCCCCATGTGTTTAAGTGCTTTCTTTCCATCTTGCATAGAAGTACCTTATCGACAGATAAGCTCTGCGTTTTCTGCCACACTGCTATTGCTTGAGCAGGTACGGTTATGCCATTTAACATTCACGTTTAGCGTTCCCGTTAAGCAAGCTTTCTGGAATTTTTATGCCAAGCTGGACTGTTACAATATTAGCATCCTAACTATTTTCTGTATGGCAATTTTGACATCTGCTGATAAAGCCGTCTGAGATACTTATCAGTTTAAACAAAACTTGGGTGTTTTAACAGGCTGGTGGTGTGTGTGTTTGGAGGTGGGGGAGAGAAAGGGTTCCTTGATTTTTATCTCCTGCCTTGCTGGGAAAGTACTTGATGAAATGCAACAGTCTGGACTCAGGTCTTCTCTTATTTATAGCAGCTATGCAGAGATCTATCTCTGTTCATTTCAATGCTTTACATCTATGTAAGTGAAACAAGATTTGAGGTCCACTCTATCTTACACATACTCTCTTGCTCTCTGTTGCAGTCTGTCAGTATTTTTCCTAGTAACACTGTCTCAGACCTACAAACTATCTACTTTCTATGGCAGCAGCATTATTGGAATTCAGGCTTGGGTGAACTCAATAGTTAGCTTGCTTTATTTCCCTCCACCTCAAAGCTGTCCATGGTGGCACTGCTCTGAAAATATTGATCTCTGCTCTTTGCAAGTTGTCTGCTATGTTTTGTTTGAAGTTCAGCACTACTATACTTGACCACGGCAACAAAGGGGTCCAGAATGGGGTTCAGGGGGACCCCTGAAGATACCAGCCTAAAAACTGAACTTGAAATGGCTCGGTTTGTGCTCCCCTCTCAATGATTCTAAAAGCAGCAGAAACTTGGCAAAGGGGAGGGGGGAAAGAGGATAAAATGCTTCCTGATGGCTGATGTACAGCAAGGGTATGTGTGCAAGCAGCTTCAGAAAGTGGCTATAATGGCTTGTTCTGGTAAGGAAGAGTGACATATGAGTTGTCATTGCACTGAAATAAGGACAACTCAAGTTCAAAATCAGCAGCAATCTTTTTGTTCTCTAAGGTCACTGGCAAATAAAGGCATTTTTGGACCAATTATGCACTCAGTACAGCAGGGTAAATCCAGAGTCGCTCTGTTTCAGTCAGTGGGGTTACGATAGAAATATACAGCTGGAGGAAGGTGTCTTCTTGTGATGGTTAAGGCGCTGGCCTGGAATTCAGATCTGGTTTCAGTTCGCAGCCCCACCACTGATGTCCAGTAGGGGTTTAGGAAGTTATTGAATCTCTTTGAGTCCCTTTGCCCCATGGTGGTATGGGACTGACTTTAACAAATAAAAAGAAGCCCTCATGCTTTGCAATCATCAATGGATCAGATTTTAAAGGTGCCTTACCAGTTACTCCTATGGACAAAATAATGCAGAGAGATTAAGTCAGTTTTCCAAACTTGCACACAGCCATAGCCTGGCTAAACTGAGGGTCTCCTTATCTGAGCATAATGCTGGGCGGGGGATGTGCTGCTGTGAGTTGAAAGCCTCCTCAAATCTTCTGTCACTGTGCACATAATCGCACTGCTCAGCTGACCAAGCCCAACAGATGCATTGGCACCTTAGGTACAGATGGAATTTGGTACTTCAGTCCCATCCCCTCATCCTTCCATCCAGCACAGCAAGCCAGGTGGTGGTCCTCTCTCCGTGGCACCAAATGTGTAGCTTCAGAAAGGGGCCCATTTATACATGGCTGCTTGCAGCAGGACCTTCCCAAATGCTCCCCAGAATCCTGTATCCTGACTGCTGTGGCATCACAGCTGTCATGAAGGATTCTCAGCCCTGCCTTAGTAGGGGGATGGACTTGACAACTCCTTGAGGCCTTTTCCAGCCCTCCATGTCTCTGATTCTGGGGAGGCCCTAGGCAGCCTGAATGCTTCTAAACAAAACCAGAGACCTGCTTTTGGAAAGGAGACTGTAGAGAAACACTATACCCGTGGACAATGTGGTCTGGGACTGGACTAATAAACAATAGCATTTGATAACCATCCTTTACGTGAATCACCCCCGGGGTCATCTGATGAGAACCATAGCATAGCATTTGCTTACAACTATCTCATAGAAAGTTCCAGATCATAATCCACGAGCAGTGTCCATGGAACCACAAGCCTCTTGGTTCCCTTAAATGCTTCTACATATGTTTCATGCCACTACTACATTAAGTCTTCATGCAACAGCTGCTTCAAGGATACAGGAGTGCAGTAATTCATGTGATGGTAGAAAGAGTAACTGCCATATCCGTAGCAGAACTTACAATCGTTATTAGTCCTGTGGTTTATAGAGGTCTCTTGCATCTCTCTCCTGGCTCACAGGACTCAGTTTTCTCTTGACAAAATTCACATTTGGCCTTGTTTTCCCTCAAACCATATTGTTCAAGCCTCAGCAGTGTGACACCTGAGATGACAGATGAGCTAGGATAACATAGCTGCCTCCCCTGTCCTGTGCTGACTTACACAGAGAGTCCTCAGACCACAGTTATCACCCACTGTTTGGTGTGTTACAAGCCCCCTCTAGTGGCTGGTCCACAGAGAATCAACCATCTCAGTACTGGCATTACTACTTTAGCGCAAGCGGCAAAGGGTCAGGCTTTTAGTGTTAGAGGTATTTAGTTTGATTCCCCAATGACAACCCATGAAAGCTGTTCCAAGTGCATTTCACATCAGGAAAGGGTGCTTCTTGCTGCATTCAGCCTCTTGTTTAAGGGAAGCTCATGAAAGGACAAGGTGAAAAGCCATTCTTCCCTTTTCCCAGGCTTCTGGGGTTGTTCCCTTGAACATTTAGCTCCTTCTCTGCACTGACTCTTTTCCTGGGTGGCAGGAGAGAGTTCAAGGGACAGTGATATGCATGGTATGTAATGGGTATTCTTTGTCTCATTGCAATGTGCTGTTTCATCAGCCCTTCACCAGAGCAGAAAGGAATCCAATGTTTCTTTTCATGACCCTCTTTAACGAGTTATCTAGCTAGCTGAGTGAAGCAGGGCAGCTCAGCTGAAGTTGGGAGGGAAAGTCTGGTGATCCTCAATCTGGGTAGAAGCCCTTAACTCCAGGGGGAAAGTTGAGGCTGCTCCTTCTCTCTGGTTTGGTCCAGAACAGAGACTGAACCTAACTATCTTCTCAGCAGAATGAGTTTTTACGCCTGTATAACTCCACCAACTTCAGTGGCATTGCTCCTGATTTACTCCAGTGTAAACGAGAAGAGAATCTTCCTCACTGAACTTGCTTTCAGCTATTCTTTGGCAACTGGCTGCTATTATGCCCCACGCAGCCCTGTTGAGCCCAACTGAAGGGGCAGCAATGATCATCCAGCAGAGTCAAAGGCGCTTTTGTATATAACACCCGCAGCAGACACCTAGTTCATCACTTCAAGCAGGAGCACTGCAGAAGTAAGTGGGTGGAGCCAAAGCTTCGGTCGAACCTTCAAAGCTAGATAGACCTAGGCCAGGTCTACACTACAGACGTATGTTGGTCTAACTATGTCACTCAGAGTGTGAAAAATCCACAGCAACATAGTTATATCAGCCTACCCTCCCATATAGACAATGCTATGTCAACAGGAGAGCTTCTGCCATCGACATAGCTGCTGCCCTTCAGGGACGTGGATTAACTACGCCAACGGGAGAAGCTCTTCATGGCACTGTACATGAAGACAAGCCTGAGTGTGGAACTGGGAAAACCCACTGCATTTGTGCTTTTTTCCCTTCCACTTGGGAATCCCAGGGTATGATTTAAACCTAATTTAGTCAGTCCTCAGAAAGTGAATAACAAAGAAGCTTAATGGAAAAATACATCTGCTTGCTGCAGGCACAATTTAATAGAGTTCATTGTTCGTATTAGTGGTGGTACTGCTAAGGATATGGTCTTTTTTAGGAGCTCCAAAATGAGGTACCTCTGACTAGAATATTCATGGCACAGTTCTCACTCTTCCTGGAAGTAAGAAGAATATGCAGGGATTTGATCCTATGGCTGCAACAACACGTGCTGCCTGATACAAATCATGTAGTACCTAAACTCTGGGGTTTTTCTAAATTGCTATAAACCCTATATAGGTACTCGTGGGGGAAGAGAATGGTCTAGCAGTAGGGCTCTAAAATAGGACTCGAGAGACCTGAATGCTGGTCCTGGTTCAGGTAGAGACTTGGTGTCTTTGGATAAATCACCAGATGTACCTGGGTAAAATCCATTAGTGATGGTGAGGCGCTAAGATCCCATGGTGACAAGAGCCATGTACGTTCATAGGCTGGTCAGTTTAGATCCTAAACGTGGGATCCATCTGTCCATAAACAACCTGTCAGATAGATTGCTAGGGAAGAAAACAAATGCAGCTTGCTTCCCTTTGCAGGCAACATTGGTAATGTTTAGGCTCTTCTAATGCTGCTGCTACCTCAGCCATATGCTTTCCAAATGAGACACATCAGCAAACGGACACATCTTTGACAGCATCTCAAAGCTACCTCCTAGGGCAGAGGTTCTCAAACTTTAACAACCTGTGAAACCCTTTCACTAAAATGTCAAGTCTCACGAACCCCCTCCTAAAAATGAATATTTCCAGGGATTTTCTCCTTTACCTGAGTATAAATTATAAAAAGAAGTGATCTTGGAAATTTAAAATGTGTTTTTATGACATGCTTATTAAATACTATTTATTATTAATTATCATACAGTATTTTTATTACATTATGAAAACGGCAACACTATTCCAAGATCTCACTTTTGTAGCTTGTATCACTTTGAATAAGCCTATTATAAGACAAGGCTCCTATGTTTCATGAGGGAGTATCAGATGTGAAACAGAATAAAGGAATTTAAGAAGCAAACTCGAAGAGTTCCTCCTACACAAGCTTTCAGGTATTGAGCAGTCCAGGCAAACAACGCACGTTACAATAAAGCTTAAACTTGTTCATAATAATTTTTAAAACAATACTGGCTGCTTATTTATTTTAAAAACAGCAAAAATATCCACCTCTCTTTCCATTTCTTATAAGGAGTTTTGAAGTTTAAATCTTATTAGTGTGAAGATATGCTTTCTTTGATCTGCTAAGCTCTTGGAAGTCCAGAAGCTCCAGGGTTTTTCCCAAGAACCCCCTGTAACACTTTGTGAACCCCAGATTAGGAACCACTGCCCTAGGGGAAGAGCCAATTCTTTAGGAGCTTTCAGACAGCTGTGCTTGGCCAGCGAGCACAGTAACTTAATTACTTTATTGTAATGTACACTTTCTCCTACTGGTAAGAAGCAGAATTGTTTATCTGTCACATGTACTACAGATAATTGCTGTCCTTGTTCTTGGGCAACCTGAACCTCTGAGCCCTCATGGTCTCGGGCTTCTAGTTGTCATCCACCTTTGTGTGGAATCACTCAATTCTCCCACTCAGAGACCGTGTGCTGGGCTGCTGTCCCCTGTCAGCGACTGATTTTTATCTCAGCCACAGCCTGATTTATGCAATTCAGTTCCCTGTGGGGCAATGACAGTGGTAAGCAGTGACCGAACAACCTCCTTAAATCAAACCATTTATTTAGAACAAAAGTTTTTCAGAGAAAACATGTTAAACAGCCTGATTTTCCCCAGGCTTCCCATTTCCTGGACTGAGGAGAGCCAAACTTCTCCACAGAGCCCATCTATAGTGGTTTCTCCTTGTCAGCTCACTGGCATCACTCTGGACATCCCTCCTCTCTTTGCAGGACTCCAAGCACTTTTTAATTGGTTGTAGCTCTTTGGTGTGTAAACTCAAAAGTGTGCAACTTCTTGGAGAGAGAATGCTTGATGTTAACAACTTGGCCTGTTTAGGAAGATGTCTGAGTCTAGAATCTCGGTCTGCTGCTGCAGCAACTGTTGCATCCACACCACCACCGAACAGCTCTGGCAGAGCAGCGATTGATGGGCTGTGAGCCTTGTGAGACCAAGTAACACAGGATGTGTCACCCCACCCTGGAGGATCTAATTGTCAGTGTTCCTGGAGTCCATATTCGTCTGTATGCACTACTTAAGTCTGGATATGCAACCAGGTTGATCCCCAGCCAGCTACTCCACAAGACCTAGTCCCCAACCTTCCTCCAGCTCTGCTCTGCCTTGTTTCTGCCCTGCTCCAATCCACTCTATCCCATTCTCTTTCCTCTCTTCTGCCCCTTGGCTCAAGTTCCAGGGTCCTGACAGTAGCTCCACCCACTAGGCCTGGTCAGCCGTGACACTGTCTCCCAAGTGTGTACCTAGATGTTCTTGTCTGGACAGCCATTTTGTTGCTTTCCTGTTTGTTCTTCACACAGCCCCCTATCGGATTAAAAGAATGTGGCACATAATTAGGCTTGGCAGAATTCAATCTTATTTTTGTAATTTTGATGGACAATATTGATGTTTATTTTAAAGATTTTTTTATTTGTTTCTAAATTTTCATAGTTGCACAAAATTATGGGTCTAGTGTATTTTTTTCAATGTTTATCAACTTAAATTCCCACAGTTGTGTGAAATTTATGGAGGTGCTGACAACAGGGTGGTCAGAGAATAATTATTTAATGTCAGTATATGCTGAGATTGAAAAGGTTAAAGCTTTATAACTGATGAAACAACAATTGTCAACATCACTTGTCAAAATATGCCAAGTAAACATCCTTAAATCAAATCTATATTCTCAAGCAGCATTTTTTTCTTTGCCTAGCTGTAAATTTCTATTATTGATGGAAATATTTGTGTGTTGGTTCATGTGTGTGATGAAATCGACACTTACAGATAAAAAGCTAATCCTTCCAACCTTACATATAATAAACATTCCATTACCCCAGTATTAATTTTCCTGTCTCTCAGTAACTAGGTTACATATCAGTATTCTTACATAGCATCTCTCACTGTGCACAATGTTATTACACATCAGCCCCCCTTCTGTTACAACAGCTACTGTTGATGATGATGATGACAACTGGAATCTTTATTAGGTACAAAGATTTTGGGGGCCTGAATGGCTAGTATTTGATGTTTCAGCCTAGAAAATATGTTTAATGTAGAAACTGGTCAAACTTGTCTGAGTCTAGTCTTCAAATTAAAACATTATTTTCTATTTCAGTTTACATGGCCATCTTTAACATTAGCCTGAGATTTAAATCTTCTTTCAACCTACATTCTAAGACAGCAGCATTCAACAAGGGTTTCAAGAGATGGATCAGATCACATAAATATCATATGGGAAACCTCTGTTGTAGATAGCTAGGTAGAAAATGAACCTTGTTAGAGCATTACACAAGGTAATTATACTTTGAAATATGTACAATTTTATCCCTTAGAGATGATTAACTCAGTTTTAAGGGGGCACTTGGTGCTATTGATTGACCTGTTCAATGTACTCCAAAAGGAATTTGCAGACATGTGGACACCATAAACTCTGATTCTGCAACATTAATCTTCAAAACCTCCTTCACAACCCAAAAGATAAGTGGCAATGTGAAAGGCAAGGGGACTAAAAGAATATCCATCCTTTTGCAGGCCATGGCATGAAAATAAATTATACCGGGGCACAGTTCAGAAAGAACTGACCTCTCCCTGCTTTTGCTGTCTGGCTTCACTGACTATTTTTTCCTCTTTTCCCTTCTGCATTCCATTTTTATGCCTCCCCACTGTCACTTCTTTCCCGTTTGTCCCATTCTGTGCAGTTTTGCCGTTCAACTCTATGGGCAGAAAGTGGCCATGTGGCACTGACTAGAATGCCCATCTCTTGATCACTGGCATGGAGCACTCCAGACACTGACTTCTCAGTCAACTTCACCCTAAGCAAAGCTGCAGGGGGCAGGACCGAAGAGGAATGGAAGGATACATTTGCCTAGGTCTTGTGAAGACACTGGTGGTGATTTAGTGTGTGTGTACACATGCTAACACCGTCTATACTGATTCACTCTATTCTGAAATGTACGGGTTGTAGATCTGCACACACATCACTCGCCTTTCTCATACACACGAGTACGCAAAAAAGAGCTTGAAATTAATCAAGCTAGGGAAAGCAGTGGAGTGGGGCTATTTCTTTTTAAATACTTTGGAGGTGCTCGGTTACTATGGTGATGGGGTAAAGAGGAGGGAGCTATAAAATACTTAGACCCTTTTGGGATGTTTAAAATACATGTTACTATGGTGTCAACTGACATTTGTTCTATCTGTTTTTTATTAAAGGGATTTTGTTGCATCCAGTAACATTCAGCATGAATTCTTGTAAATGATACTTGTATGGCTAAGCTGTGATAACTGAAGTGATGAGTTAAAGACCTGATTGAACATTCAACATTGCTTATGAAATAATCATGACTAGATTTGATGGATGGACCTGATTCCCTAAACTTCCAACTGAGATTTTCAGTGTGAGCTTCATTAGACAGATGTGGTTTGAACCTGTTGTAATCTAGATACAAATGACTTTGAAGAAAACATTCTAAGTGGGAACTTTAAGAGCTGAATAATTTAGATGGCTCGATTGGTCCCCAGACTAACATCTTCGTTTATGTTTTGATGGTGGTGAGACGTGAAAGTATTATTTTGTATAGATGTTAATGTCTAGAAATCTCCCCATCTATTCAGTAAAAGTTCAAATTATATTCTTTCAAGAAGAACAAAACTACACGATCTCATCAGCGATAATCATTGTAGTCATCATGGCTGGGTCTCTTTCACATGGCACAGAGGATTTACTTGCGAGGGGGGGCAATGTTAAATAGTATCAAACCCTGTGAATTTTACAATGTACCAGTAGGAAGTCATTTAGCTCCAGCAACTAATAATAATGTGCTACTTTCATGGAAATCTCTCCATATATTAGAGATTGGTCCAGATCATGCCTCTTGGAACTTAGCTCCTTAACTGAACAAAATCTTACAAAAGTTTTGAGGTTGGCATATGCTATTTATAGCTATCTGTTAAGTGGCTAAATTCAGACACAGATACATTAAGTGACTTGTCCAAAGTTACACAAGTCAGTGACTAGATTCCTGCCAATCTAACTCCCAGTTGTTTACTCAGATATATTCTCTCTCCTTTAACAGTCCATCTGTCTAGAATACTTGACGAAACTTATGTAGAGGGCCCACAGCCAAGATTTTCAGAAGCAACTACTGATTTGAGGTTTTTCAACTTTTGGGTGCCCAGTTTGGGACAGCGGAGCCTGGATTTCAGAAAGTGAATACCCTTCTGGAAATCACCAGCTTTTAATCTGACTCAAGATAGGCACCCAGAATCATGAGTCCCCTCTGAAAATTGTATTGTTGCTACTTGACACTGAAAATTCAACTTAAAAAAAATCTGTCTTAAAATACAGGCTGACTGAAAATTGAGACTAATGTGCTCAGTAGTATTTTGTGTATCTAGTCATATCTGTGGCAGAGATCTACAAAGAGAGGTACATCCTGTGTTTAAAAGAGAACATGAAAGACAATGACAAGGCAAACATAGGTTTTTCAGTGCTTTGTGGCTTTGAACCTGCAAGTCTCCTGTCCTACAAACAACTGTGTTGCCAATATGCCTCAGGCATACACCCTATAAGCTGAAGAAGAAACTTTGATACTATTCCATTGATTGCAATGTTCTAAGATGCAGTTATGCATCTGTTACACATTGAAGGCTGTTGTTTTAATAGCAACTTCAGAGATAAGGAAGCATCCTTGATTAAATACTTAAGACTACACTAAAAGGTAGTATAAAATTGCAAGGCAAGGACAGCGTTTATAAGAAAGAGTGACTGACTGAACGATTTCATAATTATGCTGGGGGAGACTTTCATTTATAAACTTTACTAATACACTGGAAAGCATACTTCTGACTTTGCCTGGGTAAAATTGTGTTTGCAGATATTATTGGGCAGGACACAATATCTTTGTACAAGTGCAATGCTGGTGCATGCAGTTTTAAATAGGAAAAAACAGGCTAGTCAAAAATGCCTTTGAAAAATTCCCCCATACCATCTATTTGTTCACTATTGAAATGCAGACACTTCCAAAGTGAAACATGGCAACAACACCTCAAAAGAGGAAGTGAATAGCACTTTATCCAACTGGAATTGCAAGACAGTAACTTAGGTAAGCAGACTGTAGTTCCCTAAAGTGAAACATGCAGATTTCATCAAGGCTAAAAACAACCTTCCTCTTGCAAAAAATTGTCAAGGGTGTTTTAATGACCAGGACGGAGGACCTCTGGTCAATGTCTCATTCAAGAGATGGCATGTGTGAGGACTGAACCTTAATACTATGCTAAAACTTTCGTTCAATATTGAATCAGAGAAAATAGAGACACATTCTTCTAAGATCTCTGTGTAGGTTCAAAAGCTTGTATCTCTCACCAACAGAAGTTGGTCCAATAAAAGATATTACCTAGCCCATCCTGTCTCTCTAATATCCTGAGACCGATGCAGATAGGGCTGGCTTTACCATAAGGCGAACTGAGGCGGCCACCTCAGATGCTAGACCATGGGTGGGCGCCACTAGGACCCAAAGTGTAAAAAATTGTGTCTATTGGTGGTGCATCTGTATTGTCTCTGCTCTAGATGCACAGAGATGGTGAAGTGCTGTGCTGGAGGAAGGAGGGCATAAGAGACATAACAGGCAGGCAGGAAAAAAGGTGAGAGGGAATAACAGAAAGCAGCAGGAGCTGCAGGGAGAGAGAGAAGGAGGAGCCTGTTATGTACCTCTATAGCACCCCCAGGAGCCTAGACTGATTAACCCCAGCTTCTCAGGGAGCTTCCTGTTTCCTGCTGCTTCCCTGAACCCACTTGAGGAGAACAGGCAGTCAACTGAAGTAGTAGGGGCCAGTTAGGCCCGTAAGATGCTGATATCTTCCCTCACTCAGGCTATGCTACCAGCCTGCTTATTTGTCCCCTTCAACTGAGTGTTGAGAGCCACTATAGCTGGCACAGAACAGCAGTCACGAGTGAAAGAAGAAAACACCCCTCTGGGGCAGCATTCAGAAAAAGAAAGCAAGCAAAGGAAGCTTTTCTATCTCAGCAGGAAGGAGCTCTCCTGAGATACATATGACACAATATGTTCACAGTGAGCCTGTCCGCCGCCAGTGAGATGGATTGTGAGAGATGTTGATCTTCCCGTTAGTCAGAGTGCAGTGACCTGGCAGCTACGCAGCATCCGTATCTTCATCCATCAATAGATGAACTATACACACTTGCTGAAGAAAAGTGGCAATCAGAAAGAGTGTGGTGGAGGTACAAGAAACCTGCTGCGAGTTTAGTTCCTTAAGCTAGATGATACCAGAGTGGACCCACTTGAGCAGTAGCCTGAGGAATTCCTTGTACTCGATGGGCCACAGCAAGTGAAAAACTTCATGTTCCCAAAGACATGAAATAGAAGATTTTCCATCCAACACATTACTGGCATGAATCTCCAATGGTGAATGTGGAGATGGCTATGGCTTGTTTACTCAAAACCCAGAATGCTGCATACTGTTTTTTGGTTGAAACTCTTTCAGCCAATGATCCCAGCCACATTGGTTATACAGGAACAAAGGACCTACGAAAAAATCTGGCTAGAAAATCTGGCGTGCCATGAAAAGGCAGCAAATCACAGAGAGCATTTCATAGGTGGAAAAAGCTGAAGATGAGCTAAGGTTAAAGGCTACATAGATGATGAGCTCAGAGTCATCTTACTGGCAAATGTTCTGAAAGGCTCATTGCCATTGGAGAATTGCTGTGTACCCAAAACTAGCACTATTGCATCTTTAGATCAGCTGTGTGCCAACAATGGAAGTTTCCTTAAAGATTGTGGAACTGATGGCCTGAGTTTTGATGCTATGACCCAGGAATTCTAAAGAAGAGTCGCCAACGCAAGAAATTACACACATCCTTACCTTGGGAAACAATTCAAAGAGATTATAACAGTTACTGGCAACAAAGTCAACAGAAGATTGTGCAGATCTGAGTTTAGCACGATATTACTCTGTTATTCTGGACTGCAACACCTAGTATCATCATATGAACTAATGACTTAATGGTGTTTTTGTACAACAACAGAGACCTTGTGAAATGCCCGCATGGCATGGTGACATCGAGGCCATGTTCTAGATTCAGTATGACATTGATTTGACTAACAGGAGTTGGTTGACAAACTGCTTTTAAAAAGCTGGAAGATACGGGATTGCGATAGCTGACATAGAGGTCAGAGCTACGATATGTGCCAAACATGAGAGGAAACGAACGGAATGCAGACACCGGATCCAAAGTTAACCTCCGACTTTTTTGTCCCATGCAGTTCTCAACACTGACTTGGTGATCCAGTGATGCAGCTCAGCTTCCTAGGTGGAGGCTGCTGAATTTTTTAATATAATTCAAAGCATCTATGTATTTTTCTCTGCATCAACTCATCAATGGCAAATTTTGAAGCAACATTTGGGAACATCTTCTCTGACATTGTAACCACTGAGTGCCACACAATGGGAAAGTCGAGTGGAGGCTATAAATCTTATCAAACACCAAACTGGGAATATAGAGGATGCCATAGTTGCCATTGTGGAGGATAATGCTATGACAGGAACTGTTCATAAGAGAACAGTGGCAGAGGGAAATGGAATCACCAGAAACATACATAACGTCAAATTTCTGTGTGGCTTAGTGTTGTGGCCTGACATACTGTTTGAAATAAATGTTGTAAGCAAGAGACTCTAAGGTGTTGACCTTGATATATCTGGAACAATGGAACAACTGGACAAAGCAAAGTCATACCTACAGTCTTATCGGTCAGATGAGGGATTTCAGAATGTTGTGAAGAGTGCACAGAAGTTGGCAGAGGAGCTTGACACTGAAGCTATTTTCCCACCAATTCATGAATACAAGAGTCACTGAAGAAGACATTTTGATTACGAGGCACAGAATAATCCCATAAGAGACCACAAAAACAACAATTCAAAGTTAAATTCTTTAACCAGGTACTAGATTGTGCAATACAGTCAGCTGAAGAACATTTCATGCAGATCAAGGAACACAGCAGTATATTTGGAATGTTGTATGATATTCCAAAACTCCTCGCTATACCCGAAGAAACCAGCAATGCGGGGCACTAGAGACAGTGACACATGATGATATGCGCGATATTGATGTGAGTGATTTAGGTGATGAACTGAAAGCCCTTTCAAGATACATTTCAGCAGGATCAACTCCAAAGGCTGTTCTGGAATATACTTGCATAAATAAGATGACAACCCTTTTTTCAAATGCTTTTGTTGCTCTGTGCATACTTCTAACGCTTCCTGTAACACTTGCCAGTGGAAAACGCAGCTTCTCCAAACTGAAGTTAATAAAAACACATCTATGCTCCACAATGACACAGGAGAGGCTGCTCAGCCTTGCAACCATCTCAATAGACCAGTGGTTCCCAAACTTGTTCAGCCACTTATGCAGGGAAAGCCTCTGGCAGGCCAGGCCAGTTTGTCTACCTGCTGCATCTGCAGGTTCGGCCGACTGCAGCTCTCAGTGGCTGTGGTTCACTGCTCCAGGCCAATGGGAGCTGCTGGAAGCAGCATGGGCTGAGGGATGTACTGGCCACCACTTCCAGCAGCCCCCATTGGCCTAGAGCAGCGAACCGCGGCCAGTGGGAGCCGCGATTAGCCAAACCTGCGGACGCAGCAGGTAAACAAACCAGCTTGACCTACCAGGGGCTTTCCCTGCACAAGCATCAGAACAAGTTTGGGAACCACTGTAATAGAGCATGAGCTGGTCCAGACTGCACACCTTCAGCAGGAAGCAGTTCAAATCTTTGCAACCAAGAAGGCATAAAAAGGCCACTGTTTACTATGCAGACAAGAAAAGTTACATTTGCTGTTCAGGCGTTTGAAACTTAAGTGTTACTTACAATTTTTGAACAAGGCATTTTAAGTCGTTAGTTCTCCTTTATTGGGGCAGGCAGCAGAGCAGTACGATGACAGGAATAGAACAGGAAAAAGGCAGAATGGAGACCTTTCAATGTTTTGGCCCGAGTAAGGGGGTGTCATTTGATCTCCTCACCTCAGGTGCCAAAATGTTGTGGTCCAGCCCTGCACGTGGGTACAACACTGCACATATCAGAAAATGAGTGCCACTGGGGCTTTGCCCACACTACAGACTAGAGGTGTGATTCCTCTGCTTGTGTACATACCTCTGCACTAGCTGTTATCGAGCTAGCTAGAGTATACGTAGCAGCGTAGCCACAGAAGTACGAGTAGCAGCATGAGTGGGCCAGGCCTAGTACACATCAGCCCAAAACTGGTGGGTATATATCAGCATGGCTCAGCCATGCCTTTGTGGCCCATGCTACCAGAGCTACACTGCTATTTATATTTGTGCTCATGGATACAAGCAGGGGAATCTAACCCTTGGCTCATAATGTAGACATAGCTTTACTAACTCATTGAGACATTGGCTTGCTTTTATTACTCCTGTGAGTACTCCTAATGAAGGCAGTAAAGTTTTATCTATGCATTTCAAAGAAGTTTACAAACATTCATGAATTAATATGGCTGGACAAGATGAGATTTTTCCATCAAAAATAGAGACAAAACTGAACTATTTTTTTCCCAAAAATGGAAGATTTGGGGGAAATATTTTCAAATATCTAAAAAAAAAAAACTCTAATGGCATTTAAACAAATATCTATTTGAGTTTTGACCCCACTCCCCTAAACACCACCACCACCACCCTTTATTTTCCAAAGGAAAATTCAATTCAATTCAATGCAAATTGAAATGAAAATTTGTCATTTTGAATAGTTTTTTCCACAAAAGGAAAATTTAGTATACTAAACAATTTATTGTTTTTGTGGGGAAAAGGAAGAAACTTTCAATCAGTCCAGGTTTAATTATACTGATAATGAGGCCAAGGCCAAATTTTTTTCCCATTAAACTTCTTTTTGCAGCAAAATGCAGATATAGGATGACTAAAATATTTCACACATTTCTGTCAAATTTGCCAAATTGTTTCAAACAACCATCCCCTCCAAAAATTCAGAAAGTCACACATTTATACTGTTTTTGTTTTTGCATTTTTATTTAAACTTTAAATCAATCTCAAAACATTTCATTTGACTGAAAGCTTTTTTTTTTTTTCTTTTTTGGTTTGGCCACTGAACCAAACAACCGGATATTGGCACAACTCTACTCATAACTTTTAGGGGCCCCCAATATGAGTTTTGGAATAATACCATATTGATATTGGGCCTTGGGGAGAAACCATATAACATTCAGGGATTTTTGAAGGCATTCCATCCCAAAATCAAGGAAAGGCTCATAGTCATAAACCTTCAGAAGGCCAGAAGGGTCCATTAGTCCCATCTAGTCTGACTTCTGTATTACACAAGCTATAGAATATCATCCAGTCAGTCATGTATTGAGCCCAATGCATTGTTTAGCTAAGGCTCATCTTCAAAAAACACCATGTGGTCTTAATCTGAAGACATCAAGAGATGGAGAATGCATCATTCCCCTTGGCAGTTTGTTCCAATGGTTAATCTCCCTCAACATTTTTTTTTTTATAAAGTATGTCTTATTTCTAATTAGGATTTATCTGGCTTTAATTTACACCAGTTTTATCTTGAATTCTGAGTTCACATAAATCTGGCTTTTGGGAGGTGCAAATTGAGGAAAGGTTTGACCGAACCACTGCAAAGAGAAATTGCAAGGCATCACATGGCTCGGGTTATGGGAAACATGAGGAATCTTTCAGGAGAGAAACTCTGGGAGAAGGAGCCAAAATCTGAACAAAGTGCTTTGACATGCAGATGAGGATTTGCACCTGATATTGTCCCAGGTTAGAATGGTAGGGCTTCACTGCTCTGGTGTGTAGATATCTGCATGTCTAGGATCCACTTCAGACTGAGCTCCTGCCCTGCATTCACAATTCTCCTGTGAAGTCAGTCAGTTTGTACGCTGGCAGGGAATATGACCCACTACCTTGCTGCCAGTCACTAGATGTGCTACTCATGTTAAGTATGAAAAAGGCTTCTTAGTGCTCGGCACAGACACATAGCGCTTGCAGCATTAATGCCCATAGAAGTGCTGCTAATGTCTAATGCTGCAGGGGATTTGCAGGGAGATTGGTGGGGTGGGGAAGGCCAGGCTAGATTAAGGCATAGGCAGTGCAGCTCCATGCTTAGACCACCAGCTTGTGTGATTTTCATCCGTTATGGATATGTACTGGGCAGAAGGCGTGACTTCCTGCTGCTCCCAAGAGTGTTTGATGTCTACCCGTAAAAGCACTCTACTGCAGCTCCTGGAGGGGAAAGAGGTGGCCCATGCTACTCCCCCTCCTCTCTGGCAGGAGAAGGGATGACCTTGCCATCTCAGTTCAAGTTTGTGTGTGAGAGTGAGGCTGTTGTAGGGCTGGAACAACGGGGGGGACCAAGCATAGATTGCCTTAATCCTACCGGGGCTGGGGTAGAGAGGGGTGAGACAAAGCGGGTAGAAAATGTTAGAAGTTGGGAAGGCAAATGAGAGATTGATATGAGAGTGGGTCAAAGAGCCACAGAAGAGAAGGCAAAAGGTACCCAAGTGAGATGAGCAAAGACAAAGAAGACTTACCCACCAGAGGTGACACCTATCTCTTTTGGTTCTGAGACTGACTCCATCACCATGGAATCTGCCCACCAGTCAGCTCCTAGAACTTAGGCCTTGGGAAATGGCAAAGATGTGGGGAGAGCCCAATAATAACCTAAGATGAAAAAAATTAATTTGGTTATGGCACTCCAAAAGTGGCAATCCCTATTCTGTTACTGGGGAGGTTCTGTCCCACTTTGACAACATGGGCTTTTATGCACCTTCTCTGAAACATCCTAGGCTGGCTGGTGTCAGAAACAGGACACAGGAGGAGGCCTCTCCAACAAAACCAGTGTTGCTAAGGGGGGTTAAGTTCATTGAATCTCAGTGGTAATGAAATTAAGGAAATACTTGGAAAGCTAGTAGCGGGGTGGGAATAAGGGAAGCCCTTTCTTCCAATGGGCCCTGATCAGATCACTGCTTGAGTCCTGCCGGGGAGTTTCTCTGAAAATGAACAAGCTTAAGCTTGTCAAGTGGAATGTGAAGGGCTGGTTTTAACTACAAATTAGGCTGTTTGTTGCTTTAGAGTTAGTTTGTTGTAGCAATTTTTGCAGACAGACTGGAATTGGAACTGTGGCTTAATGGCAGTCTATTGCAGAGGAATAAGCATAACCATAAAACCCAAGGCTTTGGCTTGAAGACTCAGTTCAGTTAAGCTTTAACTAACTTGACTTGTGGCTGTATGGGAAGGAAGCTGTGGTTTGACCCACTCCCAGCCTTTTTGAAGCCGGTTAGCCCAAAGTGAAACCGTTTGTTACTAAAAAGGCCAATTTCTCGTCTGGTTTATATGTCAACAAACTTTGCTCTTGATCTTAGAGCCATACCCCATTGTCTAGTCATCGTCTTCATCATAAGTGATTGTAGACCAGCAAGCCAGGTGAACTGAAGCTCTGCAGCTTGCAGGAGTCAGGAAAGAAAATACATGAGGTTAGGCGAGCAGAATGCCAAACTGATATAAATCTTGCAGCCACATAGGAAAGAGTTTTTACTTTTCCTTAGTTAAATTGTAACTGGAAATTTTATGTTGGCTGTTTCTCTAACCCAGGGATTATATCATCCGCTTGGAGTCTGGCTTTTCTCTCTTGTTCTTGCAATAAATTGTTCCACTTTGGGTGGTCAGAACTTCTCATACTGTGCTATACCATAACCAGCCTTGGAGATTTGCATTCTGAGTCCAAAGCATAGTAAAAGAAAATATTTTGAAAGTACTTTTTAACACTGGCAAGAAATGGTTTGGGGTTGTTTTTTTTACTTGACTGCATTTTTCAAATATAAAGTGTTCTAATTCATGCTTAAACTGAAAGGCATAGCCTAAATCTACATTGCCTTTAATATCGATAATATATGGAATACACACCAAAGGCTGCATGCAAGTTGGGATAGTCACCAGTTTCTGAATCCTTATTAACGATAGCAAGAACATGATTCTTCTAATATATTTCAGGTTTTAGAAAAGACCTAAATTGTACAGTCAGTCCTCTGCATTTGCTCCTTTCAGTGAAAATCTGATCACACTAGCTTTCGAAGAAATGAACACTGGACTGTGGAATTAATCTCCTTTCTAAAAACAAATCCTTCTCAGCCTGGAAAGCCCAAATCTTCAAAGAGACTTGTCTTCCAAAAGTGGAATTAGGTGCCTAGGCCATTTCTTGCAAGAAACACAGCGGGGCATGAAGGGGGGGTGCTGCTACCCCCACCCCTGATAAAGTTGGCCGTTGGTCAGAGCACTCACACAAGATGTGGGAAACTCAGGTTCAAATCCTTCATCTGTCTGATGGGGGGCAGAGGATTTGAACAAATATGACTTGCCTCTTGGTGTTCCCTCATTGCTAGGCTGTGGATACCCTGAGGCTGGGCTCCCTCAGTCTCTCCTGCCGAAGCTGTTTGATTCTGGATAAACAACTCAATAGTCATTGGGCCCGAGAGACTCTGGAGCCTGGTACCTCTAGGGCATTCAGCTGGGCAGCAGAAAACCCAGGGTCCATTTTCCCTGCCCTAATGCCTAATTAATTATTTATCCAAAGTGCAACAGCTTCAACAGGAGAGCTTGAGAGAGGCCTACACCAGAGTACCCTATAGTCCAAGGCATTATTCTGCAATGTGGAAGGCCCACATTCAAATCCTACTTCAATGATTATCTAATATAAGACTCCCATTGCCTTCAGTAGGCTTGGCAGCAGGCTTTGCAGCTTTCAGGTGGTTTCTGTAGTGCCTACAACCTCAATCCGGGGTCAGGTTTCCATTGTGCACAACATTATTCACTTTCCAGAAATGACATGCCCTGTCCCAAAGAGTTTGCAGTTTCAGCAATGTTTGCAAAACGTTAGCAAAGGAAACTTTTCAAGCAAAAGGAAACCCTGGATTCCTGAAGTAAAGATGCAGCAAATGCCAAGATAAAACAAAAGTACATTTGCTTTCTTTTTGTATCCCTGCAGATGGTGAAGATAGGAGTGGTCATTGAAAAGGGATGAAACAGCAGTGAATTAATAATATGCACTTGGCCCCATAGACCACATCATAGTCCATTGTGACATATCTACTGTCACATATTTGATGTAAGACCTATAAAAGAGAAGCTGCACCCAGGCACCAATCTGACCTTCCATGTTTAATTATACCCCATGTGCGAGTTTGTTTCAAGTCAGAGTTGAATAGATCTATGCATGTGCACCATTGAGGATGTACTAACTCTCTGCATTCTTGGGCTATTGGGTTGAAATGAAGCCCTAATTCTTAATTACGAATAGTTCTATCTGGTATAATTTAACTCTTCTTTAGAAGACTATTTATCTCAAACCCCTCAATTTTGGCAGAAGATAGGAAACTTCAGGTTTAGTGTTTATTGTTTAGAATATAACAACATGTGGCGGCTCTCATCTTGAAATCCTCTTCCAGGGAAATAAAACAACAAAGTGACACTAGTATGGACAAAGCCTAAAAAAGTGATGGTAGAAGATAGAAGGGCTAGCAAACAGATGAATTGATATAATAGTTATATTATCTAGCAAAGAATCCTATGGCACCTTATAGACTAACAGACGTTTTGGAGCATAAGCTTTCATGGGTGAATGCCCACTTCATTGGATGCATGTAGTGGAATGCGTTCATCCAACGAAATGGGTATTCACCCACGAAAGCTCATGCTCCAAAACATCTGTTAGTCTATAAGGTGCCACAGGACTCTTTGTTGCTTTTACAGATCCAGACTAACATGACTACCCCTCTGATACTTATATTATCTAGTACCTTGTAGCGAGGCGGTGTGGCTCCCCTCCTCCACAGGGAGGGTTGAGCCCTGTCCATCTTCCCCCAGGGCGGAACTTCCGGGCAGAAGCCCCGCCCCTCAAAGGGTCAGGCGGCCACCCGGAAGTATAAAAGCTGGGCGCCGGCCTTCAGTTGGAGCTCAGCAGCCAGCGAGAGCAGACGTGCCGGACGACCCTCGTCGCTGGGAGGCTGCCGAGCTCCTGAGACCGGACCAGGCTTGCCGGAACCGACCCGCAGCAACACGACCCTGAGCTGTGGGGACTACCACCGCTACCCGCCCCAACTACGGCCTGGAGGGCTTCCGGACCAGACCTGGCCAGCTACCCAGAGGTACTACATCTACCCCTGACCGGACTGGGAGGAGCCCATGACGGTCGACAACCCGGCGGACCAGGTAGGCAGTGAAGGGGAATGGAAAGTGGCCGGGGCGGCTGACCACAGTCAAGCGCAGAAGCCCGAGCCGATGACCGTGTGTGTCGGTCAGGATCCCCACTGACCCGCTGTCAGTGTGTTTCGGTTAGGATCCCCAAGCACTCTGTCACTGTGTTTCGGGCTGGATCCCCATGACTGCACTAGCGGCGATGCCGCTACTAGGGCCCGGGCTGGAACGCAGAGGAGTGGGTGGGCCTGCGTTCCCCTGCACCGTAGCCGGGGTGGCAGTATGCCCTTCACCCCACAGCTACTGTTTGTTTGTTGCTCGGCCTCCCAAGGGCCAGAGCTCTCTCTGATGTTTTTTGTGGCTCTGCCTGCCCAAAGCCACAGCCCCTAACTGTTTGTTGCTCGCTTGCCCAAAGGGCAGAGCCCTAACTGTTTGTTGCTCGCCTGCCCCAAAGGGCAGAGCTCTCTTGACTGTTTGTTCTCTTGCCTGCCCAAAGCGGCAGAGCCCTAACTGTTTGTTGCTCGCCTGCCAAAGGGCCAGAGTTCTCTCTGACTGTTTGTTTGTGGCTCTGCCCTGCCCAGAGGCCAGAGCCCCTAACTGTTTGTTGCTCGCCCTGCCCAAGAGGCAGAGCTCTCCTGACTGTTTGTTGCTCTGCCCTGCCAAAGGGCCAGAGCCCCTTATGTTTGTGCTCTCGCTGCCCCAAAGGCCAGAGCCCTAACTGTTTGTTGCTCTGCCTGCCCAAAGGCCAGAGCTCTCTCTGACTGTTGTGGCTCTGCCCTGCCCAGAGGCCAGAGCCCCTAACTGTTTTTGTTGCTCGCCCTGCCCAAAGGCCAGAGCTCTCTCTGACTGTTGTTGCTCTCCGCCCCAAAGGGCCAGAGCCCCCTTACTGGTGCTTGCCTGCCCAAAGGCAGAAGCCCCTTACTGTTTGTTGCTCTGCCTGCCCAAAGGGCTCAGAGCTCCCCTAACTGTTGTTGCTCTGCCCTGCCCCAAAGGGCCAGAGCTCTCTCTGACTGTTTGTTGCTCTGCCCTGCCCCAAGCCAGACTCTCTGACTCTTTGTTGCTCTGCCTGCCCCACAGGCCAGAGCCTAGTGCACTGTGTGGCGTGCCCACCTGCGTCCAAGGCGGGGCCCCACTGACTTTGCTGTGTTCCAGTCCACTCCAAAGGGACCGAACGCCCAGACAGTGGACTGCGGACCCGAGGGACAGGACCCAGTGAGAACAGGATGAGGCCGGTGTGGCTCCCCTCCTCCACAGGGAGGGTTGAGCCCCGGCTTCCCTCGTCACATACCTCTTCAACAGATATGAAAGGAAAGTTGTTGGATAGTGGTCTAGAAACGAGTGGGTTATCTAATCAGGACTATACCCTTGGGCTTGTTACTTCTTTTTGCCTCCATTTCCACCTCTGTAAATGACAGGTGGTAATACTGACCTCACAAGGTAATTGACAGCATCAATTAATCGGCCACATTCTCCTCTCGCATAAACTGGTGCCCCTAATACCTCAGTAAGGCTCTGTTTACATTATTTCAAGCTTCTTTAACCCATGTTAACAAACATGATTGTTGTTGTAGATAAAAAGCAAATGTGTGTAACTCTCATTGACACGTCATCTAGTCATTTTGTCAAGACTGTTTGGTCACAAATACAATGAGTGGACCCTAGGATCTAGGAACAAACACTTGTTCTTTGTTTGCGGTTGTTAGTTAACAGATGTTAGAACATGATTAGTATTTGCAGCGTAGATATCTCCTTACAATTTTGCCGCCTGTCTTTAAAGTGGTAAGTATTCCAGACTTGTAAAAACTTTTGAAATAATTACTGCAATAAACATTAAGTAAGTCACACAACACTGCTGACTCCAGGCTTTCTGTACACTGAGACATTGAGATGTAAGCACTTTTTCTAAAGCAAGTTGTAATTAACATTGTAACTATTCCATTGTAATTAGGACAGTACAACCTCTCGTGTGCACACTTCCAATTGTGGGTGTGCTTATACTGATATAGCTTATTCCTGTATGGGGTAAGTTCTACCGGTATAACTGTGTCCAGGGTACAGATTGTACTACCAAAAATCATACCCCTAACTGACAGTTATATTAAGTACAAAAACTGCATAGGCTAAGCCTAATTGGGTCTTTGAAATCAACAAAGCATGACCAGCTAACACATTCTTAAACAGATTGTCTTTATCGACGCTAAGTACTAAGTGATAATACGTTCATTCAAAGGTGTTAAGTATTGACAGAACTCACTTTCCCAGTGTGGACAAAGCCTGTGGTGGATGTGTATAATTAAGTTCCTAGAAATAGGTAAACTGAGGAATGGATATGTTATGCAACAGATCTCTTAATGTAACAGCGAGCGAGATACGCTGTGGAATCCAGGAGTCCTGACCCCCTGCTCTAAGTACTATACTAAAGACCACTTGCAAAGTTGGCTTTCCTGATGATGAGCATATCTATGGACTAAGTATCCTTGCTCTGACATCGACGTTGAATGTGCAGAGTTTGAGTCAAAATAACATGTACTGCAAATTCTGTCTGACTTCTCATCATAAAACTGTCTTCTGCTTAACATATCAACCCTGACATACAGCTCCCATCATGAGAACTAGTTTGATGATGCAGAAACACGCAGACAGCTGCCTTTTTGTGGCAAGCACAATGCTGTAGGCAGATAGCATTAGATATTTCATTTTGCCAGGATGCTTTGCAGATTTGACTTCGGACGCAGGACAGAGACAGCAGTAAAGTACATCTCTTATGGATGCACTCTACAGATCATTAGTGCATTCTGTTGCCCACTGTGCAGGGGCTTTTATCAGTTCATGTGCAAAGATTTTGTAGTTATTTTGCTACGTGTATATGGATGCCTGGATCTTAGAAAAGAAGCTTTCTCTCTAGCCATTGTACGTCAGCACACACAAGCTTTCCAAAAGAAAACTACTCTGACCTCTACTGTTGAGAGGAATTCAGTTTTCTTGCCTGTTAGAACTGCAAACTAGGGTACCAACTAGAGGGGTGGGGAGGTTATGGGACCACCTGTCTGATCACAAGTGGAATGATACCAAACTCATCCACAAAGTCACCAACTCTGTCTATAAACTTGGTCTTATTATAAGGTGACCTCCATAAGGTATTAAATCTCTTTTTCCCTTCTCACATTACTCTTTCCATGGCCCGATATTAATAAGCACCGGTGATGCCCAAAAAAATATGGTGATGTATTCCATAAAGATCTTTGAATGATTATTATAGCCTCATGATTGGTGACTTTATCACATACTAATTTCTCTGTCTTTGGTTCTTCCCCACTCTCTCCCCCGCAGTAATCAATCATTAAATCTATGGTGCTCAGTTCCCAGTAACCATTTGACCTCCTTTTATCAACTTTGCCCCCTAATGAAACTGATTTCTACTCGGTGATTTGTGTGGATCAATACAGTGGAAAGGTCACAAAGGCACTAAAGAGAGACACCAATCAGAGAGATGTCACAAGAAAAAGAAAGTTTGACAACATCAGGATCAATCAGTGGCTGCTCCAGAGAAGTTGTCGTCTGTGATTAATGGCACATTGTGCAACATTGTCATTTGAAAAATGCTTTTCAGCTTCTTTTTAGATCACTGTGCAGAGAAACTGAATTTAGTTTGTTTTGTCACCTTTGAGTGTAGGAGCTATGGAGTTCAGACTGGGTCAGACAAACTTTTCCCAGCAAACAGAACCCTGCTCATGTTAATGTGGAGTAAACTTGGCCTAACTGTGTAAGAGCAAATGCCTGGAGCCTTCACAAAATGAAAGCTCGTCATAAAAATAACTTGGGGGAGGGGCAGGGGTTTAAACAGGGTTAGTGGACACTAAACAATCCCCTGTAATGCAGCTTCACGGCTGTGAAATGAAGAGGTGGCATTTATCATACAGTACGAAATTGTGTAACTCGTACACTGTTCCCTCAAGCTGAGCGTTTCGAACTCTGAGGCCGAGATATTAAAAGATGTCTACTGGATTTGGATGGCCAAGTCCCAGTTACTGTCAGTGGAAATCGGGTATTCAAATTCACTAGGCAACTTTGAAAATTTCAGCCTTAATAGCTTGTATCATAAAGGCAGAGCCTTGCTTTGGGTACAGCGGTGAGAGTCTTGGCAGGGGTTGTGGCTAAGGTTGATGGTCACATAGGAGGTGGTATGTCACCATGTAAACTCTCTCTCCCTTCCTCTGGCCATCTTTGCTGGCTGTTGCATGGGGGAGGGGGCAATGACCTTACTGTCACCCCTACTCCATGCTTTCTTTTTCCTGTCAAAGCAAGGGAGCACAGAAGCTCTCTCATGGAGTAGTGATTTAAGTTCCCTCAAAGCTGAGTAGCAGCCTATTAAGCACCATGAGGGTGCTAAGGGCTGCAGCAGTCGGGGAGAGATTCCTCTCCCCCAGCCCCGGACCAAACCCAGCCCAGCTATGGACTTGCCACGGTCAGGGGAGAGGCACCTTTCCCACGGCCCCAGCCCCGGAGCTGCTGTGCTGGGGAGAGGCACCTCTCCCCTCAGCCCAGGTGCTGCTGGGGGGAGTCCTCTCTCCCCACCGTAGCTCCAGGACAGTCTGAATCCCAAACCCCTCATCCCTGGCCCCACCCCAGAGCCCACACCCCCAGCCGGAGCCCTCATCCCCAGCCCCAGCCCAACCCCCTTCCCCAGCTCTTGCCTACACTCTGATCAATGAATGGCAGAAACAGAGGGTGTGTGGACTTACTGAAGATAGGAATAAAATCCCATAATAACCTGCCCAGCTGGGAGACATCCAGGACCCCAGAACACAGGGTTTTTTGGAAAAATATCCCAGCTAAACAAAGTCATGTCCTGCTGTCAACTCCTTTTTTCCTTCTGAACCGTGACTCTTGCCTGTGCAAGCATTCATCTCCTCCCATTTGCACAGGCAGAAAGCAAGGCCGCCTTGCAAAACCTGTTTTAGTTTGGCTTGATGCTAAATTAAATGATCTGTTTACAGCATGCAATCTTTCCACCTATTTGTGAGGTCAGCCTACACAGATGTTCCACGCACTCCTATAGCAAACACCACAGCAGCTTTTTGTCCCAGGAGTTGCTATTGTCAGATATGGGCCTCTGAGGGTTTCCAGCTGAGTCTTTGGAGAATATTTCTAAAGCTTTATAGTAAAGGAGATGCATTTCTTACCAGAATAACTTGCTCACTATTTTCTCATATATGAATGTATGATTGGGTGTCCATCCCACACAGGCATGGAAGAGATTAATGGAGGCCAGATGGACTAATTAATCTGGTAGGCTGAAGGCTGGGAGGAAAGCCCTAATTAAAGCAACAGGCAGGATCTGTATAAATCCAGGTAGTTGGGTGCAGTAGTCACCTTCCTCAGTGGAGGGAGTTGATGGGCTTTCAAAGCCAGAGAAGGAAAGCCAAATAGGTAAGAAGATGTTCAAGGATAGGATCGTAAAGAGACCTTTGCTGCTTGTTCTAGGGTCCCTGAGTTGGAACCCAGTGTAGAGAATGGGCTTGGGTTCCCCTATCAGACACTGGGCAGTGGCAAGTGTCTTAGATATGCCAGCCAGCTAGCTGATCTGGAAGGACTGTAAATTCCCTGGAAGGGGAGACTGCAGTACCTGGACTGAGAGCTACTGCACAGCAAGATGGGGCGGGGGAGGGGAAGACTCCTACATTGGGGGAGCAGAAGCTTGGCAGAGCTAATTCTCAGGATGGCCAGCAGGAAGGACCACTAGCAGTGAGTGGACCCTGTGAAAGTATAGCTAAAGCTCTGTTCATAATTTGGCCTAGTTAACCTAAGGGCTCTTGTGTAGAGATCATCTGCTTGTAAAAGCTAGATCCACAGCTGGTATCAATCTGTGGACCTCCAGTGACAATGGAGTTATGATGCCTTCTGCCAGCTGAGGATTTGCCTCAATATGTAGCATGAAATGCCATATCACAGCTGCCTACTCATTTCCACATGGTTACATCTTGTCCATTTTTGGCATAATATAAACCAATTTAACCCAAGAAATGATACAAAAATTACCTTGCATTAGGTCTTCTCTCTCAACGTTTTAGCTTTAGTCATACTTTGAATAACTTACCTAAATGATAGAATTATAGCTGCTGTTTGTATCATCATTAACTAAGCTTGCTAAAATGTCCAGTATGATTGCAGTGGAAACAATCTCTCCACTGCAGAGGGCAGAGACTCATTTAGCCACCTGCTATTAATTCAGGTCTATGGAAAATGCTGTTTTGCTGCAGCTATGTTTTTCCCTGATAATGAAATCATAGAAGAGTGGGTGTCAAATTGGGGGGGGGTCAAATTTAGCTATAAGGTTTTGATGCACCCTTGAATTTGATGGAGAATCTCTGGATCTGATTGCAGTTTATCAACCCAATATAATCATTGCACATGTGGTATATACATCTCCTGTTAAATCTATTTTCTTGGCCATAGGAATCTTTCCCCTGTACTATGCACTGTGTGTAACAAAAGCTGTGTATTTGCTACCTCACAAACATGTCACTGGATTTCTGGTGTAGAGGTGAGAGACTGCATGTATTATGTATGTGAGATAAATGTCAGCTTAACTGACAATCATATGGAGTTTAAATTTAAATTCATGTGTTTAAACTTGCTGTGTGTGTGCATCTCAGGGCATTTAATAGTGGTTTAGGAAGCCGTATGTCACAAAGATGCATTCACTAAAGCTGATATGTCGTACTGTTGCAGTTCTGTTTGATAGGTGTTTAGTAAATATCTATTGATTGAAGGTCACCGTAGGTTAAATGCATTTACACTAGCACAGCAGTTCATCAAAAATTGGTTCTAAAGTGATCGCATCATTGGTGTTAGGATATTTGATCTATATCAGTAATAAACCACTGCATCCTAACTCTCTAGCTAGCTGCTGGTCTTTTCATTTCAGGCCTAGGATGTAAAAGCAATCTGTTCTGTGAAAACAGAAATGCTGTAGTGGTCTGGAACCAGCACACCCAGAGTAGATTTCACGTAACTATAGTAAACCAGCATGCAATGTTAAACAAAATAGGAGCTAGAGAACCTTGCACCTTTACCTTATCCTTTGTCCATCAGTCCTCACTGATGGAGTAGAAAGCACAAGGAGTGGAACTGTTAAAACTCACGTTTGACCCAAGAAAAAAGAACAGTTTCTCAACTATCTCCCTATTTCAGCTTGTCATGAATAATTGCAGCCAATGGAATATCCTTTCCTCAAAATCAGTGGTGAGCCTTTGCACTGGGCATTCCTGGCATTGTTGTACTGGCTGGTTGACATAATATGATGTGACACATCACTGCATAGTCAAGTTTTTCTCAGACCCAGCTGAGAGAAGATAAACATTGGGATCCCGGGAGATCATTGTTCATGCTTTGGAAGTTGTCTGAAAGAACAGACCACTTTGGGAGCAGACCTCAGTTATTGATTATCCACCCTTCCCCGCAAGGATTTTTCTCTGACTCAAAGGAATGTAATGCTTTATAGGCACATGTTTATATGCAGAATTATTTAATGGATAACTTGAAGTGCTGATATAAAGATCTCACTATGGTACTTTGGGAGCAGTGCTATACTATAGTTATCATGGTCACTTTCATTCTGAACTCTGTTCTCAGTCTCTCATACCTCAGTGCTCTTAATTGTGAGCAAATAGCACCTAGCTCTTACAATAACATTGTTTATGCATAGATCAGAGTGCTTACACAGGAGGTTGCTATCATTGTACTGCATATGGGAAAACTGAGCTGAAATAACTTGCCTCAGACAGGAATATAACCTAGGTCTCATGAGTTCTGATGTGGCCTCATTCCACTAGGTTAACCTGTCTTCTAGCAACCTACCTTGGGCTCTTCCATAATAATCCACAGGGACTGGCAGTGAAGTTTGAACCTGAGATCATTAGTGTTTAAAGACATGAGCTTCTACCACTGGAGCTTTAAGGATTGAGTCTGTTAGAAGGTAATGGTAGCACCAGTTGTGCCCAAAGTCATATGCACATTATGCATGGTGCGTACCATAAGCAGGGCTGCCTGGGGAGGGGGAAGAGGCAGTTTTCCCAGTGTCCTGTCTTAGAGGGGCCCCAAACCGAATGGTGGTGCAATGCCACTCACTGGCAGCGGCCCCTCCCAACTCTCCTAGGCTCAGTTCCACAGGCACCTTTTGCAACCTGCTGTACAAACACTAACCTAGAAAGAAGTCCAAACTTTCCTCTTTCCAGGCCTTTGCCTTTAATAAACATGCCATCACCACTATACTATTGAACACAGCTTGGCTCGCTCCCTAGCCTTGGCTACTTCTAAGGTTCTTTCCTTACAGCTGCTAGTCAATCCCACTATTCTTGTGTACATGAAGGGATAGTAGTTGCCTCTCTCAGTCAGAAGAACCCTCTCAGCCCTTTCCCAGAAGGATCAACATCAACTAGGAGAAGAGATGTTCCAGGCAAGTAATCCCACCTGAAGCTATGGACCTGATCTCTTTAGTTCACTTTTCTGCATGTGGATTTGTACTCCCTGAGCCAGACCCTTGGTGGGTGTAAATTGAAGTAGCTCTCTTGACCTCAGTGGAGCTACACTGATTTGCACCCACAGATTGGGGTTGGACTAGATGACCTCTTAAGGTCCCTTCCAACCCTGATATTCTGTGATGTGACTTCATGCAGTTTTGTTCTCCTCTTCACTTCTCCCAAACCAATACAGGAAAGTCAAAACTGAAAGCAAACCCAGAGAATGTAATTTGGCCTCATTTTTAAACTTCCTGTGCTTGGCCTTGGCCCATGCCATGGAGCCCTGAAGACCTCCTATCTGGCATAAAAATTCTCTAATGAAACCAAAACAAGGAAACAGTTGAAAATATAAATCACCCTTAACTGTGGTGCATCCCTCTTTGGGGTGGACTTGGAGGAGGATACTCCAAACTTGTCCATGAGTCACTGGAACATGGATTAGATTAACTCAAGAAGTTTATGAACTTGATTAAATCCAGGTCTATTTTCTGGCTCACAATGAAATCTACAAGCCGGTGGGTTACTGGTTATGAAATATTAATGCAGCTCTTGCTATTGCTTTTCCCTTCTCTGAAACACTTGCTATAGGCAGGATACCAAACTGATATCAAACTAATATCAGAGAGACCTCAGACAAACTACCCAGTAGTATTCCCAGAGTGGTGATGACATCATCAAGAGTGCACTGTACTGGTTCTGCTGCAGCACGTCATGTGACCTTTCTGTGATGATTTCCCCCCGCCCCCAATCTGTATCTTCAGGACATGCAGCTCTTACAGCGAGTGTGTTCAATACCTAATATTATGGGAGCCCGGTATCAGCTGGAGCCTCTAGGCACACAGTTAGTGATAACTAGAATGAGGGAATCCTAATGAAACCAGACTTGCAGAGATCTGTTGCTGTCATTCCTTTGTGCTTTTTCAAATACTGCTGCAGTTGTTGCTTTTACTACTCAGTTAGTCTACTTTGTCTGCAGAATTCAGAGCATCTTAGTCAAGAGACGAATTGGCACACTTAATCCCTGCTCTCATGTGCTGGCACTTTCTTCCCTCCATTCTAAGCAGTGGGAGGGAACAAGGAGGGAGGTAAGGGACAGGAAAATTGCAGTTTAATTTCTATATAATGTTTGGTGCTCACACTAGATGATTCATCTACGTCTGCATGTTTTTCTTTGGGGGACGGCCGGGGTTTCCCCTGTGAAAGACTAGCTTTAATGATCACAAACCCTGGCAGCCTTAGGTGGAGCAGGACCCCATCCAGCATTCAGAGCTCTCCAGGCTGACTCTTCTTCCAAGTGTCTGCATTTCTTTTCACCTGTAAAACAGTTCTTGGGTGGGGTGGAGACAATCAAGGTCCAAACTTGTAGGTTTTGGAGTAGTAGTGACAGGGGCTCTAAAAAGGATGGTAGGTTTCCTAAATGTCCATCACAGCCACACTGCAGTGTCTGAAAAGTCTCAGAATAGGGGAGAGTGGAATAGTCTTGTTTCAGACTTCCCGGGCAACTTCCCTTCTGTTACCTAACTTGTCTCCAAATGCCCTAAACTCTGGGCAAGCTGCATCCAGGTGTCCCTGTTATGTTCACAGCATACAAAAAAGTTACACAAGTGTTACTCTGTCTGGAAGATGGCAACACATATCTTAGAATCCAGGATCCTAGCACACAAGAACCAAAAACCAGAAAGAGACAAAGGAGGCTGCTCCCTAAGGCAGAGAGCCACAACTCAATTTCTCCTTGCTCTAGGTTGGCTCTTGCAAACTGCATGCTGATCACCCAGCTCTCTCACACTTCCCTACAGTGCCCCCAAGCCTGTGAGCAGGACCAGGAAGCCCCTTGGTTCTTAAAGTGCAACTTAAAGTGATAGCTTGTCATTTTAACAAGTTTCAACACACCAGCCTCCAGCTGCCAAATCTATCCTGCAAGTCCTCAGATTCCATCAGGAGTCAGTCCCCATGAAAAGTACCCAAAGTTCTCTCTGTAAGCTTCATTTTAGAATGAAGACTGAATTACTTATTGGTATGGAAATAGAGCTCCTTCCCCTTAACACATCAAGTTATCTTAAATATCCACAGTTCTAGAGTGGAGCTACTTCTCTCTAATATTGCATTGCTCTCTATGGCATGGAATGCACCATCTTCCCAACTTAGTTGTTAATTTCAGTCATTCTGGTCCAAAGCTCCATGTATGTGCTGATATCAGCCTCCAATATCACATCTTGTGTCTGAGTCGCCCTCTGCTTTTCACCTTCCACTTGTCAGTTGTTCTGGGTTGAATTCCACCAACTCTACAAGGCAAAATCCTGTTCCCACAGAAGTCAATGGCAAAACTGCCATTGATGTCAAGCGGGATTTCACCCATGGTCTTGTCAATGCATTTAGAAGTCTGAGTAGGATTTCTACTCTAAAGATGGGTATGTAGCAACCACTCCCTTTGAGAATTCCAAATTCTCTTCTGTTGTGCTGTAGTTTTTCCTCTCTAGAGGTTAGCATTCCTGTGTGGATCCCAACACCAAAGCTACGAAAGCCACAGGATTTTTTTTTCTCTATTTAAATATCTTAACCTGGGATCTTCATCCAGGTCCCACTTCCAGGGGCCTTCATTCTTAGGCAATCCAGGATGTTGAATTTTCTACATTTTCTTTCCTCTGCTTTTCTTAAAATGCATTTTGTATGAACTTCTAGAGCTTTGTTCCATGTCTTCTGCCAACGTTGACTTTTTTTTAAAATGATCTTTATTGCAGCTAAATCAGCTGGTTCCACGCTTTTATTCTCAGAAAATGATTTTTTTTCTCCCCTTCCCCTTCCGTGGCATCAGTCTGAATAGGACCAGAGGAGGTGTGTGTCTGGGTATGCAATGGTAAACATTATGACCTTCTATACTTGGATCTTACTGGGTGCATTTCTCTGTTCTACCCCTTTGGTTGCTCTGGTCATGTTTTTATCCCTCTGATGTACCAGCTGTTGTTCCCATTACATTTTCACTGCACAGATTTTTAAGTCAGCATTCTTTTCCTTTCAGACTCTGCCACAGCTGTGAGCTGAGACAACTGCCTGTTCTGCTGTGCATCTTAAATGGGCTCTAGAGTTTCATTATCCGAGTGATCCGTTCAGGAAGATATTTCACCCAAGTCTTAACAACCCCTTTAAATAAGTATTCTTTTTTTTTCTTTGTTGATATGCAGGTGCATTAGCAAGCATAGGAATCCCTCATTTACTACAGTCTTAGCTTTCAGACACCATTCCAGCCATTGTTCTACCATTCATGGCTGACAGCTGGTGTTCCTCAGGAGATACTGACATATTTTTAGGGTAGTGTGAACATACACCTCACACGATGCTTAGATGCTGAGATCATCTGCCAATTGCCATCTTTCCTTGAGAGTCCTTTCAGGTCTTTCCAGCTTCACAGGTGCTTGGTTTCCGAGCTTCACTCCGCCACTGAACTGCAGCTTTGGGTTTCCCTATCACAAAATAAAAATGGGGATTTGGGGGTAGGGAGAGAGGAATCAAAGAGAATGTGAAGGAAGAACTTTTGAGCTACCACCCTTGTGATATGAGGTCATCTTTCTCAGCATAAGAGCTCCTGTAACCTGTATATTCCATATTATTGCTCAATTCGATAGCTGCTGGAAGAGGAAGAACTGAATGAGAGGGTGAAACTGAGAAAAGGAATATTTCAGCTGAATATCTGTTTAAAATTTCCTAATGCTGAATTCTGTTAGACTGGAGAACAATTTCCCAAGGGGCGAGGTGTGAATTCTGGTGCTGGAATCATTCAAAACTAGAGAATATACACCAGAGAATATACTGTATGGAACAATCGTGTACTGTCTGGGCAATGGACTAGATAATCTGACAGATCATTTCCCATCTGTAATGTCTATGATTCACACGCTGTTATTTTGTATTCCAGCTGGAAATAATGGCCTATGGGACTATCACCAGACACATAATCTCTGCTAAACAAATCCAGAGCCCCATTCAACATCCTTTCCTTTCCGCTGTGGACTGCTGTTCTGCCTACAGGTGGGGTTGTGCATTTTTTTAAAAGGTAAAATGGTGCAGGGCTGGACCCTATTTTGAAAAGTTTAGGAAAGTGCTTGCTTTAAAGATCTACCAGTAATTCAATTCTCAGTCGTCCGTCAGAGCTTCTTCATCTAAGACTTCCACTTCTCCAGTAGAGGAGAGAGGCACACAGCATGGGGAATAGTTCTTGCTACTAGTCTTGCTAAATTCAGAGGGGAGTCTAAGTTGACATGGAACCTCCTGGCCCCATTTTCCTTACCGTTTTCCAGCAAGTTACACTCCCAGAAGACTTCATACTTATTTGAACTCTCATCATTTAACAACGTTTAATGTATTCCCTTACACCTTCCTTTTGAGCTTGGCCTGTTGTGTCTGAGTCTCAAGTATAAAGCAGACTAGGATGGCGTAGCTCATGTGCTAAGGGACCAGTGTGGTGATCTGTATCTTGTGGGAACACTCTAATCCTTCTTGTTTATCCTTCTAATACAATTGTGCGGTATCCAATGCAAAGTTTGTCATGTTGGGTGTCTTTGGAAGGCTCCTGATGCACTGAACTTTACTACAGTAATTCTTACAGTAATAGGCTGAAAATGTCTCATGGCTTAGAATAAGCCCAGGCAAAAACTCTCCAAGAGCAGAGAGGCAGTTCACACTGCATCAGGGCTAGGGGACAAACCCAGCCCAGCCTCACAGGAACAAAGGATGCTGGCCTAGACAGTGACAAAAGGATCTGTTGGACTCTTGAGTGAGTCACCCCCACTCCTCTAGTCAGTTTGGGACTGCGATGAGGTAATGATCACCGACTGTGAAGTGCAGGGGCGAAGCTAAGCAGGAAGAAAGAACATGATAAAAGGAAGACATTTGTCATGCTCCTCCTCTCTCTTCCACTTCCATCTACAGACATCACCAAGTGACTGAAGCACTGATCAAAGGGGAGAGCCTGGTTGAAAGGCAACCAGCCAGCCTGTGGTGAGAAGCATCAAAGTTTGTAAGGGCATTGAAAGTGTTAAGATTAACTTAGAATGCGTTTTGTTTTAATTTCATTTGACCAAATCTGTCTTGTTATGCTTTGACTTATAATCACTTAAAATGTATCTTTGTAGTTAATCTGTTTGTTCTACCCAAAGCAGTGTGTTTAGTTTGAAGCATGTCAGAGACTCCCCTTGAGATAACAAGCCTGGTACATATCAATTGCTCTATTAAATTAATGAACTCATAAGCTTGCAGTGTCCAGCAGGCATAATTGGACACTGCAAAATGGAGGTTCCTAGGGTTGTGTCTGGGACCGGAGATATTGGCTAGTGTCATTCGGTTGCACAATCCAAGTAGCTTACATGTCAGAGGCTGTGCATGAACAGCTCAGTAGTGGGGTTCTCACAGCAGAGCTGGGTAAGACTGGCTCCCAGAGTCAAGGATTGGAGTGACCTACCAGACCCCTGGCCCATTTAACACCAGGGGAACATCATAATCAGAAGTATAATGTAACCAGGCTTGCAAAATGTGGTGCTCTGCTGAATACTCCTTCTATATACTTTCTTATAAGCTTGTTCAATATATGAATTAACCAGCATGGGCTCAACTTGGGCACTAGAGGCTCTTGCTTTTAGAGACAGAGGTCTTGGATTCAATCCCCAATAATGTTGACCCACCCTGGACCATCACATTGCAATAGTAAGGGAAGCAGCTAAACAGGAAGGCATAACAATGTATAGACATAAGCTGAAGTAGCCCCCTCACTGCTATAACTTACATCTAGTTATGTCTTCTTTTTTTTTTTTTTCCTGGCTCTTTGGTATGTAAATTATCCCAGGTTAGACATTCTTATGTTGATGTTTGTATTGCAGTAGCACCAAGAGGACCCTCTTCATTATACAAGGCACTGTACAGACATAACCAGATGGTCCTGGTCCCAGCCCTGATGAGCTTTTCCAATTTTGGGGGCAACTTTTTTATCAAACATTATCAGAAGGGTTATCGATTACTTGTTTACCATAAACTATAGTTGTCTAAGCAGTTAGATAACATTTTAAATGTTTTCCGCTGACATTCTTGGAGGGTGGGGGTTTATGAAACATTGTGTATATATAAAACCAATGATTCTCTTTCAAATGCTTCAAAATGAAAACAAGTTGATACTTTTTAACAAAAGTAGTTTAGCAAAAAACAACTGGGATTTTTTTTTTTTTTGGACCAGCTGTAACCGTGGCTCAGCCAAACTTCTTGTAGAAGCTTTTACTGTTAATGCTCTAGCAACTGCTTACAACTCCATGCTCCTGTGACTCCTTCCTCCCCAAATGCCATAGAACTTTCCTTGAGACCTGCAGCACTTCTGAGAGGAGAAAAAAAGCAGCAGCAGATTCATCCTTAGCAAATCCATCATGCTACCCTGTGATCGATTAATGCTCAGTGGATTCATTGCAATGTTGTCTTTACACTTCAGCTCAAGGAATTGTGTGTGCTTGGTTGGACATCTTTAAATGTGAAGGGACAAGTCAGAGGGTGATGGTGAGGCAGTTAACTCAACTTAATTATAGACCAAATGTCCAACAACCAGTCATGAAATGAATCCTGATTCAGCGCAGAGGGATGAACTAGATGACTTTCTGAGGTCCCTTCCAGCCTTATCTTATTCTATGAGCAACTACTGGAAAGTTTACTTAAAATTGCTTTCTGTTGGTAAAAAATCCATAGCCTACAATTATGGAGATTTGTCATTTGCAACATGTAAAGTAGGATGGAATAGCACCATAATACATTTCTATCCTGATGTATGACTTCACCAGGTTTCCAAGCCTGGCTTTCATAATATAGGACAAGAAATCACGATGTTTTAAGACAATCCACAAGGCTTCTATATTTGAACCTCTCATTGCTGAACAGGGAGCAGAGCCCTTGCCTGCTTTGCATTTGAAAGTTGGGGGGGCGGGGTTCCTCTCTCTCGCTGACAGGCAGGGAGTGACAGAATGTTTGCTGTGATAGACCTAGCGCCTGGGTTTGAGTATGGAAAGTGAATCTGATGAAGTGCAATAGAAGTAATTGTATTACAGCAGAGACCCCCCACACACACGCCTTCCGTAGCATTATAACACCTGTGCTTGCACTTCCCAGTGACTTTCCAATGTAATAGGGGAAGACAAACAGTAATTCCAAGCATCAGTGAATGACCTATGGAAAACTTTCCATGCAGAGTTGAAACTCAGTGCCAGGGACAACCTGATGGAGATGACTTCTAACGCCTCCTACAACCGTGGCATAGGGAGTACGTGAGGGGTAAGCCTGAGATGTGGTGGAGTTGAGCTCATTTGCTTGATCTTAAAGACGTCATTCGTGGAAAACCACTTCTCTTTATGTATGAGAAGACAAGTATTGGAACAGATGCATGCGGGAACATTTAGGGCTGGTTTTTGGGGTGACTTCCAGTACTCAGAGTGGAAAAAGATGATGAAGGCCTGGAAGAAAAGGCTAGCAGAGAGGATGGGGGTATAAACTGATAAGGAGACACTGAGGATAGGTACATTTATGGATATAAGGTGTGCAAGAAATAGAGTTGAGTTGAGGATGGTGCCAATGTTATGGACAGTGGAAGCAAATGGGAAGTTTGAGTCAAGGAACCAGATAAAGGACAGGGCTCTTGATTTGAAACCAGTGCCTCCTGCTGAGATTTGAGAGGCACTGAGCTACTCTGTGACAATTACACATCGCCTGGCATTCAGAGTAGTACAAGCCACCCTCACCCCAAGATAAACTGGCTCCCAGGTGCAAAGAGGGAACGTACCTAATTCATCTTGCACCTCATGTCCCATTCTGTATCCAGCCCCTTCTGCTGGGTATAACAGAAGAGAAAGGCATGGTCCTGACTATACTCTGTCTCTGACTACAGAGGTGCTAGGAGAGAGCAATAGATCCCAACCTGCAGATGATAGCATGGACTGTGACTCCTTGGATACTCCACTAGGTGTAAGGGGTAAGTTTCTTTTACCATTAGCAATAGCTGGTCCAGTCTGACCCTCTGTAAATAGTAGATGAGAGCCCAGTATTTTGTCGTGTGTGAGATCTGAACTCTCAGATAAACTGCTGTTTCTGCAGCAGAGAAAGCAAGTTCTTTTCCAAACACAAAGGACTCTTAGTATTTCCCCCTCAGTCTACACAGCTGGGAAGATCTTCACCCTGCCCAAGCTGTATTTACACTCGTACTCTTCTCAATGTGCGTGAGACTAACAGGACGCAGGTGCCATCTGTGCAGCTGCTCCACAGGGCCAGCACTTCCTTCTCCTTCCTACATGCAGCAATAGTTTTGAAGTGAGTCTTAAAGGTCCAGGCTGATGTAGCAGTTGAATACCTTGTGGCCAGCAGGGGTTTTTCCTTGTAAAGGAGAAAATTCAGCTCATATCCCCGTGACTTCAGTTGGCTTCACTAATTCAGTGGTTCTTTATTTACACTCTTTCGTATGCCAAACAAACTTGCTGAATTCAAACACCCCTCACACATTTAGGACATTCTAGATCCAAAGTCAGAGCTGGATTGAATTTTGAAAATCGCTCTCCTTGCAGTGCTCCCTTTTTATAAATTCTGGGATCAACCCCCAGCTCCTTCCCAAAATTTGTGGCATTTAGATATATATGGCTCCAACTATGGAATCTGCAGGTTTGGCCCATCTCTGCTGCATATGCAGAGTTAGGACTGAGTGAGGCCTTCACTTCCATAATTGAGCACTTAGGTGAGACCAGACTCAAATCCCATTAAAGCCAATGGGGAAAAATTCCCATTGACTTCAATATGTTTTGTCTTGTTGGTAGAGTAGTAAAGAGGAAGGATGGTCAAGTGGCTAGCTGGAGACCTGTGTTCAATTTCTTGCTCCACCAGAACCCCAATGTGACCTCAAGCAAACAATTTGATCTCTCTGTGCCTCAGTTTTCCACCTGTAAAAATTGGAAATAGTAGCACTTCTCTGCCTTGCAAGGGGCAGGGGAGATTGTCAGACTCTCTGGGGATGAAAGTCGTATAAGTACCTAAGACGGATAGATAGAGACCTTAGTGGAACTCCGAATGAGGTCCCACATGTCTATAGTGCACTGTGCAACATGAGCACTCTGTTCACTCACTCTTTAGGATAAGTGCAAGGCTCACCCTCTCTTGTTTAAATGTTACAGCCACAGAAAGAGCTCATAAATTTCTGGCTGACAAGCCTGACGGAGCAATGAGTAAAAACAGGAAAGCATCTATTACATATTACCCTGAATTTATCAGCTCTCCCTTCAAAAGGGGAAATAACACAAGGCAAATGGTGGGAAGCTATTTTTTTTATCTTCTAGAAAAATATGCCCTGTGCCCCAGTCAAAAAACAAGCTGTTGTGAAATAACCACGTTATTTAAAGCTACAAGTCAAACAGGAAGAAGAAAACCAAACAAGCATGGCCTGAAAATTTCCCACAAGTGAGCTCTGACAGTCAGTACGCAACAGTGATGGGCTTGTTGACAGAACTGGGGCTATAAGGGAAACCATCGCTTTCCAAAGCAGGGGGATGGGAAATGGGAGAATGCAGAGTCTTCCATTTTGCAGACTAGCCTCTGGTGGTGCTCTTTTGGTTTCTTAAAAAAAAAAATAAAAGTCAGTATGTCAATTGAGTAACGCTTTTGTGTTCATCTTTATGCTGGGCTCTGCCTGAGACAACAGCAATTAGTGATGCAGGAGACCATGAGTGGGATTTTTTGTGTGGATGTGTGATATTAACATCCATTGAAGCACTTAAGCATGTCCATAACTTTAAGCACATGAGGATTCCTAAGTGAATTGCTCTCAGGCTTAAGTACTCTACTAGATCTGGACCATAATGCTGCTCAAGAGGGCTGAAGTCCCCTAATGCCACCACAGGTATTATAGCACCCTGAAAATTGAGAGATGGAAAAGATGTTTGTATAGCATCCACCATCAGTACAGAGGAGTTCCCTGAAGTATGTTCTCCTGTATCTCCCCTGGGTTTGTTTTTTAGGGTGCCTGCGTGGCCCTTATTTTAAGGGATGTTCCTTACTTTCAGACTCCGCCCCATTCAGCTCCTGGTTGTCCCCTCTCAGAGGATGCAATCCCTTTAGAGGAGAACTCCCAGCACCAGCAGATGGGCATGTTTGTGGGAGTCCAGTAGCAGACAAATCTTCATCTGCCTTCCACGGACACTGATATCACCTTCCAGATGCTGGCCACCCAAGGGACTCCCCCACCCCCGGGTCTGAAACTTTGAAGGCACTTGTGATTTCCACTCCAGCACACATTGCTGTTTGCTTGGTAAGCCAAGTTCTGAAAGATATGGTTAATATTAAATTGCATTCACACCTATTGAAGGAGTGTATTATGTAAACTAATTTAAAGGTCTGGTTTACAAATACTCACAGATTTTTAGGGCCAGAAGGGACAATTGTGATCAAGTCTGACTTCCTGCATAAATCTTAAAATTTCATCCTAGTGCTTCCTGCAATGGAGGGAACTTATTCTCTCCTATGTGAGGAGTATTTTGGTTACATCATATCTTTTAGAAAGGCATCCAATCTTGATTTTAAAACTCCAAATGATAGTAAATTTACTAAAAAGCAACAGAGTCCTGTAGCACCTTAAAGACTAACAGATGTATCAGAGCATAAGCTTTCGTGGGTGAATACCCACTTCGTTAATAGTAAATTTACTATTTCCCTTGGTAAACTAAACTGTTCCAAAGGCTTTGGAACTTTGCCTGTTAGATTAGCGTAATATTTACAGATTAATAAATTAGCCACTCATATATCTGCCTACAGCACAAAGTTACAAACTGTGCTTGTCATAAGCTCTGTAAATATTATGGTTCTGATCCAAAAGCATTGCACCTGGTAGAAGGGCTCTGGCTGATGTAGGTGGGCTTTTGAGCTTATATTTTGTGTAGTGTGTTGAAAATATGAATTTATTCAGAGGTCAGTTTGACCAGTAATAGGATGTCTTTAGAAGGCACCTGGCTCTGAGAAGCCTTACTGTGCCTGTCCTTCTAACCAGAAGTGAAACCATGGGGTATAGAGAAAAATATCATCAACCCCTCAATCTAGATGGCACTGAAGCATGAGACTTTCTCGGCTGTTCTCTTACTGTATGTCTTCACGATACTCCAGCTGCTCTGACGAGGCGTATTTTCACATAGTACCAGATCAACACAGAGGGAGGCTTTGTCAGTAAAGAAATACAAACTTGTTTCTTTTTATTACTACCGGCAAGAGAGCAACATTTGCAGCGTAAACAGGAATACCATTGTCATAAACAGATAGTTAAGGGTTAATGTCTCTTTTACCTGTAAAGGGTTAACAAACAGTGAACCTGGAACACCTGACCAGGGGACCAATCAGGAGACAAGATACTTTTAAATCTCGATGGAGGGAAGTCTTTGTTTTTGTGTGGTGGTTTTTTTTTCTTTCTTTGTCTGTTCTCTCTCTGGGTTCTGAGAGCGACCAGACATGCAACCAGGTTTCTCTCCAGTCTCTGATACAGCCTCTTATATGTTCAGAATAGTAAGTACTAGGTAGATAAGGCGGTTTTAGTCTTTTGATTGTTTTCTTTGTTTGCAAATGTGTATTTTGCTGGAAGGATTTTAATTTGAATTTGTGCTGGGGGGGCGCTTCTCTCTAGTGTCTTTAAGCTGAAAGACCCTGTAACACTTTCCAACTGATTTTAGAGACAATTTTTACTTTTTCTTTCTTTTAATAAAAGCTTTTCTTTTTTAAAAGACCTGATTGATTTCTTCCCTTGTTAAAACTCAAAGGAATTGAGTCTGTACTCGCCAGGGAATTGGTGGGAGACAGGAGGGAAGGGAGGGGGGAAGGTGGAATTTCTCTGTTTTAGATTCATGGAGCTTGAATCTGTATTGCCTCTTGATGAGGGGAAAAGAGGAGGGGGGAAGGTGACATTCCTCTCTGTTTTAAGATTCAAGGAGTTTGAATCACAGTGATCTCCTAGTGTACCCAGGGAGGGGAGAATCTGGGAGGAAGAAAGGATGGAGGGGGAATGGTTTATTTCCCTTTGTTGTGAGACCCAAAGAGTTTGGGGTCTTGGGGTCCCCAGAGAAGGTTTTGAGGGGACCAGAGTGTACCAGGCACTGCAAGTTCTGGTTGGTGGCAGCACTACAAGATCTAAGCTAGTAATTAAGCTTAGGGGGATTCATGCTGGTACCCCATTTTTTGGACGCTAAGGTTCAGAGTGGGGGTTATACCATGACAACCATTCTCCAAGCTAATATTCCGCCATGTGGCACAGTTCTAAATTGCAGTAGCCTGGATTCTGAAACTGGGGCATTGTGTTTTTGTCTAAATCCTTAGGGTTGAAGGTACTTCAAATCCAGGTACTTGACAATGTAACCAACTGTACACTGAAATGCACACGACCATCAATTCTGCCATAATCTCTGGACACCTTGAAAAGGAGATTGGGAAGAAAAGAGCATAGGAAAGGCCAACATTTTTCATTACAGTGAATATTCAAGAAACATCCTGGAATGGTTTGGCTGTGACCTAAACTTAAATCGAATGCCACATTTCTTTGAGAAAAGTTAAATTCAGGGCGTGAACTTAGCAAACCCCAAGGCCTAGTCCAGTATCCTGTCTCTGGCCATGACTCTGAAAAGCATGTGCTTTAAGGATCCTTCTTGAACAGGGTGTTTTTCTCTATCAGAACCTTAAATAGTGGCCAGTACTACCTGCTTCAGTGACTGGTACAAGCAATGCTGAAGTGGGGATTCATGCCCTTCGGAGAAATGTCTTCCTAATCCACTGAGATGAGCACCTACAGTGCTGATAGACGCCTGTAAAAAGCTGCCAGTACTCCATTAGCTTACGTTCTTAGATAGATAAGAAATGAGGGAGTGAGCTACCCTGAGGAAAGCTTTGTTTTTGTGAGATTTACAGATAGTTTCCTTAGCGAAACCACTTCAGCCAAGTTTTAAGTCATCTAAATGTTTTCATGCTTATTAATGATGGGGGAACCTCAAAATGTCCAGAGGGTTCATCTGGGAAACTTGTGAAGACAGATTTTTATATTGAGGGCATAGGCCTGCACCAATTTCTCTATAATCTGGTGTTTTGCAGTTTGGATCCAATCTCTAGCTTTCTTGCAATATCACCATTCCTTCCTTCCTCTTCCAGGTGGGAGGAAAAGAACAAGAAAATCCCTTTTCATGGCATTTTGGCACTTCTGTTTCATGTTGTAGCCAGACCCTAGAAGTTAAGAAACTAGACACCGAAACAAGCAAAATGACACTGAAATTCAAACAGGAAACGAGATGGTTTTTATTTTTTTTAACAGCAAGAGTTAACCATTGAAACAGTTTATCAAGGGATTAGTGGATTTTCCATCATATGGCATCTTTAAACCAAGATGAGTGCCCTTTCTAAAAGGCATGCCCTAGCTCATCTCAGAGTTACTCATTCAATACAGGAAGTACTGGGTGAATGTCTATGGTCTAGTTATGCTGGAAGTCAGACTAGATGATCCAAATGGTCCCTTTTGGCCGTAAAAATCTATGAAATGCACTAAGAAATATCACGGGAATAAACCCTGCACTAGATGGAGTGGGAGGCAGGAATTGATGAGACCATTTCTAATTTCTGAGTCTCAAAAAAGGAAATCAACATTGACCGTTTTTTGTTTGAACTTGCTTAAACATGCATCTCAGTTTGGTCCGAGAAGTGCTCAAAGCCTGGGCCTAAGGGTTCTTATTTAGTTGAGTCCATTCACCCATTTGACATCTCTGAACTTGAGTTTCTTGGAATAAAACTTTCTAAAGCACCTAAGAGTAAGTCTATGCTACTGTCAAACATTATCTGTTTAAGCTGCAGTCACAAACCTGCACTAGCTTTAATCTATCTATCTTGGGTCTCAGAGCAGTGAAACCATGGCTAGATGAAAGCTAACTTGGGTACATCTCCTCAAGTTGCTGTCACAGGCTGTGATTGTGGCTTATTGCCAAAGAGACTTCAGTGACTAAAGAGCCCAAGTCCTATTGACAATCAATGAAAACGAGACTTCAGTGCTCTAATTGTGATTACAATACTTAATATACAATGTCACGATGCTGGTGTAAATGCTTTGAGACCTGTGGATATAAAGCTTGGCATGATTGCTAAGAATGTATGACCACACTAAGTGCTTGTGAGAACTGATCTGAGCTTTGAAACCTCATTTGGATAGCTCATCATGAATTAAAGCTAGCAATAGACAGACAGCCCTCAGACACCTCATTAGAACTAACAAAGAAACATGAACCTGCATCAAAATGGATAGCTCTTTCCCTCCCCCACATTCAGCACCAGAGACATTTGAGGGAGAATTTGTTTCACTGAAAGCAAAAAATAGTTTCCTCTAGCATAACTGAGTTTGAGCTACTTCTTAGAAACAACTGCATTTGAGAGAGGCGGAGGTGGAGATAGAGGTCAAAATGTGGACTTGTGTCCCTTGGTGTCAGTGTGAATGCTACATGCAGTTGCTGTTTCTTGGAACCCCATCACTCCTGAAGGAACTAGGTTACATGAGTGCCAGGGAGATGGTATCAAGGGAATTGACTAAAATCTAGAGGCAGAGCTATTTAAAATTCTGTTAGAATTGCATTTCTGATCATAACTAACTAGCTGCAAATGCAACTTTATGCACATATGGTTAGAAGACTGTGGGAAGAAAGGAAATAAGAAAATAGAGAAGTAAAGAAATGTGCTAGTTATACAAAGGGAGAAAGATGTATAGTAAGAATCTCTCCATTTCCTTTACCCGAATCTTCCTCTTTAAACAGATATGCCAGTTCCTGATCTATATCAAGAGCATCTTGCCTTTTGGCCAGTCCATTTTCTTCAACTGCTGTGAATCTAGTCACCTTTGTGGACACTTGGACCAGAGATTCAGGGAAAATGATTTCACCTTGTTCAAGCAATCTTATCAGCACAGAAATAATATAGATATTTGGATACCATGGTGTTGGGTGCTGTCCTGGAACTTAAATAACTTTCATGGCACAACGTAAATTCTTGGCACCATGGGAATGGGATGACTGGCAGACTCAAACCAGCAGGTTTCAAATAAGATACCTTGCCCATCCAGTCACTACCCTTAGGCAGCATAGCAGAGTGCTCTGGCGGTATGGTCAGGGACCTAGGAAAAAATAACTCCTGTGTTCATGGTCTCCTAGTGATTTTTGGCCCTAGGCAAGTCACACAGTGACTCAGAAGACCTGGATTCCTCTTGACTGGCTTTTTTAACTGAAGTTCTTGTGTGCTTGTTTTTCTTTGAAAATGTCCTTCCCCCATATGACATGGAAAAAAAAATCTCTCCTAGAAACATATAAATGAGGACAGGAAGTTGGCTTGGCAAACATGTTTTATGAGAGCATTTCCTACATGGGAGGCTAGAGATGGTCGGGAATTTTTTTCAACACGGATTTTGCTGAAAAATGTTGCCTTTCTTTCCCAAAGGTGAAACTGTTATGGAAAAGGGTTCTTTTTGACAGAACTGTAATTAGGAAGATCTCAGATCCAGAATGGAATTTCTGCTCAAAATCAAACAGAGATCCCAGAATAGCCAATAGCCCCATGGCTAGGGCATTCACCTAGGATATTACTCAAGTTCAAGTCCCCGCTCTAAATCAGGGCAAAGACATGAATCTAGGTCTTCTATATGCCAGGTAAACTCCCTAACCACTGGGATATTTGGCTATTTTGAGGACTCTCATGTTTTTCTTTTGCCAAAAATAAATGTTCTGTTTCATCATGATGAGGAACAGGAAAATACTTGAAATTTTGAACATTTTTGCAGCAAGGGAAAACATTTCCCACCGATCTCCCTTGGGGACGGAATAGAAGACTGCACTGGACAGAATTGAAAGATGGAAATGTAGGGAGTGTCCTGGCAAGAATCAAAGGTGGACTAGAGAAGATAAGGCAACAGAAAGAGGGTGACAGCAGACATTTGAAACATTCACATTTAGAAATTGGTTTGGGAATGTGGTACGGTCAACCTTTCATCTGGCATATGCATTTGCTATTTCCCACACAGGAAGCTGAGAACTGGATGGCAATTAAAAAAAAAAAAAAAAAACCACAAATCAAACAATTTTTTATTTGACTCACTTTTTTCTGACATTTCAAAGTGGTGGTTTTGACCCTGTCTCATGAGCAAATTCCACCCTTTCCCTCTTGGAGATTGGCCAAAGGGCTGACTGAAAAGCAGAGCTAGCCAAAAAGGGGGGGGGGGGGCAAAAAAAGGGAAAAAAAAGTTTTAGTTGCACAGGTTTTGAAAGGGGGTTTTTCATGGTCAATTATCAAAACATTTTGGTTTTCAGTGTCATAAACAGATAGTTAAGGGTTAATGTCTCTTACCTGTAAAGGATTAAGAAGCTCAGTAAACCTGGCTGACACCTGACCAGAAGACCAGTCAGGGGACAAGATACTTTCAAATCTCAGTGGAGGGAAGTCTTTGTGCTGCTTCTTTTGTTCTTTGTTCGCTCTTGGGGCTAAGAGGGGCCAGACGTGAAAACAGGTTTCTCCAATCTTTCTGAAACAGTCTCTCATGCACAAAGTAGTAAGTACTACCTAGAAAAGGCGGATTAGTCTTATGTTTTGTTTTCTTAACTTGCAAGTGTGTATTTTACTGGAAGGAGTTTTACCTCTGTTTGCTGTAACTTTTAATCTCAGGCTAAGGGGGAGGAAGTCCCTCTAGTCTATATGACCTGAATACCCTGTAAACATTTTGATTTTACAGAGATAATTTTGATTTTACAGAGATAATTTTTACTTTCTCTAATTAAAAGCTTTCTTTTTTAAGAACCTGATTGGTTCTTTTTCCTTGTTTAAGACCCAAGGGGATTGGGTCTGAACTCACCAGGGACTGGTGGGGGGAAAGATAGGGGGGAGAAGGCTAATTCCTCTGTTTTAAAGTCTAAGGAGTTTGGATCAGTGTAATCTCTCAGAGTAACCCAGGGAGGCGAAAGTCTGGGAGGGGGAAAGGAGGGGGAATGGTTTATTTCTCTTTGTTTTTAAGACCCAAGGGATTTGGGTCTTGAGTTCCCCAGCGAAGGTTTTAGGGGAACAGGAAGTGTGCCAAACACTATATTTTTGGCTGGTGGCGGCGCTATCAGGTGTAAGCTAGGAATTAAGCTTAGAAGTGTCCATGCAGGTCCCCACTTTTGGACGCTAAAGTTCAAATCGGGGGAAAAATACCTCGACAAGTCTGTTTTCCTTTCCCGCCATTTTCCTTGACGCTTCTCATTGATATTTTTTTTTCCTTTTTTTCCATTTTTCACACAAAAAGAGGGCAGGATAGGAAAAAAGGAGGAGAAAGGAAAATTGATGAAACTGGAATTTGAAAAAATGATTTTTTCAAATTATTTAAAAATGGAAACTTTACCAAAAAATCAGGAAAATGTCTTACTTCAAGAAAAGGATGTTTTTGGATAACATCTTGATGATAAATTTATTTTTTACATAGGACCGGAAGGGACCTCCTGATCCATCAAGTCCAGTCCCCCACTATCACAGGAAACACCATCAGATACTCCCATTCAAAAACTTATCAAGCGCCATCTTAAAGCTAGTTAGGTTGTTTACCCCCACTACTCCTATGGGAAAAGTGTTCCAGCACCTCATTTCCCACCATTCCCGAAACCTGGGGCCGGTTTTGTTCAATATCTTCATTAACGATCTGGAGGATGGTGTAGACTGTACTCTCAGCAAGTTTGCAGATGACACTAAACTGAGAGGAGCGGTAGATACACTGCAGGGTAGGGATAGGATACAGAGGGACCTAGACAAATTAGAAAATTGGGCCAAAAGAAATCTGAGGTTCAACAAAGACAACTGCAGAGTCCTGCACTTAGGATGGAAGAATCCCATGTGCTGCTACAGACTAGAGACCAAGTGGCTAGGCAGCAGTTCTGCAGAAAAGGACCTAGGGGATATGGAGAACGAGAAGTTGGATATGAGTCAACAGTGTGCCCTTATTGCCAAGAAGGCTAATGGCATTTTGGGCTGTATAAGTAGGGGCATTGCCAGCAGATC
>NC_133774.1:11991782-11994632 GCF_003597395.2 Chelonoidis abingdonii
TCAGGACTCAAATAATTTCACAGTCACTGCTTAAGAAGCCTCTCCACAGAGATAAATGTTATCACTAAAGCCCTCCTTCATTTGTGATTGTCATAAACAGATAGTTAAGGGTTAATGCCTCTTTTACCTGTAAAGGGTTAAGAAGTTCACCTCGCCTAGCTGACACCTGACCAGAGGAATCAATGGGGGAACAAGATGTTTCAAAAGGAAGGAGGGAAGTTTTCCTTTGTTTGGAGTTTCAGTTTCAGCCGGAGTGAAAAAGATCAAGGAACCAGCCTCTGATCAGAGTACTAAGTTTTAGAAAGGAATAAACAGGTTTATGTTTATTTCTTTGTAACCTGTCTTATGCAATTAGAGGTGGAATCAAATTGGGTATTTGGGTATTTTTTTTTGTGTAACTAAATTTGTGCCCAGGGCAACATCCTCTGTGTTTTGAATCTGTTGCCTGTGAGAGTAGCTGGTATGCTAATCTCTTCCCAGAGGGTTTTCTTTTACCTTTCTTTTCTTTATTTAAAAGCCTTTTTCTTAATATCTGATTGGTTTTTTCCTTGTTTTTAGATCCAAGGGGGTTGGATCTGGATCCACCAGGAGTTGGTGGGAGAAAGGAGGGGGGATGGTTAATTTCTCCTTGTTTTTAGATCCAAGGGGGTTGGATCTGGATCCACCAGGAGTTGGTGGGAGAAAAGAGGGGGGATGGTTAATTTCTCATTGTTTTAAGATCCAAGGGGGTTGGATCTGTGTTCACCAGGGAATTGGTGAAGTCCCTCAAAACTACCCAGGGAAAAAAGTAGTGCTTGGGGGATCGTGGCAGTGATACCAGATCTAAGCTGGTAATTAAGCTTAGAAGTGTCCATGCAGGTCCCCACATCTGTACCCTAAAGTTCAGAGTGGGGAAGGAACCTTGACAATAATATATCTCATATTTGCTATTTGTGAACTGTGAATAACAGAGGCAGGTTCAAAGACCTTCCCTATGGCATCTCTGATGCATATGAATACATTGGAGGCAGCTGAAAGGAACCCATTGCCTGCAGGGAGGGATTCAGAGATTCCTTATGATCTTTCAGGGAAGGATCTCACAGCCTTGAAAGTAACCCTCCAGGGATCGATCCAGCAAGGGAATTCTCACATTCTTCACAATATTATAGAATGGAAGCTCTTCATATATAGGGACATTTTTGAACCTATGGTTTCCAGCCTGCTCCTGATCAACCCTATGATAAAAAACTAGTACGCACAATGAATGGAAAGGTAAGGAACACAGTTATCTTCTAAATTCTAAAGTGTTATTAGACAATCTTGTATATAAAATCTTGTTTTTCTAAGAAAATATCTTAACTATGTTCTTTTAAGAAAATTCCTTTAAAATAAGTGTATGAAATTCTGGCCCCATTGAAGTAAACAGCAAGATTTCCACTAATCTCATTCTGATGTCTTTAATATCACCCTGTTTTCTTTGTTTTATAGTCTTATTGTGATGTTGCAGTCCATATGTTTTATGAAAATATGCTTATGAATGTGATGTAACTGAAATATGTTTTATGCAAAATATCTCTTGTAAGATATCATAACAAAGGTTATAAGCTACTGAATATATTCCTCCTATTTTCATGCCTGTATCATTCTTGTATCTGAAGCTAGAAATATGAAGTATAGCTTTGAGGTCCTATTGTAATTATGCAAATTGTGAGTCATTAATAATGGTTGAGAATCTTGATATCTCCCATTGACCAGACAATTAGTTTTGAAATGGGTTATTTAACTGAAACCTTCCTCCACCTTGGGCCAACCAGGAAGAATGGAGACTAGGGATTTTTTACATGAATACGTGCTCATCCCACATAATGCTGGAATCCTACTTAAATCCATTTGTAACATTTTCCATTGATGAGGTGGGGCTAAGCACGACAGAAAGAGTCCGCCTTGTGCCAAAGTATAAAAGGGGGCTGCCAGTCATGAAAAAACCTTCTGCTTACCACTTGAGATATCTGTTGGAACTAACAAGGACGTACCAGTGAAACTAAGATTGGGGCAGACTAGGAAGATCTAGTCTGTGAAGAAGTTTATTGAACATCTTTGAGGGTGGAGCATTACCTATAATCATTTCTATGACTATATTAGGCTTGACTTGTGTGTGTTTTCATTTTGCTTTTGGTGACTTACTTTGTTGTGCTGTTATTACTTGAAACCACGTAAGATCCTACTTTTTTATACTTTTAATAAAACACTTTTGTTATTAATGAAACCGCAGATTAAGTGATTAATACCTGGGGAGCAAGCTTGCACATCTATCATGTATAAAGGGCAGACAATTTATGAGTTTATCCTGTATAAGAGCTTTATAACAGAGGTAAATGGATTATTTGAAGGCTTGATCCAAATTGGGAACTGGGTGGTCTGGGTGCTGGAGACAGGTAGCCTAGCTGAGATGTTTTTCAGTTAAAGTCTGAAGCCTTTGGGGCATGGACCCAGACTTGGTCCTGTTGCAGCAGGCTAGACTCTGCCTCCAAAAGGCAGGGTGGAAGTCCAAAGGTGGCAGAAGAAAATGGCTCAAGGTAATTTCAGCACAGTCAGGTACAGTCCGAAGGGGATACTGTGACCGAAACCCATCAACACTATGCTTACTGTAGATTTTTTTTAATTATTTGTTAACTTTCAATCATTTTTCTTAAAATCAAATGTACTAGATTCAATATTAAATAAGTTAAAATTGTTGTATGTGGTCCTCTCCTTGACAGATGGCTCTATTATACCACTTTCAATGCCTTTAGGGTGGGGGATTTAACTTTCCAATGTAAGCAAAAGAACATCTCACAACCAGCCAGCCCCTTTATACATGGTGAATAGTCC
>NC_133774.1:12007611-12069245 GCF_003597395.2 Chelonoidis abingdonii
GAGTCAGGTGCTCTAACTGGAGTCAGGTGCTCTAATTGGCCACAGCTGTTCTAGTTAATCTAAAGCAAACCTTCCTCCCTTGGCAGGGAATAAGGCCCCCTGCTAACACTCTTATGCTGCCCTCTGGCCATGCTGTATCACATAGCCAAGAGACAGACTGGAGACACAGACAAAGGGACACACACCCAAACATTCCCTCCCTGAGCTTTTAAAAATCTTGTTTCCTAATTGGTCCTCTGGTCAGGTCTTTGGTTCCCTTTGTTAACCTTTACAGGTAAAAGAAACATTAACCCTTAGCTATCTGTTTACAACACAAGGTTTTTTGGAATTGGAAATTAAAAGGTTTATGGTAGCTGTGTGAATGAACATATGTTTTCTGAGTACTGCCCCTTTAAGAGTATCCTGGGACCCCTCTTCTATCTGTCTGTCCCTGTGAGTTCAAGATAGTTGCTGTACTTTCTCATGGAAACTTGACATACCATCTTGCTTTGTTTCCTTTAGTCTACAATAAATGTCAGACAGGTAGGAAAAATACATGGCCACACTGTGTCTGTTATAAAACATGACAGTGTTCTAAACCTACTTTTGAAGGGAACTAATGCCATGGTCATCCTCAAGGCAAACGAGAAGGCATTGCATAGCTAAATGATTAGAGGCAAACACAGGGACAGCATCCTTCCAGTCCCTACACAATCCAGCGTCCAGTTGCCCCACTCCCTCAAACATTAGATGAGGCAGTGGATGAAATACAGGGACCTTGAGGGTTCCTTTCTTGTAGGAGTAAAGCTTGGCTAGCTGGTAATACTTGGGGGTTGGGTCCATGGGTATGTCTACCCTGCAGAGAAAAACACACAGCATTGAGTCTCAGAGCCCAGGGTCACTTTACTTGGGCTCACAAGCTCAGGCTGAGGGGCTAGAACTAGCAGCGTAGACTTTGGGCTTCAGTTAGAGCCCAGGCTCTGGGACCCTCCCCATCTGCCAAGTTTCAAAGCCCTGGTTCTAACTCAGCCCAAATGTTTATACTGTTATTTTTACCTCCACAACCTGACCAGTTAACCCAAGCTCTGAGACTTGATGCCATGGGTCATTTATTGCGGTGAAGATGTACTCTATGTGTCTGAAGAATGGCTTAGGGAGCACTAAGTTGAATGACTTTTACGTGTAGTACAGAACATCGTGAGATCCATGGTAGTTCATCTCTCTTGCAGGAGTCAATTCTGTAGTCTAGGTCCAGCTCTGGTGGAGGTTCTGTGTCTGGTATGCACATGCCCCTCCCCCAGCCCTTATTGGTTCCAAAGAAGTGTGGCTGTCATAGAAGGTCATGGTCATGAAGGTGGAGGTGACCTCTGAGGTAGGGCCAGTCAGATGGAGAGCTTTGAATATTGGGACAGAGACCTTGAATGGAATTTAATACTTATTGATGGATCTACCACAGACAGTGGCATGCTATGCTGATGTGTTTGCGGTGGAATCAGCTGCTAAGCAGATGGGGGGGTGTTGCGCTTTGTATGAGTTGGAGCTGCTTCAAGATGTGCGGTTCATTTCTATGGATGCTTTACAGTAACTCAGTGCGGATGTCATAAATGCATGCATCATGGTGGCCAAGTTTCTCCACTCTTGGGCAGTCTCCTGGTCAGCTGCAAGTGCAAGTAGACATCTGCCACCGCTGTGGCTTGTTGGAGGTAGAAGAGGACAGTATAGTACTGAGCAGCATCGAATGTTGCAGACATACAGCAGGATGAGAGTAAATGTAGTTCCATTTGCCATGGACAAGAGCATCAGAGCAAGAAATGCTGTCTCTGTACCATGTCCTGGCCAAGGTGCTAGCATCTTACAGCTGGCATTAGACTGTTCTTGCTAGATTAGCTTCCTTAGAGAAAAAGAGGAATGATATTGTGCAGTAACTGAGCAAATTATATTTTCTTTGTTCCAATGTTGTTGAAAATACTTACTAATCCATTAGTCACTGATGCACATTTAAAATTGCATTATGGACAGAGGTTCAACCATGCAGGTGTTAACCTGTCCTCCTGCCATCTTCTCTCTAGAGCTGGCTATTTACTTACAAATTAAAACTTACAAACATGTGCAAACGTATGTATACACCAGACAAAACCACTGCTTGCATCATGATCTCCTTGGGGACAGTCAACTGGGAAAGACAAATGTAGCAATGTACTCCTGGCTTTTTAACATAAAGTAATGCCATTAAATTTGACATCATGCAGACAATGAACATTACACGGAAACACTGATACTGTTTGTTAGCTGCCTGACTATTTTTTTTTATTTTTTTTAAGAGGAAGCACATGTCACATTTGTTTCAGACAACTGTATCTGGGTCCCATAGCCCTGATTAAATATGTATCCTTTGTTCAGCTGTAACAGAGTGTTTTTGGCCTACATACACATTTAGTTAATATTTTAAATAGGGAAAACAACAGAGGAGAAATTAACAGTTCTTGAACTCCTTCAATTACTGCTAATCACATTTATATCCTGGGGTTTCCAGAATTAGCAATCAATTGGTGGCTTCCCCTTTCTGTAGCAGGTAGTATGTGACAATTTAGAAAAAGGACTAGGAGATATCTCAATTCAGCATAGACATCCTCGTAAATGTCCTCCAGTGAATTTATTGCTTCAGTATTGATGTGACACGAAGATTAGACAGCATCATTTACTAGAATGATAGTGTTCTATGAGATTGATACTGAAAAAGCTGGAAACATGCCTTTTTTTATACCTAAATATATATATTTTTTCTTTCCATTGAGCCTGCTACTTTGGAAGACCACATCCTGGGCAAAACACCATAGTGAAATCATCTGAAATATCTGAAGGACAAACACTTTTCCTTTCTAGCATTTGAAAAATGAGTTCTAGAAAAAAGTGACACCCGATATGATGTACTATGATTGTTATTACATAGTAAAGGGCAGTCCTCTCAGCAGCTGATCGGTGGTGATTTAGCCAAACCAAATTGGGAAGAGAGCTGCTGTCAGTGCCACTTAGGATGGTCTTTAATTGAAGAGTTTCCCCTAAGTGGTTAAAAAAATTCAAATGGCTGTGTACATGTTTTAAACATCATAAATGATGAACCAGCAGGGTCAAGCAGTCCAAAGCGGCTCATGATCCATTAAACTGTGAAAAGTCTTAGCAGGGGGTTGTCAAAGCACATCTTGAGATAAGTGCATGTAAACACAAACATGCTCATAACAACATGGTTGCACTGACAAGTGGAGATTAGCTCTTAGTAGTAGATGCTGGAAAAACAGAAGATCTTTTCCACGGAAACGTGGAAGCTTTTGGACAGAGCTTCAAAGTGCAGTCCCTTGAGAACATTCATTCATTGAGTGGGAAGGGGGAATGGGTTCACTGAATGATGGCCAGAAGGTTCAGGGTTCAGACCTATCTGAATCTCTTGGGTCCATAGATTTGGGCTGCAAATCTCACAAGAACTTCTTGTCTCTTAAGAGATCTATTTTTTTTTTTTCCTGTCAGGCTAAAGGCCTCTTATATAGTACTCTTGCACTTGCATTTTTAGCCCCAGCTGAAACCCAGAGGTATGGAGGTGGGTCAAAATGAAAAAATGATGGGCGTGGGAGAGGAAATTAACCAAACCTTTTCAAACTTTAAGGTTCTGTTTAAGTTCAGTTTGACTCTTGAACAGAAGTTACAAGGGCAGAGAGTTCTTAACTCTTTTGAACTGGCTCATCCATCATTGGTTCAATATTTTTATTAATGACTTGGATGATGGACTGTAGAGTTTGTTTATAAAATATGTGGCTGACACCAAGCTGGGAGGGGTTGCAAGCACTTTGGAGGGCAGGATTAGAATTCAAAAATGATCTGGATAAACTGGAGAATTTGTTTGAAATCTTTAGGATGAAATTCAATAAAGACAAGGTCAACACCCTGAGTTTCCAAATTTAAAAAAAAAAATCACAACTACAAAAAGGGGAGGAACTGGCTAGGCAACAGTGTTTTCAGGAAAGGATCTGAGGGCTATAGTAGATCACAAAATAAATGAGTCAAGAGCATGATGTTGCAAACACCTCCCCCCTTGAAAAAAAATATAGCAGCGTCATAAGACACAGGAGGCAATTGTTTCACTCAACTTCTGAGTCCCCAGTGGGAACACAGTGTCCAGTGTTCCCACCATACTTTAAAAAAATATGTGAATAAATTGGAGACAGTGCAGAGGAGAGCAACAAAAATGACAGGCTGAAGAATTAGGCATGTTTACTATAGAGAAGAGAAGGCTGAAGAGAGACCTGATAACAGCCTTCAAATATGTAAAGGTTATTACAAAAAGGGAGATCATCAATTTGTTCTTCACGTCCACCAAGGATAGGAGTTTGCAGCAAGGGAGAATGAGGTTAGATATTAGGAAAACTTTCTAATTATAAGGATAGTTAAATTGGGGAATAGGCTTCCAAGGGAGATTGTGGAACCCCTTTTATTAGACATATTAAGAACAGATTAGAAACACCTGTCAGGAATGGCCTAGGCATATTTGGTCCTGTTTCAGCATGTGGAGATGGACTAGATGACCTCTCAAGGTCCCTTCCAGCCCTATAGTTCTATGATTACTGGATTATAACATCCAGCTGTAGAGCTAGTCCTATAGTATTCAATGAATATATTTGATAAAATTTGTGGGATTCATTCATGCTATACAACTGGCTGAATGCTCTTTATCAAATGCATTGTTCAACAAATTACTGGTGACATTTGTAGGAAAACATATTTGGCATATTTTTCTCTGCTATTCAAGTAGCCCTCTCAAACAGGACTCTTCCATTTTTTAACGTCCAGGATTCTGTAACTATTAGAAAAAGAATGGCACTGTACATTTTAGACCTCTTAACTTTAAAGTCTAATATATGGAAGCAAAACTTTCATTGCTGGAACTAATTCTTTGAATCATGCAATTCCTTCCTCCTCATCGATAATGGCATATTCGCTGTTTGGCCCATAAGGATCATTCTTGCAATGTCTGGTTATAATGGGATTAAATTTCACTGAAAGTACCAGAAACTCTTTTAGGTGACATATAGAGTGAGGTCATGAGCGATCACATCTCTATCAATGAAGACTTATGTGAAACGTCACTCCTGTAATGAACCCACTAGAGATTAAATCTCAAAGGGCTTGGGAAATTGTTTTTAGTATAGGTAAGTAAGAGTAATATGAGAGATTTATCCATAAAACAGTAGTCTTGGTTCATTGTGTTTTGTGCCCACCTATTGTCTTATTTGGTTTGGGACATCTGAATGCACTTTTTGAGTGAACTCTCAGTGGGGCTGTCTCATTACCCTGGCAGGGATTTGGACTTTTTGACTTGGCTGGACGGCTAAGCCACAGAAGACGTCACAAATGGCAGATGGCCAGCAGGAGCTGCAAATTATGGCAGTGTTATGGCCTGACATGAGGGGATGCTCTGAGGGCAAGTTCGCCCCATGACAATTGGCGGTTAAAGGATTTCTTCTCTTCATGTCCTTTGGTTCTTGATCTGTTCTTAGCAGATCAATTTCATGCTAAATTTCATGCTCAGACCCTCACTTTTTTTACCCTTCCCTTTTGTTATCCATTTTATACTCTTGACTATTCTAGCCAGCCTGTTCCTGAGGAGACTGGATCACCTTCTATGAGAAGAGAGGGGGCTGTATAATGTGAATGGCCTTCATCTCAGCAAGGGAACCAATGTTCTACAAAAATCCTTCTACTCTGCACTATTTACCTAGCCAACAGTTTACTTCCAGAATCTTCTGCCTACTCTCTTCCTTCACTTGCAGGACAGAGAAGATCACTTAGACGTTCTTTCTTTTTCTCATGCTTCTGAATTCCCTGAAGTTATCTGTGAGATGCTGTGTTGCTCATTGACTTCAGAAGCCTATCTAGTCTTAGAGAGATGTCTCCTGTTTTGGCTCCAGAAAGACAGCACACTGTCCTGTTGTCCACCTATCCTGTGCACAATGTTCTTTCAATTCTTCTGAGTATTGAATTCCCAACAAAGATAGTCCGTGTTCTTTGGACAATTGCAGAACTTTGTGAGCAAATTTGATTTAAAAAAAAAAGTCCCGTATGCCTCTTCATTTCCATGGTTCAGCTGGATCTTGAGATATTGTCCAGTTTCCACATTAAGGACTTGGTATAGATTGGAAATTTTTAACTGTGTGGAATTCTTCCTGACTCTCTTCTCTCTGTTCACCACAACCTGCCCATCCTTGTTTGTCTCCAGCTGTGCAGAATGCCACCTTGACCTCTTGTGGTTACAGATTGCTAGGCCTTTTCATAATTCCTTTGACTCCTTGGTGACCAGCTCCTTTCTTCCTTGAACCCGGTATAGTGATGTTCTCCAAACCTGATTGTCTAGGGACTCCTCAGTTTCTCTGATTCTCTGTAATATTTCTACTTTTCCTTTCAGTCTAATGATCTTTTCCTCCAGCACAGTCACCAACTTGCACTTCATGCACAGCAACTCCATTCTGGCTTCAAACAGGAATGAAAATCTGGCACATCCATTGCAGACCAGCACCACTGGGAGGGTAGAAATATTCTTCTCTCCATTTTACAGATAGGGGGAGCTAAGATGTAGAGAAATTTAAGAGACTTTCCCAAAATGTTACTTAGTTTGTGGCAAACCTTGGAATAGCGGTCAGATCTCCTGAGTGCTAAGCCAATGCCGTGGCCACAAGCATTACACTATCATTAACTATACAATATTCCCGTAGTATATAAATATCAATAGAAGGTTTAGAAATTAAAATGGTATCATAATGTGTTTGTAATTGGAAAATATGTTGGCTCACATTGCCTGAAAATATTTCAATGGAGGCAGTTTTCCATCTCTATTAAAAGTTGGCCCATCAGGGTAGTAACTCAGTGTCTTGGAAATGGCAGTTATCATCTGAAGCTGAATTCTCAAAGTTCTTCAAGTGCAAAGGCTACTTCTGAAATATATTTTTACACCAGACTGGTGGTTTCCACATAGATTAAGGTAAGTAAAGTTATAAAGTAGGTGTTGCTTTTTATCCTTTCATTTTATAGTGCCTAAAATGTGTGTTAGGTGTTTGACAGAAGACACAGAAATCCACAGACCCTGCCCTACGGAGCTTAGAGTCCAAATTAAAGACTTGACATAATGAAAAAACACTGACAGACACAAGAAGAGGAGAAGAAGGAAAAGGGTTACATCAATAAGGGGTAGATGGTTTCTCTCTTTGCACCTGATCCGACTGGATAAAAGAGATTGTCATTGCCTACAGTGAACTCTGGATCAGGGTCTCTAGTAATACACACATCTGAGAGTCTGGGAGGAAGAGATGACAAGCTCAGTTTTTGCCAAGTTGTTTCCTGGATATTCTGCTAATAATTCAAGATAAACATCAGAAAAACAGTTAGGGATTTAAGACAAGGTTTAGAAGCAGCTTACCTTATAGGCAGGTCACTTCATACTTATTGACTATTAATCTGACCAATATGGCCCTTGTCATCTTAGTACCTCACAACCACTGAATGTATCTCACTGCACCCCTGTGAAGTAGGGAAGTACTGTTACCTCCATTTTACTCATGAAGAACTGACTCTCAGATATGCTGAAGACTTGCCCAAGTTCACAGAGGAAACTTGTGGGAAAGCAGGCAGTGAACCTAGATCTCCTGAGTCCTCGGTCTCTAACTACAGACCATCCTTCCATGTAGAGGGTTTCTTTCTTTTCCTCTGAAGGATCATGTCCTGGTCCCTGTCAAAACATAAAATATCCAAGCAAAACAGCTCAGATATTGAATCCCCTCAGGCTTGTGAATGAGCTACAAAACAAGAATTATTTCCTGAAAATATTTAGGGGCTTGGATCCAAAGCCGACTAAAGATTTTCCACTAACTTCAGTTGGCTTTGCATCAGGCCTTTGGAGGATAATTTCCATCTGTTTCCATGTAACTCATGAACAGTGAAAAGATTCAGTTCAGACTTCTTATAAATTATTCACTGAAATCTGCTAATAACTAATAAGACTCCTTTAAATCAACACCAGACGCATTAAGTGTGAGACGTGAATTTTAGATGACATCTGAATTCCTCTAATGTCCAACATCATTAGAAACTAGGAGATAATGATAATGAACTAGGGACCAGACTGACTTTGTTCAGCTCTGCTGTCAGGTTGGATAAAGTGCTCCTGAACTGGCTTGAGTAAAGACCACCAACTAGCACAAATGCCCGCTCTTCAGCTTCAAGCAGGTACCCCATGCAAACCACGTGCTGGCTCTTCACTGGTATAAATAACACATGGTGCTTGCAAAGCCCCTTCTGAGACACATAAGACCGATGAGTTCTCAAGGTCACCCAAAAAGTCAGGGCTGAAAACCACACTGCCGAATTCTTCCCAGAACATGCATGTAGCTCCTATTCACAGAAAGAGATATTACATCTAACTTGCTATGGGTTAGATTGAGGATATGAGATTTGGACTCCTAGTGTCCAATTCCCTTGTTTAAGCAGTAGGCTTCCTGAGAGAGAGAGAGTGTATAGCTGGTTGTATCTGAAAGAGATGCAGTTGTGAAAGTTTCCTTTTTTAAAAAATAAATCAGTTGTTTCCAACTCCTATGGCTGTTCTATACTTCCCTGCTCAAGGGAAGCCAGAAGACTAACTGCCCTGTCCCCCCTTTAGAAGCAGGTGCAGCAGCCTGACAATAATCCAATAAAAACCCTGTTAGCTGTGTCTCCATGACACTCTTGGTATCCATGGGACCCGCAATATCTTTAATGTAGACAATAAATCCAGACCATTTCCTTCCTCAATTGCTCCCAATATGGCTCCACTCCTAGCACTTTTCCGTAAACTTTTCTTGCTACATTTTCTCATGAATGCTGAATCACTCTGTAATCTTTACAGTGAAACAAAGAGAGTTCCCACTAAGTGAAGTAGATCAATCTGGTTTAGGTATCCATGTACAATTGCATCCAGGGACGCTGCTGTGGATTACAACCAGGAGAGACCCAGCACTGACAGAGCAATAAAATATCAGTTTCATGTCTTCAAAGCTCTGGGAATGCTTTGTGGTAATTACTGTCCTTACAAAACATTCCACATTAACCCCATGCATGCCACACCATCCATAAATGGCAACAGCATAGTGTCCATTACTAGGGTATATGAGTACCTGTTTAATGATACATGCATTGCAATGCACTCTGTGAGTTAAAACAAAATGATGTGTGAAAAAAAAATCCAGCACTGACAGTTTGAACAAAGATGCTGCAAGCAAAACAACCACATCAGGTAGCTGAACTGACATCGTTACAACTTTTTTTATGTCTTCCTACTAGTGGTAGGTGCCAGGGGAGATTTGCTTAATTACTGTATCATTAAATATAGAGGTTGAGTTAGTCACATTAGCAAATCACCTATAAGTGGGACTAGATAGTGCAGCTATAAATGAGGAAGGATACTTATGGCTGATCCAAAATCCACTGAAATTAGTGGAGATACTGCCCCTGATTTTGCTGAGTTTGGCTAAAGACATTTGAGAGTCAAGGATCTGGCCAACTTGTTGGTGAAAAGATATGAAGTCTCAAAGGGAGCATAAATATATCAGAAAGGCATGCTGCAGCTCATCTGTCTGCAATATTCTACGACCTTATCAGAAGTTTTTACAGGGAAGCCTTTCTGGGAGCCGTTTGATCTCTTTGTTGATCTGAATTCTCACTGAGTAGGAAATGCAAGTTTAAAATGTGTGGTTAAAAATTGACAACTCCTGTACTTGTGAATGGCTTAGCTGAAGGATAGGAATGCATATACACGTTACTTAGAATTCAATGCACTTTGTAGTGATTTAGACTTGCTCTTTAATTAGTTTTTATGGCTGGCTGGCCAGCTGGTTAGAATTGTACCTTGTTTATAGACCTTATTTCAATACAGGTTTAAAACTTAAAAGTTTTTTGTATGCTCCAATTTTGAGGGGAACTAAATAACTTGATCGCACACAATCTAGTAACATCTCAAAGTCCAGCCATAGAATGTCTTCCTGAAGATGAGAAGGAGAGGGACTTTTCCTTCTGTTCAGAATGTATTTTTCTCCTGAGGACATCTCAGGTCTGACAGGTTATTTTACACTGTAGTTGAATGTCTGTGCATATGCACATACCTATCACCTCAGAAAATGAATATCAGTGTATTCACTGTGAGTGTGATAATCCCTACTCTGGATGTCAATGAAAATAGAACCTGTAAGCTCCAAAAGCGCTGCCCACCTTCCAACTGACCTAAGAATCTCTTTGTTAGTCTGGTAACAGGCCATGTCTACACTGCAGGTGTTTGAATTCTGTTGGACCTGCTGGTAAGGGGGGCTGATATACAGCCCAGGCCAAGGGCCAGTCTAAGAGTGGGAGATCTGCAGAATTCCATCCCAAACAGCCAACCAGCAACACAGGAGCCAGCAAACAGCACTAAAAACAGTGAAGAGTAAGTGGGAGTTTGTAAGGGGAGCTTGGGGGAGAGAGTGTGTGATGTTTGTTTTTGTTTTTTCCTTGACAGCAGCTTAGAAGCAAAGGCTGTGACAGCTACAGAGGCAAGAGTGGTGGCGACCCAAGGAATGGAAGAGCCCATGAGGATGACTGGAAATGAAAGCTGTGGCGTGTACGTTATTCTGAAGTAAGTTCCTGAAAAATGCTTTTGTTTGTGTGAAGTGCCACTCAATAGAGCTGATGGAAGTGAAAATCAGAGGTTTGGAGTTGCAAGTAGAAATTATGAGTGAGCTTTATGCAGTTGATGGAGGGAAAGCTAGAGGAGGCTGAAGAGAAAATTCAAGAATTGCAGATGCAAGCTGGACTGGAGAACTGTGCATGTGGACTGCTGAGTGAGGGAAATGGCCAATGGAATCATATGACTATGAGAACCTGACAGAGGAAAAGATCAGCTAGTAAAGGTGAAATAGAGCTCAGGAACAGGTTTGCTGAGTAGGAAAATAAAGAAGGGTGAAGTAGGCAGTAACAGATGGTGGGGGGTTGGCAAGGAAGAAGAGAGGATTAGCTAGTCCTACAAGAAGAGGGGAAGAGTCAATGGACATAGTCAGAGTTCAGAGCTCCAGGAGAATAGATGATGACTCACAGAAGATTGCAAGTGAGAACAAAAGACAAAAGGACTTGCAGCCAGAAAGAACAGAAGGAGGAAGGTTGGAGAATTGCACCAACACCAGGAAGTGGCAAGTCTACATGACTGGGAACTCTCTACTAAGAAGAACAGATAGGCCTGTCTCCAGAGCTGATCTGGAGAACAAAAGGGTTGGGTGGCTATCTGCCGAAAATGAAGATATGGGATGTGGACCTTAGGCTAACGAGGATCCTAATTGGAGCAGGAATGAATCCACTGATTATTCTTCACATGAGAACAAATGATACTGTTGGATTCTTGCTGGAATGTATCAAGGGAGACTACACCATGCTGGGGAAGATACTTAAAGAAATCAAGGCACGGGTGATCTTCATTGGGATTCTCTCTGTCCCTAGAGAAGGAGAGTAAAGGTGAGACACGACTATGATGATCAACAGATGGCTCAGGTGGTGATACTATAAGAACAGGTTTGGGATGTTTGACCACTGGGAGGCATTCATGGACAGAGGACAGTTCTCATGGGATGGACTCCACCTGAACTGAGAGGGAAATAGACTTCTGGGACAGAGGCTGGTAAAACTGATTAAAAGAGCTTGAAACTAGGAATTGAGGGGAAAATGGTTGGGAGATGCTCATGTAATCTCCATGCCTTATTCTACCATTGAGTGAGAGGAAAAATTAAATAAGAGAGGATTCAGCAATGGAGAATGTAAAAACAGAGGGTCAGAGAATGGACATCAAGAGGAAAGATAGTGTCATTGGTATGGGCACTAACAGCCAGATAGATGATACTAGTAGTGGAATGACTGTACTCAATTGGGCAAGGAACCTGGAAGAAGCTAAGCAGAAATAGCTATGATGTCTGTACACCAACTCGAGAAGCCCAGGCCACAAAATGGAGAAACTAGAATTCTTGGTGTGGGAAGTGAAAGCAGATATGACAGGGATAAGAGAAATACAGTGGAATAGTAGTCATGACTGGAAGTATGGTATTGAAGGGTATGTGCTGTTCAGAAAAAAAAAGATAGAAATAAAGGTGAAGGTGGTGGAGTAGCATTGTATATTAATGATGGAGTAGACTGTAAAGAAATTAGAGGTGATGGAAAGGATAAAACAAAATCTGTTTAGGTCAAAATCACTGCGGGGGAAAAAGGCTAACAGAGGTGTCACTGAGATAGTGCTTGTGGTCTGCTACAGATCCCCAGAATCCAATTTGGATATGGGTAGAAATTGTGTGATTATGGGAGATTTTAACTTCCAGGATATAGATTGGAGGACAGCTGCTAGTAACAATAATAGGGCTCAGATTTTTCTGGATGTGATAGCTGATGGATTTCTTCACCAAGTAGTTGAAGAACCAACATGAGGGGATGCCATTTAAGAAATCGTTGTAGGGGATAACCTTGGTTCGAGTGATCATGACGTAATTCAGTTTAAACTATACGGAAGGATAAACAAAAATAGGTCTGCAGCTAAGGTCCTTGATTTCAAAAGGATGAGCTTTTTAAAAAAAAAAAAAAAAAGAATTTAGTTAGGGAAGTGGACTGGACTGAAGAACTCAAAGTTCTGAATGTGGAGGAGGCTTTGAATCACCGTAAATTAAAGTCACAGAAGCTATCTGAAGCCTTCCTTCCAAGCAAGGGGGAAAATTCATAGGGAAGGGTGGCAGGCCAAGCTGGATGGACAAGCATCTCAAACAGGTTATTAACAGAGAGCAGAAAGTCTGCAGAGAATGAAAGATGGGAAGGATCATCAAGGAAAGTTATCTTTTGGGGGTCAGAGAGGGCAGGGAAAAGTGTGAATGGCCAAAAGCCAGAATTGGATGTTGCAAAGGAAATTACAACCAATAGCTACATAAATAAAAAGAAAACAGGAAAGAAGAATGAGACTGTTAAACACTGAGGATGAGGTGGAGAGTAAAGATAATGTAGGCATGGCCCAATGCCTAAACAAATACTTTACCTCAGTTTTCAATAAGGGTAATGCAGGGTGGCTAATGGAAATGAGGATATGGAAGTGGAAATTATCACATCTGAGGCAGAAGTCAAACTCAAACAGTTTAATGGGACCAGATTGGCAGGCTTGGATAATCTCCATCCAAAAATATTAAAGGAACTGGTACCTGAAATTGCAAACCCAGTAGCAAGGATTTGTAATTAATCTGTAAATTCAGGGATTGTACCCTATGACTGGAGAATTGCTAATACACTACCTATTTTTAAGAAAGGGGAAACAAAAGTGATCCAGGAAACTACAGGCCAATTAGTTTGACCTCAGTTGTATGAAGGGTCTTGGAACAAATTTTGAAAGAGAAAGCAGTTAAGGACATAGAGGTAAACAGTAAAATTGGGATAAAATATAACATGGATTTACAAAAGGTGGATCATCCCAGACCAATCTGATCTTCTTTGAGAAGATAACTGATTTTTTTTTAGATAAAGGAAATGCAGTAGATCTAATATATCTGGATTTCAGTAAGGTATCTGATACAATTCCACATGGGAAATTATTAGTTAAATTGGAGAATGTGGGGATTAATATGAGAATTGAAAGGTGGAGAAGGAACTGGTTGAAGGGGAGACTGCAGTGGGTCATACTGAAATGTGACCTGTCAGGCTGGAGGGAACTTACTAGTGGAGTTCCTCCAGGATCATTCTTGGGACCAATCTTATTAAAAATTTTCCTTCATGACCTTAGCACAAAAAGTGGAAGTGGGCTAATAAAACAGATGACGCAGAGTTGGGAGGTATTGCCAATATGGAGGAGAACTGGAATTATACAGAAAGATCTGAAGGACTTTGAAAACAGGAATAACAGGTATGGGATGAAATTTAATAGAGCAAAGTGCAAGATTATGCAGTTAGGGAATAACAAGAAGAATTTTTTCTATAAGATGGAGACATATCAGTTGGAAGAAACAGAGGGGAAGTGTATTGGTTTATCACAGGATGGTCATGAGCTGCCAATGTGATGCAAACATCAAAAAGGCTAATGAAATCCTAAGATGCATGAGGCAAGGTATTTTCAGTAGAGATAGGGAAGTGTTATTGCCATTGTACAAGGCACTGGTCAGACTGCATCTGGAATACTGTGTGCAGTTTTGGTCTCTCATGTTTAAGAAATATAAATTCAAACTAGAACAGGTGCAGAGAAGGGCTACCAGGATGATCAGAAGAATAGAAAACCTATCTTATTAGAAGAGATTTACGGAGCTTGGCTTGTTTAGCCGAACTGAATGAAGATGACAGGAGATACGATTGTTCTCTCTAAATGCATCAGGGATAAATAGTAGGGAGGGAGAGGAGTTATTTAAGTAAAGTACTAATGTTGACACTATCAGCAGTTTAGGCTTGAAATTAGATGAGGGTTTCTAACCATCAGAGGAGTGAAATTCTGGAACAGCCTTCCAAGGGGAGTAGTCAGGGCAAGAAATCTGATTGATTGATTGATTGGCATCCAGACTGAGTTTGACAAGTTTATTGAGGGGATGGTATGATGGGACTGCCTAATGGGTGGTGGGTGAACCCCAGGCTCGAGGAGACAAGCACCCCAGCCCAGACCACCCCTTCTGCCCGAGGTCCCACCCCTCCCACTGGAGCCCAGAGTCCCCATTCCAGTGGGGCAGCCAGGGCCCCCCACCCCACCCAGGCTGCCCGAGCGCCTCCAGGCACAGAGCACCAGGCGGATGAGTGGAAGGTGCAGCTCCCCCAACTCCAGAGTACTGGGTGTGTGAGTGAGCAGTGCGCCCCCCCTCCCAGAGTACCTGGTGGGTAAGTGGATGACACAGGCCCCACCTCCAGCCCCGGAGCACCTGGTGGGTAAGCAGACAGGTGAGTGGATGGCATGGTTCCCCCTAGCCCCGGAGTGCCAGGTGGGTGAAGAAGTGGCGCAGGCCCCTCCCCGCAGCCCTGGAGTGCTGGGAGGTTGGGCAGCGCGGGCTGGCTCCTTTTAGCACCCCAGCCTCGGCCTAGAGGGGGAAGAGCTGCTTGCAGCATATCCCGAGAAGCAGGAATAGGCTTGGGGGATGGAATGTAGGTGGGGCCACGTAAGGCTGTTTGGGAAGGCACAGCCTCCCCCTGCCTTTGATACCCACCACCCATGGACTGCCTACAGTGGCATGTGGCCCGTCTTCAACTGCTGGTAGCAAATATCCCTGATGGCTGGAGATGGGGCACCAGATGGGAAGGGCTCTGAGTTGGTACAGAGAATTCTTTCCTGGGTGTCTGGCTGGTGGGACTTCCCGACATGCTCAGGGTGCAACTGATCACCGTATTTGGGTTGGGAAGGAATTCCTCCCCCCAGTCAGATTGGCAGAGACTCTGGGGTGGGGTGGGAGGAGTTTGCCTTCCTCTGCAACATGGGGTCTGGGTCACTTGCTGGTTTAATCTAGAGTAAATGATGGATTCTCTGTAACTTGAAGTCTTTAAATTATGATTTGAGGACTTCAGTAACTCAGCCAGAGGTTATGGCTTATTACTCGAGTGGGTGGGTGAAGTTCTGTGGCCTGTGATGTGCATCTACAAGCCCTGCTTCAGGCAAATACCCAGATAAATAGTCATGTCTTATACCATGCTCTAAAAGTGGCTAAACATAGACACTGGCTGATGTGTTTCACACAGCTGAGGGCTCCCTGTGAGAAAGCTCTGCTATCAACTGCTAAAGTTGGCTCTAGGAAAGGTTTAATTTTAACCAACAACTAACAATAATTGTTCTTCAGCATATCTATACACATACATACTGATTGGGCTGCTGTAACAAACACATACTATCGAATTATTTATGTCACAAATAGAACAAACCAGATGCATATTTCCTCTAGTTATCCAATTTATTCACGGTTCCCTGAAATTTGTTAATAATCAAGTCCTATTCCTTCCTCTCATCCCATATGCCCCATTACTAACGAATAATGAGGTTTTAATAACTTAATTAATAACTTCCGGTAAGTAATTTATCATAACATTAAACCACATAAAAGGCTAATTAAGCTGCTCAGTGGAATTCCACGCTGACAGCTGCCTACCTGTTTGTATGAGGGATACCCAAGTTCTTAAGAAATTGCTAATTTACTGAAACAACTTCCTTTAAACACTTTTTTTTATAATGCTGTCATCATAAATAGAGCTGAATTAGCTTGGAAGAAAGCAACTGCTGTGCAAATTAGCTTTTATAATATATAAAGGCCATAGAATCTTTCACCTATAGATCAGTGGCTTAGATTCAGCTCAGACTAGTAGTAACTTAAATCTGTGAGCATCTGAGAGGTCTTTCGGTCTTCTATTGAAAATGAGTTCTGGTGGTGACTGGGTTTAAGTCAGAATCTTGCTTCTGAAAAAGCATTTAGCTTTATTAAATCACTTCTTTTCACTCGCATATTTTCCTTAAATTCTTCAGTCTACAGTTGTACCAATCTGCTCAGGAAGAATACTAATATTATACTATATAAAAATACAGGGGGGTTAGAAGGGACATGAACCCTTGTGTTTTGGATTTTAAGGCAACGTCTAAATATTTGGGACTAAGGAGTAGAAGTGGATGGGAATTTTTGACAAGATCTTTTTTATCAAAGAGAAAGTGTAGGAGAAAAATGGGATGAAATTTTTCATGAAAATATAATTGATTCAGAGCAAGGATTTGAAGCCAGGTCTCCTGTAGATGAGGGCTCTAAACGCTGTGCTATCAGCTGTTCTGGGCTGGATGTTATCATGTTTTCATGACAATGTTCGAAATTTCTTATTTGCCTTCCAGTGTGGAACAAAACCAAATGTGGAGACGTTTTTCACAATATAGAATTCTTATTTGCTGCCCAGCCCTGTTAAGGAGGAAAACTTTTTCTTTGGGCTGCTTATCCTATTACTATTTACTGTGGGGTTCTAACACCTTCCTCTGAAGTATCTGGTACTGGTCACTCTCAGAAACGGGATACTGAGATGGGCCACTGGTCTGCTCCAGTATAACATCTCACATATTCTTAAGAACATTTTCCATTTCTTTAGAGCAAGAATGAGGAAAAACTCCATTTGCTTCCTAAGAATTTCTTCTGTGTTGGACAGAAGTGGGCCTGAATTCTCCCATCAGCGGCAGCAACTGTGAGGCATTAGGAAAAGGAACTGGAAAATGATGACTACTGTGGGAACTACGGAGAACAGTTTCCCACCTCAGCCGCATAATGGCCCCATCCATCTCCCACTGAAGACTTTTCCATTGACTTCAGTGCAAATTGGATCAGAACTTTTTAAACAGTTAAAATCTATGCATGAAATGTTCCCTGATAACACATCTGATTAAGTCCCTCCTCGTTAGCCAGGGCTACCAAATATTTTCAATAGTGTCACTGCTGGGCCCATTTTCAAACTTTGATTCATAAAATTAGGGGATTACAGGGAAAACTTTAAAAAGCACCTGAGCCACTTAGGTGTCCCAGTAATTTTTCAGGAACTCAGGGGCCTAAAAACAAATTGGGACAACTACCTTTAAGCACATGTACTTGACAGTTGAGCTCCTGGATGATGTACATTTGATAGAAAGGATTGCATCTCATCTCACATAGTTTTTCCCATGGGATTTAATAATTATGGTAAACAGGTAGTAATATATCTCTCTTGCATTTTCTTCTCATTTGAGAAGACAGCTTGCTAAGGAACACATTTTTTTTCTTAATTAAAAAGTCATGCCATTGTCCCATCTTGTTATATCCGTCCATCTAAATGGATGTATGTTCCAGAACTTAATCCCAGATCTTCAAAGATATGTAGGTGCCTAACTCCCATTTGTATCAATGGGAGTTAGGAGCTAAATATCTCTGAGGATAAGGGGCCTTCACAACTTTCATCTCAAAATAACTGAGCATATAGAAACAAGAGTGGACATCATTCAGCAGCAAGTGCCCTAGACCAATGGTCCTCAAACTAGTGCTGCCACTTGTTCAGGGAAAGCCCCTGGTGGGCAGGGCCGGTTTGTTTTTCTGCCGCTTCCACAGGTTCAGCGAATCATGGCTCCCACTGGCTGCGGTTTGCTGCTCCAGGCCAATGGGGGCCGTGAGAAGCGGCAGCCAGCACATCCCTTGACCTGCGCCGTTTCCCAAACCCCTCATTGGCCTGGAGCAGCGAATTGTGGCCAGTGGGAGCCGTGATCGGCCGAACCTGTGGATGCGGCAGGTAAACAGCCCAGCCCACCAGGGGCTTTCCCTGAACAAGCAGCGGCCCTAGTTTGAGAACCAGTGCCCTAGCCCAGTCTCATAGCACAGTTTATCTAACACAAAGGACATCTACCACTATTTCAATAGCTACTAGAACACCTACTAATTGTCTTGTTTAGCCTGTTATCCTCTGCTAAATGGATATCTTAAAATCACAGAGATAACTACACCAGACAGACCAATGGCCCATCTAATCTGAGGTCTTCTCTTCTGCAGTAGATTCTTCAGAGGATGATTCAAAGTCCTTATATTGCATCTGGGTATTTGCTTAAAAATGTAACAGAGGGAACAATTTTTGATCCCCCTGGTGCATAGTTTATGCCTTGATGAATGTGGGTTGATGGTCCTGATATATATTGCCCTAGATAGTGTAACTACATATCATGGGTAGTCTCTTTAGTGTTAGTGCCATAGAAAAAAATCCGACTCCTATATGCAAATCTGCAGTTCCACACAGGACACACACAGACCTGGAGGTAGATTGGACAGCCTAACTAGGCTCGAACTACTGCTACAGAAAGAAGCAGCTGCCATGAGCTCACTTCTCTACCATTCAGGGCTTTGGGCCAGTGGATATAGCCATACTGTACACATGGCTGCAATGTACGGTGCAGACCACACAGGTATTTAGAAGCCCACTGCACAAGTTCTTTCATTTTTCTCACTCCTGTGTGACAGAGCTATGGTGATCTCAATTTTAAGTGTAGACCAGGCAGGAATGAAGGGCCAGGTCCCTTCTTATGTTTTCTGAACTGCTCAATTCATGCAGAATCTCTTTAATTTTTTTCTACTTCCTACTGCTCCTGCCCACTGTTATACTAGGCTGCTAGGTTTTGCTGCTACTTTATTATTATTATAATATTCTGGTCAAGAGATGCTACAAATGCAAGAGATACAGGTCATCTAGTTTTGCGTAGTGCAATCCTCACACTTCCAAAATGGCCGAGCATACAAAACTTCACCAAAAATCTGAAGTCTGCAGCATCTCTCGTGACAACCATTAAAAAATAACTTGTTTCTTGAGTAGCAGAGGTGGGGGAAAAAAAACTTTATATATATATATTTTTTTAGTCTAATTGAAAACAGGCTTTAAAATTCTCCAGGGATCCAACTTTATATGCAACTGTATAAGTTGAGCTTTAGAAAGAAAGGGAGGGGGGAAAATAGCCATTTCCTTTCTTATGGAGTAAGTTCCTGACTTCTCTGTACGTTTTGACAGGCAACGATCTCTATTCGATGGGGCTTGTCATCACTGAACTTCTAATATATAGAACCCCACCCCCGTCCAAATTAGCTTGAAACACATCTCTCTGTTTTGACTGCAGGCAGATTGATTCCCCTACACTTGAAAAGGCTGCGTTTTACTTCCTGGCACCACCAGACAGGTTGCAAATCATAACCACAGTAATTAGCAACCACGTTGCTGGATTTTAAGCATGCCAAGGGAAGGAGGGGTCAAGCATGGAGTGGGGGGAAAGGGTAAAGAGGGAGGGAGGAATGCGAGCGGCGCTGCCATACTCTGCTGAATGAATGTTAGACTTAAGGCCACTCGGCCATGTACCAGACTGTTTACTGCACTGTAACAAAGCAGGGCTTTTATTTTAATTCTTTCAGGAAGTTGGAAATGCAACAGGTTTTTGACGGCCCTGAACTGAATCCTCTCCAGTGTGGCTGTCTCCCTCAGTAAAGTCCATTTAGATTGGCTCCATTCCATAAATGAACTGAGGAAAATACTTCTTTGTTTCCACTGGGCTTCCGGCATGATGGGCACACAAACTGCCTAACTCCGTTTCTGTGACAAGGAGTAGGAACTCATCATCCATTTTGGAGTGTTTTGTGTTATTGATATTAGGGGTTCAGATTGTACTGGAAGAGGCTAGCTTGTCTGTGGTAATTAATATGCTCATACAATGCTTGCCATCCTCCACAGAATAAAGGGTGCTTTGTTCGAGAGAGCTCTCCCCGCCTCTCCTCTACCCCGCCTGTCACACAGGCCCAAGGAAGCTTCTTTATGTCTTATTGTCATTTACTTCTCTGCTCTGAGCCTGAGATTTGTGTAGACTTCCCTCCAATCTGCCCATGCACCAAATGCTACAGGCATTCCCCTGTACAGTGATTTTAGTAGAAACACAATGGCAAATTTACACTGGCTTTTTTTTTTAATTTCCCTGGTTTCCAATTCCTGTTTTAATGAAATAATCCTCAATGCATTGGAAGCCGAAAGCACAGAAGAAAAATGCCTTTTTTTTTATTTTTTTCTTGAGTGTGAAGGTAGTCCTTAATTAGAAGGAGCTTTGTGAGTGTGGATGAGAAAGTATTGTTCTCTGGAACAAAGCACTCTTTATTTTAAAGGGAAGAGTGCTGAAAGTTTACTGAGGGACTCTAAGAGCAATCAGTGTCTATTTACACTTGAGACCTGCATCAAGCCTGCAGAGCTTGTGAGCTGAACCATAGACCAGAGATCACTTATGTAAATTCCCCTCCCAGCTGTTCACAGAGAATATCAATGACTAATAAAAGAACCATTTCCCCTCACCCTCCCCTCTAAAAAATTCTGGGCCTCTTTTCAGGAGGATTTTTAACCCCTCCTCAGCGTAGGGCCTTGTCTGCTACGGAAGACAGAAAGCAGACTCTTAAAGGCCCACTTGCATGTTTACAGAGTTACTTCAGATATCCCTGAAAGATCGTTATTGCCATATTTCACTGTGTTTCATATCTCAGTGACCTAGAAACTTAGATATTCACCTGTGACCCGGGCCTGATCATAGGTATGAACAGCATTCCTGTGTTAGTGAGGCTGGAAGAATTATGAGGGCATGCAGGGAGCAGAAGTGGGGGATGGCCCCATCAAGATTTAGGCTTTGTAAGTTCCTTATGATGAGAAGAATTCACAATGAAAGATGTTTTATTATTGGGATTTAAATCTTCTTGACATCCCAGCCAGTGCAGTGGTGGAACAGGCTTCCTCAAGGGAGTACATCGACCAAGATGTGTCCCCTTGAGAGCAAAGCGGTGGCATGGAAAATCAATGGTTAACACTAGATCACTTAATTTACACTCCAGTAAAGGGATAGGGGCTGAATCAGGAGGACTGGTGTAAAGGCAGAATTGCACCAGTTTAACTAAATTGATGCCTGTGGAAGGGCGTTGCAGAGGAAGCCCTAATCAGCTCCTACCACTCCAGCCCCAAGCAGGGGAAATGAGTTGGGGCTGGGCCACTAGCTAGGACTTGCTTGGAAACTGGCCACACCTGCCAGCATTGTTAACAGGGACCTGAAATTAATTAATTAATAATTGAAGATATACCAATCTCCTAGAACTGGAAGGGACCTTGAGAGGTCGAGTCCAGCCCCCTGCCTTCACTAGCAGGACCAACTACTAATTTTGTCCCAGATCCCTGGGTGTCCCCCTCAAGGGCTGAGCTCACAACCTTGGGTTTAGCAGGCCAATGCTCAAACCACTGAGCTTGGGAGGACGTAAGCCCAAGGGGTGTGGAGACCAGGATGGGACAGCAAGCTCAGAAGGAGCTAGCAGTCTGCCACCCTGTTGCCACTGAGGCCTGTGCTAGGCCAAACCTGTAAATAATCTGTAAATAGTTACAGTTTGGTGGTGGGGACCGGACACAGGAATAAAGAACACGGGTGTTGCACCAGCGTGAAGTCGTCCTGACTTATTGGGGAGTGGGGCCACCTTTTTAATGAAACTGGTGTGATATAGACCAGATCTAAAGATGTGAGATGTAGCCTATTCCAAAAGACACTGGACAGGCTGGTGTAAACTGAAATAAGAGTTATTTCTGTTTAGATTGACTCTGTTTGTTACCAATTTAAGTTAAACCAAAATAAGTTTGGTTTGAGCTGAAATGCGTGTGTCCACACAGCAGCTTAACTAAACCACTGCACATTTGTATGTCGGCAACCCCTAAAACACAAACAGTGGTGTGGAAGGGGTAATGCTTTACAGTGATTTGAATGCTGCTCTCTTCCTACTTCAAGCCCCTTCAAATCAACTGGACAACCAAAAAACCTGGGGATGACTATTAAAAAGCATTTCCCTTTGACAGATGCCTTAGGGAAGGAGTAGAATGAAAACTGTCCCTCGAACTCAAATAGACAGAGACAGAACAGACAAGAGAATGACAAAGTCTCTCCTTTTCTTAGAATGGAGAAGCATGTGGTGTTATGGGTCTAAACTATTAAATACATTGTTACAAATTACAGAAATCTTCCTACACATAATTAACCATAGTGAATTCTTAAGTTTTCACTTTCAGGTACTTTGTGAACATGAGCTAAATAGTCTTTATCGTATTTCAGTGATGTATGTAACCCCTCTAACAGTGTAAGGTAAAGAATGGTTTCATTGGAAAAACGCGGGAATGGGACTCAGGAGATCTGTCTTACCTTGGGCAAGTCACTTCTCCATGCTTTGATTTCCCACCCTATTGAATGAGGATAATATTTTTATGCATGGTGTTATGAGACTTCGCTCATTTATCAAGAGTCAGTATTGTTTAGTGGTTAGCTCAGTGGATCAGAAGACTTGGGTTCTCTTCCCAGCTCTGCCAATAACCTGCTGTGTGACCTTGGGCAAGTCACTTCACTTCTGTTTCCCTTCCCAGCCCTATCTATTTGGATAGTTGCTGCCTGAAGAGCTTGTCATCTCTCAGTATGTGCAGTGCCTACATGATACAGGCCCAGAGGATTCAGGGGTCCTGGGGTTTTCGGCGGCGGGGGGCCCCTGCTTTGGTGGTAATTCGGCAGGGGGGGGCCCTTCCGCTTTGGGACCCGCCACCGAAGTGCCCCAAAGGCCCATGGCGGAGGCCCCCTGTCGCTGAATTACCACAGAAGACCCGGCACTCCAGAGGCAGGTCCCGCTTCAGAGGTAATTCAGCGGTGGGGGGGTCCTTCCTCCCCAGAGCAAGTGAAGGACTCCGCTCCAGGGGCCCAAAAAAACTCTCATGGGGGGCCCCTGCAGGGCCTGGGGCAAATTGCCCACTTGCTCCACCCCACCCTGGGCAGCCCTGACATAATAGGCCCCAAAATTTCATAGATTCCAAGGCCAGAAGGGACTATTGTGATCATCTAGTCTGATTTCCTGCACAGCACAAGTCATAGACCATCACCAAAATAATTGCTAGAGCAGGTCTTTCTGAAAAACGTCCAATCTTGATTTAAAAATTGTCAGTGACGGGGAATCCACCGCACCCCTTGGTAGATTTGTCCAATGTTTATTTACCCTCACTGTTCAAAATTGACACCTTATCCTTAATTTGGTTGGGGCCTGTAGGTATTACACTAATACAAATTATAATGATTAATGTTGGTATTTTGAATTCCTTGCATTTAAGGCTCTATGTATGTACAGCACATTATATTTTATTATTATCCAGTTTTATGGGGAAACTGAAGTTACACCTGTTCTAATTCTTTATTATTACTGAAGGGTAAATCTATTCTGGGGCTGCCCTGTGCTAATTGGCTGCTTTTCCAACGCTTTCCCTCCCCCTCCTTCACAGTCTCTTAACCTCAGCTTCACTCTACATTGGCCCTTCTTACTCTTGTCTTCCCTGCCCTGCCCCCCTCAACACCTTCCTTTCCCTTTCTGTTTAGCTGACACCCCCCCTAAGTATCCCCCTCACCAAAACAAAATACAAATCATGACATTAAGATGATGTTTATCACTGTATTGTTCCTTCTGCTTGTCTTTTACAGCTGTGTCTGTCTTGTTTATTTAGATTGTAAACTCTTTGGGCAAGGTCCATCTATTACTCTGAGTTTGTGCCGTGCCTAGCACAATGGGACCCTATTCTTGGTTGATCCTGAGGCACTACTGTAATAAACATGATTAATAATAAAATGTATGTTACAATGGAGATGTTGCTAGACCAGTGGTTATTTGGGTTAGGCTCCATTTTTGATTTTGAGATTGTTATTCCAAGATTCAGTATTGTATTAATTTATTAAAACAACTTATCAGTATTGACCAAGGTGCTTATAGGGGCACTTCATCAATTCAAACATTAAATTAAAAAGAAAAAAAGTCCTACTTGGGTGTCTATGCACTGTAGATTTTTGAGGCCTTGCAAATCACGTCCCAGCGAAGAAGAGTCTGGAACAATTCCAAGTGTAACCTGTTTTATTACACTTGTCGACAAGTCTAGTAGCAGAGATGTCGGGCAATCCCTTCTTCAAGGAATCTTAGTCCAAGATCAAGGCCCAATTCACAAAGAGCAACTCTGCTTCAAGAATTGACTCATTGGATGCCAGTGAGGAAACACTGTTTAACTGCTAATAAATCAATCGGGTTTTGGTTCAGGTTTGCTTTGGGGAAGGAGCAGTAACTTCTTCTTAGCATATGTGCAATGTGCCTCAGGTGGCACATGACTAAGATTCATCACTGAATTTGGTCTGCTGGTTGGATCATTAGCTTCCCCCGCCCACGCTGGGTACAGATGGGGAGTGCGACATGAATGCTGATCCATGACCCCAGAGTGTACCTAAGAGTATCTAAGAAATAGGTCTGATATGTCTCATTGGTTGACTTGACAGCTGGGGAAACCCAGAGATGGTGCAAGAGGAGGTTACACGATAACCTCACCAAGGTGTATTGAACTCATTGTGAATCTTCCCATTGATTTCAATGAGCTTTAAATCAGGGCCTGATTATGGTGCCACCTTTCTCCTATTCTTAGTAGAGGAAGACACTACCAGTTGAGCCTTATGCTGAAAGGCATGCAGTATCCACTACCAATACTAAACTGACAGGCGATTAAGGTGATTGTCCCTGCTAAAGGTCGAGTCCTTTCTGCAGCTTCCTGGAACAATGAGACTATTATGCTTTTTAGGGCTACATCCTCAATTGGAGTAAATGAATGTAATTCTATTGACTTCAATGGAAGGTTGTCAATTTACAGCAATCAAGATCTGGCCTTTAATATCTCCCACTGCATTAGCTCCCACTCCAGGAAACCTAGAGTGTATATTGAAAACAGATCCCTGTGCCTGTGTGTATGTTTCCATAGGCCATAACTTCCATTTTCCGAACAGATATGCACTTGGTGCAAGTTACATTTTCCCCATGATGTGCATAGAAAATGTGAAGCTGAGGCGTTAATAAACCTCCCTCACCACCACCATCAATACCAATAATTATGGAACTAGTTCCACATGATTGCAGCAATAACTGGTTTTGAAACCCTTTGAGTGTAATAGTCTTGTTTGTTTTAAGAGTTTCCACGCAGGGCTAGTCTTAAAAACCAGAAATGTTCTTTTCAGCTCCACTTTCATAGTGGAGGGAAAAAAATTACATCTTTAATTAAGATTTATGGTCCTCAATAGGACTCAGCAAGGCTAGGAAAACTGCTTAGGAGTGTGAAAAAGAACAGTTAAAAATGGGGAAATATGATTAAGTGCCTTTAATTCCTACTGCCTCTTTTACAGGGTTTCCAACAGCCTCAGGCAGAAATAGGCACTTATTGTCTTTAAAACGGCATTATTCTTGGCATAAAATGTTTATAGATCAAGATGAAACTCGTTCTGAGAAATAATAACACTGGCATGAGTTGAAAGGACCTTGCCTTTGGAGGAGAAAAAAAATTCAACAAATACTTAGTTTAATGGAAAAATTTACTTAAAGGGCAATACTTTAAAAAAAACCCAAACACTCCACATTGGAAAATACGGTTTAGACATATAATACTTATGAGCCTAAAATGATTTGCATCTCAATAATGTAAAGTTAAACTTAAAACTCAGTTCAGCCTTAAAATAGAGATAACAGCCTTAAAAGGAAAATAATACTTTGCAAGCAAGACGGCACTGTTAACTCTTGTGTTGCCTGGGATGTGTAAGTGCTAGATAAAGAGAAGCAGCATATTAGTGAAGCCTTTTAAGGGCTGACGTTCATAAGTGCTGGCACCCACAGCTGAAAGTGCAGTCCACAGGGAAAGTGGTCATTCAGCACCACCCTGGTCTGGCTGTTTGCAGTCACAGATGAAATGGCACTAATATATGCAGCTAGAAATGGGACATAACCAGAGTACTGGGTGTGACACAACCAGGACCACAACCTTTGGTAAACTCTAGATATGCAAACAAACTGTCGTAGGTTGGCCTTAGCTCTATGAGGGACTCACATTGGAATCCTGAATCTGAACACCTTCAAACTTTCAGAAAGCTTGGAGCTGGATCAGACTTTACAGATCAGGCCCACAAACCAACTTGCTCTCTTATGGAGGGAAAGGGAATCGAGGTCTAGACTCTTCCACTAGGGACCTAAGCCTGCAACCTTTACACCCATGAGAAATTATAGTAACTAAAAGTAACTATTCATGTGACACACACTGTAGGCTTTGGACTCAACATCCTGACTACTCTACAACTAACCTGAGACAGGGAATCTGGTTTCAAGGTGATTAACGGTTGTAGAGCTTATGGGACCTAACAAGGTTGAAACCTTGGATTGCCCATGGTGTTAACAATCTCTTTGGCATTTATACTGGTTTGGGGGATGTGGTTAGATTATATCATCACTAACACTTTAAACCAGATCATAAATGGGATAGATGAAAACCATATTTGAACTGTGTTCCCAGATTCAGTTATGGTTGTAGTGTGGATGGACCTTCAAAGAAATAAAGAAGAATAAAGCACAGCCAGCAGCATATTCCAGGTCTGGCAAAAGCGTGTTCCATTAAAAAGTGCTTCATGCAAATAGTTAAGATCTAACTGCATTGAAATGACACCATAAAGTGCTAAGGAATAGACTACATTCTTTTATCATCTCTTTTCCTGAACAGTAAAGGTGAAATACAGTGGATGCTCAATAACTTCAGCAGGGAAGAGGAGGAAGCCTGAAAACTATTTTATATCCTGCTTCACTCTAAGTGTCTTTTGCAGATTTTTGCAAAGGTCATGTGCATTGTAGGGTGTTTCCTGGGGTAATAGCTGGTCAGCAGGGAAACACATTAAATGAAAAGCTGAGGCAAATGACATAAAATATTATCAGAATTAGAAGTGGAGTTTTTTTAAGATTAGAAAATGTTTGCATAACTTCCTGCCCTCCCCAATTTTTGGTCCCCTTCTGCAGGAGAAAGTACCAAAATACCAGGAGATGGCCTATATTCTTAATCTGACTAAAATAAAGACACACCATCAGCAAAGCTGTTCTGCTGAAAATTACTAGCTCAAACCGAAGTAATTTGGACATTCAGTAAACAGCTAAATATATTATAGAACATCAGGATTGGAAGGGACCTCAGGAGGTCATCTAGTCCAGCCCCCTCCTCAAAGCAGGACCAATCCCCAGACAGATTTTTGCCCCACATCCCTAAGTGCCCATCTGTCATAAACAGATAGTTAAGGGTTAATGTCTCTTTGACCTGTAAGGGGTTAACAAACAGTGAACCTGGAACACCTGACCAGAGGACCAATCAGGAGACAAGATACTTTAAAATCTCGGTGGAGGGAAATCTTTGTTTGTGTGTTCGTTTCTTTGTCCGTGTTCTCTCTGGGTTCTGAGAGGGACCAGACATGTAAGCAGATTCCTCCAATCTTTCTGAAAAAATCTCTTCTGTTCTAATTTTAGTAAGTACCAGGAGAAAGGCGATTTTAGTCTTTTGTTTTCTTTATTTGCAAATGTGTATTTTGCTGAAAGTATTTTAATTTGTATTTGTGCTGGGGGGAGGCTTCTTTCTAGTGTCTATAAGCTGAAAAACCCTGTAATATTCCATCTTGGATTTACAGAGAATTCTTATTTTTCTTTCTTTTATTAAAAGCTTTTCTTTTTAAAAGACCTGACTGATTTTTTCCCTTGTTAAGGCTCAAAGGAAATTGAGTCCGTACTCACCAGGGAATTGGTGGGAGAGGGGAGGGGTGGAGGTGGAATTCCTCTCTGTTTAGGATTCAAGGAGTTTGAATCACGGTGATCTTCCAGGGTAACCCAGGGAGAGGCAATGGTGGGGGAAAGGGTTTACTTTCCTTGTGTCAAGATCCAGAGGATCTGGGTCTTGGGGTCCCCAGGAAAGGTTTTGGGGGGACCACAGTGTACCAGGCACTATAAGTCCTGGTTGGTGGCAGCCTATCAGATCTAAGCTGGTAATTAAGCTTAGAGGAATTCATGCTGGTACCCCATCTTTTGGACTCTAAGGTTCAAGGAGGGGATTTATACCATGACACCATCTCAAGGATTGAGCTCACAACCTTGGGTTTAGCAGGCCAATGCTCAAACCACTGAGCTATCCCTCCCCAAAAATGGGTCCAGGGCCTCATACGTGCAAAGCATGTGCTCTACCACTGAGGTACATCCCCAGATTATATGTAGTCCAAACTGCAGACTCAACATGCCTAGTGGAGGATCTGTACCATGATACATGTAGCTGTGTGAGGGTCAACTGTTGTATTACAGACTGACCTTCAAGAGAATCAGAAGAACCCCAGGGATGCATATTCTCACCTATGTCATTTAATGTTTGAATAGACTATCTGATGAGGAAACTGATTGAGGCCAAAGTAGGAGGTGTGATATGTAAATGTTCCTCTTCAGAAGATCTTGAATATGCAGATGACATTGGCTTATTGGAGAGACTACTGATCAACTGCAGTTCATGCTGGAAGAGCAGCAAAAAGCTACAGAATTTAGGGGACTTCAAATCAATGGTGATAAAATCAAAGCTATGCATGCCTCTTATTAAATGAAAACAAATGTTCTGCCAGTGCTGCATATAGATAGCATTGACACTGAATGGGTGAATAGTTTTATCTGTCTGGGTAGTCAGTTGATAATAGGAGGTTCTATATCCAAAGAAATCACACGCCAGATTGGTCTTGTGTCAACGATATTATAGTGTCTTCAGAGGCTTCTGGGCATCAAGTTTTGTGTGACAACTAAGATACAAATTTTCAGTGCCGTAGTGATGACCACTGTTTTATTTGGAGCACAAACATAGTCACTAAAACCAGCTGAGGAAAGAAAACTAGATAGTTTTTGTGTCAAAAGTTATGATGTATTCTTAATATCCATTGGCTTGATTTTGTCACAAATGAGCAGATACTTGGTTGATCCCAGAAGAAGTCTTATACCAGTTGAGAACAAGACAATTGCAGTGGTAGTGTGATGTCCAGCATGCAGAAGAAGGTACACTTTTACAGAAGGTTCTTATACAGCTGCGGTCAAAGGAGGTAGAGCACAAGGCCAACTATGAATAACCTTGGAAAATGGAATTGTGAGGTATTTAAGAACACTAAACTCTCCCATATTAACCTGGCCGAAAGAAAACTTGCAAGGGACCATTCAAGATGGAATTCCATTTTACATGCCAACACGGCTACATCATAGCCATCTGAATCTTCTGTTGCTGCTGCCATTCTGATACTTCAAAACATTCATCTTGAGGTTTGCTCGTCATAAATAGATGCACAGCAGACATATAGGTTAAAAGAATTTTCTTAACAATACCACAAATGGCAAATAATGGAAGTGGAGGTCTATGACCATTCCCTCATCCTGTTTCCTACTTTTGATAGCACGACACTGTATTTAAATTGTCTGGTAAATCTATGAGCCATCAATAGCATCTCTTAAAATAACCACTCCAAACACTGAAATGCAAATTAACTGATTTCCTAATAAACTGGACATGAAGAGTGGTCAAAATGTGCTATCGGTTCCTTAATGACCCAGGAGATTAGGGCCTCAGTTATGTATCTCATCTGAAAGATGACAACCCCAACAGAAGTACAATGCCTGCAACAGCATGCTGGGATTGTGTTTTATTCCTGACTCAAAGGCAAGAGAACCACTTCCTGAATCAGCAAGTTTGCTTCTAACAGTACCTTTAGCTTTCCTTGCAGAATTCCAGTCCAAGTACTGATTAGCCCTTACATTGCTTAGTTTCTAAAGTTCACCCTGATCACAGCTGGCTATTCTGTAGTTAGTCACACGCTATTTTTTGTTTTGTTTTTTAACCTCAATGTAATCACCTTTTATGAACTTTCCTCCTGCTAGGGCATTGATGTATAAAGCGAGTGTAGCATTACCCATTGTACAACCAATCTGAGTGGAAATAGATTCCAAGATTCTAATGGAACTTAATTTCCACCTCTCAATGGCACAGCAAGCGAGGTAGCTTCAGAAGGAGATCAGAATGCTGTGCAGTGGTAGGCACAGCAAGAGAAAGGTTAAAAGAGAGATGATGTTTCATATCTTTGCCTCCGCATTGTATCCCATTTCATTCGCTCATATAGTGATTTATTTCTTCCTCTCTCTCTGATTCTGACTTACAAATGTTTAGAGGTGAGTCTTTAATACTTTCTCTTTTTAGTATATCCAGCATACTCAATAGACCTTTCAAAAAACCAGAAGCATGCAACAGAAGCTCATTGCTAGCAGCGAAAAATACAAGGGTCTGCAGCACAGCCCTGCATATGGGCTTCTGTGATCGCACATCTGAGGAAGGTCATTAGTATTTTAAGGAGTGGGTGACGCTCACAGCCTCTCAGTGGAGGCATTGTAGCATTAACTGTCAGCTTGCGGGAATCAATGCATTTTCCTTACACATGTAAAAATGAAAGTCATGGAATAGTAACAAGGTCTTCCCTCCGGGGAGGTGGGTTCCATTATCACAGGATAATCATGTTGCTGAGAAGAGAGGCCTTATTTTGCTTCGGGTTTTGCCATGAAACCTCCCAGTGGCTTCTGTCAAGCTGGAATGGCACAATGAGGAATTGAATTGGGTGGCAATCTGTTAACCAGAGCAAATCACAGAGAGATACAGGAAGTAAGCTTTGGTCTTTAATACCCTAGGCACTTAGACATGCCTACAGTTCCATCCCTGAACTGCTTCTGATAGGGAGGAAGGATGTGGATTACATTACATAAGAGTGTCAAGGATTGGAAAGAACAACGAAGTCAGGATGTGGGAATTGATCGTATATTTATGCCAAGTTCATGTGATACTATATTACAGAAGCTTGATAGCACCCCCATATGTTAAATATATTATTGGAGGCTAGATTCAATATGCACTTAAACCAGGGATCCAGCTTCATTTGTTCTAGTATAAATAATATAGTGTATTGTGCCCCAAATTTACAGCACGTAATCTATGACTCAAGAGTGAATTGTGAGGGTGGGGCTATTCAATTAAATTTGTTAGTTTATTCATGGGTTAACATTAATGAAAAAAATGGAACCTTTAAGAAAAGTCCAATCTCTAGACTTATTTTGGACCCCTTTTGCTAACAAACAGCTGATTAATTATCCTTCAAACTTTTCATATCGTTTGAATTCATTATCATCTTCCTTTATATGTACCTTTGAAGAAATTAGGTTATTATTAAGCAAAGGCATTACTTATTTTTTCTGTCTAATCCCTCTGTGGTCACAATTTTTCCGTACTCAAAATGGCCACCACTTTCCTCAACTTACAGTGGGACTGAGACTACCCAGTGGAATGAAGTTGCTCATTTCTCTACTAAAGATGTCCACTACTTCATAGTGTGAGGCACAGTAAGAAAAGCCCCTAGTAAAGAGGGTCAGTTTTTCCTATTCTTTTTCAAAGGGACTGAAGCACTAAAGCCAGATCCTTAAAAGTATGTAGACACCTAACTCCCATTGAAATCAATTGGAGTTTTGGGCCTACATACTTTTGAGGATCTGGGCCTCAGGTCTTAACTATCAGACTACTCTACCTTCAGACTTACCAATATGTGACAGTGACAGATGACCAAAAATGTAGAACATGTGTTTTGTTGCATGTCTTCCCCAACTGACAGATTATCATGAGGTTTTTATAGATAGATGAGATATAGATATGTACAGAGAACCTGTTTTAAAGGATATTTCTTTAAAAACCCAGAGGGATTTCATCATATATATCTCTACTGATCCTTCACCCCAGTTTGTAGGTAGATTTGAACCCTGTGTTTTTAAAGTCTTAGCCTAGCCCTTAACCCTTTGAGCTACCAATCTCTTTCTATGCCCATCCCACCTACATATACATATAGCTGATTCATAGGCACATCCTTTAGCGTCAAGCATGAGTTACCCATGCTGCTAACTTTGGAAATGTGGCTAACCTATAGGTATGGTATGGGCAATGTAGAAAAAAAAAAGTTTTCCTAGAATCAACCTGTTAGTCCCTGTTAATTCTCTACTCCCACAGGATTTCTCCTCTATATGATTTTTCCCAGCATGCCTTTCAGAGCTAGCCCATTAAATTTGACAAAGCAAAGCAGCTGTAACCTTAAAGAGGCCATTTTGAAATCCTCTACTGCTTGCTGCAACTCCGTTTCTTCATGCTTGTAAGTATAATCTTGCATGTTTTCCTTTTCTTTTTCCTGAAGAGGAAAGTTCATTCTCACAGTGGCCCAACATGTGTTAAGACAAAAAGATTAAAATGTGCAAAAGCTGACATGCTACTTACTTAAGGCTCAGTTCCTGTTCCCCGATGACTCCCATGGGAGTTTTGCTTGCATATTTCAGGGCAGAATTTAGCCCTTCATGCATTAGACATAGTTGAGACATTAAAAAACATTGATCACTACATATGATGGGAAGAGGTATTCGTCTCTTAGAATCCTCTGACAAGAGAGGGGGAAGTGGCCACTGCAGTAGCAACCAGTTATTCGTGACAGCAGAAGCTGGAAGAGTATGCTGGATGCAATAGTATTGTATGTTCCCAGTCTCCAAAGGCGGAGAAGAGAATTTAAACAATATTTAACGCTCACCCGGCTATCATCCAGTAGGAGTTAAAGAGCGCTCCTAATAAATTCAGGAGGGGAGGGAGAAGATACTTTGCTAGATGGAAATCAAGAAGTATTGAGTAGAAGATAAAGGAGAAGAAACACGGGGATAATACGTAGGAAAGCCTATTCCTCTGCTTCCTAAGTAGTGTTGCCTTCCATTATTACAGTAGTGCCCATCCTTATTACATAGGAGGGCCACATAAACCTAAGCACAACCTTGTGTGGGCCAAACAGATTCTGGTTCATGTGTATTTAGATGTATTTATGTATTTGCTTCTGTATAGCGTACTGTCTATTTAAAATCAAAGAAATCAGTGCATAAAATGTGTATCAGAATTATAGAAAACAGGAAAAAATGGTAAAGACTATATAACTAAACTAAAATGATGTAAACAGGATAAAATGCAAAGGAATTGGACGTTAGTATATTGTGTTGAAGAAGGCCACGGGCTTTATGAAATACTCTGGGGGGCCATGTACAGCCCATCGGTTGTAGGCTGGGCACCCCTGCATTCCCCAAAACCTCAACATGTAATATCCCATCGAAAGACATTCTGCTGGGATATTACAAATTCCCTAGTTGCACACTCACTGCCCAAGGGCAATGCAGGTCTAGCTGAGTGCAGAAAGCAATGGAAAAAATGTCCTGTGTGTACTCATCTGAATAGGGTGACCGTATTTCCCAAAGGGAAAATGGGACACTGAGTGGGGCTAGCCAGAGCCTTCCCTTCATCCCCACCCCGTGGGGCCAGCCCAGCCGCTCACCCAAGCTATACCCCCCCTCCCTACGTGGGGCTGGCATCACTGCTCACACCCCCACACGTTCCTTCGCACCCCACTTTTTTGACAAAAGTGGGCATTTGTCGCGTTTGCTCTTGCCACGGGACAAATGCCCTCAAAAAAGTTGGGACAGCTGGGAGAGGGCTTAAAAAAGGAACTGTCCTGGCCAAAACAGGACGTATGAAATTCAAGTTGAAATTCAACTTTCATGATAAAGAGATTGCATTACAGTACTTGTATAAGGTGAATTGAAAAATACAATTTCTTTTTTTTTTACAGTGCAAATATTTGTAATCAAAAATAAATATAAAGTGAGCACGGTATACATTATATTCTGTGTTGTACTTGAAATCAATATATTTGAAAATATTTAAATAAATGGCATTCTATTATTGTTTAACAGTGCGATTAATCACGCTATTCATCACGATTTATTTTTTTAATCACTTGACAGCCCTAGTTATTTTCAAAGATGAATATATATGAGAACATTGTGATGGGCTCATGAACCTCTCATGAGTGAAAAAGAGGCAACCCTCAACCAAATACACGGTCCAGTCCGAATGATTCACTCTTTGTGCGCTATAAAAAGCTTAAGGCACTTGGCACCACACATCATATCAAATATTTTTTGTTACATGGCTATTGTTTTACTCATTTGATATTTGTAAATCTGTACAAATAGACAGATAAAGGAACTCATGTTAGTTGGTTCTTAGGAAGCAGGTGTTGTGACTGTGCTCTGTAAATGTACATGCACCAACAGCTCCCTCCAATATGTGTCTTCAGAGGACCCCTCCCCATGTCCTGGTGAAGTGCCTCTGGCAGGCTCTGCTTCTCAGTCCGAATGCATTTGTTGTGTGCTCCATCTAGTGCTAGTAAGTGATGACTGACATTTCACCCCCAAATCCCAAAGCCCCTGACAAGTTGTACAAGCTGATTACAGGCTATGGGCCAGGTTCCACTCTCAGATCCATCAAGGTAACAGACTTAGCCTTGTGCAAAGGGGAGCAGGATATGGCCTTGTTAACCTGGATATGCCCTCAGTGACACTAATGCAACTCCACTGATTTGGCCTTCGTTCATACAGCAGTCGTTTCAGCCATCAGCGAAACTTAGTCACAGTTCCTGGGTTCCACTCCTGCAGTGCAGGGTGGCAGCCTTTAAACAGCACAGTACCACTAACAGGGAGTTGGGGACAATATAGCAAGAAATTATTTATGAAATGTGGGGCTTTTGGGGGGGCAGCAGAATATAATTGCCCAATAGTCACTTAATCCAGATTTTGGGCCTCATATCCATGAAAACCACCCTGACAAATTAACAGTTTGAGGCTGTGAAGTTTCTTACCTTCCATTATGATATGATCTTGAAAGAGCTAGGGCCCTACTCCTGAAAGTGGCTGAGCACCCAAATCCCATCAAAGTCAGTAGGTGCAGAGGGTGTTCAGCACCTCACAGGATTAAGCCCTCACTGTTTGTGTAAATTACATCTATAAACTATGCCTACTCAGGGTGGCACTGTGTCTCCCTCTAGTGGTGGTTAGGCCAAATAGCAGTTGTTGAGCCTACTATAGTCTTGATTAAGGAGGTATGCGGGTTCTTTTAGCTCAGGCAGTAGATGCTCACATATTAAGATCCAGAGGCTCCAGGTTCAATCCCCACTTCTGATAAGTCAGCCAGGAGGTTGGCATTACACTTATATAGTAATAGCACACACTGTTCACAGTCATATATAAAGGACCAACTGTGATAGGCATTGTGCACCTTTAAGTAAAATTTTTACCCTTGTCCATGTGGCAAATTATATTTTTTTCACTGTGTTCTGAATAGAGGCAGAAGTGAGTTCTCAGTGATATGTCCCAAAATGTGTGTAAGGTACATCGCATCATAGCGAACAGGGGACCGCAAACAGGGAAGATTGAGAGGGGGAGAAGGAGATCCCCCTGCTGAACAAACAAGGTGCAAGTTCTAACCTTGGGGTGAGTGAGTTTCTTTGGCTGTTTCAGTTATTTCAGTTATTTTCAGTTATTTCAGTTACTGAGTCAGTTGGGATTGTGTGTCTGGGGACTGTTGGAGACTTTGTTCCCTGGATCTACCTTGATCATCTTTGATCAGCCTCAATCAGACTTGTGATCATTTGAGCCCTGTGTGATTAATGAGGGGGTAGGGTTGACCTAGGAGAGAAGGCCTTAAAAGTCAGAGGCTAAGCGACCAAGGGGAGCTAGCAAACAGGGGAGTTTGAAAGGGAGTTTATGGGAAGGAGACATAATATAGTTGCTATGGTTAGGAAAGGCCAACACTGCTCCTGTCTCCTCCACCTGTGCCTGTATCCAGACAGAGAACCTAACCATGGATGCCTCTACCTAGATCCTGGTGTGGACTTGCAGGGACTGTGACCTGCATTTCCCACTCTCAGAAAGCCAAGCTGGGGGGCCCATCAAGTGAGAAAGGTGCCTGCTGAGGAATCTCCCAGAAAGTAGGAGGGAAAGCTACAGGAGGAGGTGGCTAGGCTGAGAACCTTCCATGCCCATGAGGAATTCCTCAAGAGTATTCATATAGATACATCCAAAGCTGAGGGAGCTATCTAGCTACAGAGGACTGATGTCACACCACCAGGGGAGGAGGATATGTCTCTGTCACAGAAAGGACACTGGCTGCTGATTATTACTCCCCACGCACCCACCATGGTGATGGAAAAACGATATGCTGCCCTGGCAATGAGGCAAATGTAGTGCCAATCTATTAAAAGAGAAATAAGGACAACCTGGCAAAATACAGACCAGTCAGCGTAACTTCTGTAGCTGGAAAGATAATGGAGCAAATAATTAAGCAATCAGTTTGCAAACATCTAGAAGATAAATAACACTCAGCATGGTTTTGTCATGAACAAATTGTGTCAAACCAACCTGATAGTTTTCTTTGACAGGGTAACAAGCCCTGTGGCAGGGGGAAAGTGGTAGATGTGGTATATCTTGACTTTAGTAAGATAGTCATGGGACCTTCTCTTAAATAAACTAGGGAAATGCAACCTAGATGGCACTATTATAAAGTGCGTGCAAAGCTGATAGGAAAACTGTTCCCAGAAAGTAGTTATCAGTGGTCACAGTTATGCTGGAAGGGCATAACGAGGGGTTGCAAGTGCTTTGGAGGATAGGATTAAAATTCAAAATGATCTGGACAAATTGGAGAAACAGTCTGAAGTAAATAGGATGAAATTCAATAAGGACAAATGCAAAGTGCTCCATTTAGGCAGGAACAATCAGTTGCATATGCATAAAATACTGTGGAAAGGGATCTGGGGTCATAGTGGACCATAAGCTAAATATGAGTAAACAGTGTAACGCTGTTGCAAAAAACAAATAAAAAATCATTCTGGGATGTATTAGCAGGAGTGTTGTAAGCAAGAAATGAGAAGTCATTCTTCCGCTCTACTCTGCACTGATTAGGCCTTAGCTGGAGTATTGTGTCCAGTTCTGGGCACCACATTTCAGGAAAGATGTGGACAAATTGGAGAAAGTCCAGAGAAGAGCAACAAAAATGATTAAAGGTCTAGAAAACGTGACCTAGGAGGGAAGATTGAAAAAATTGGGTTTGTTTAGTCTGGAAAAGAGAAGACTGAGAGGGGACATAACAGTCTTCATGTACATAAAAGGTTGTTACAAGGAGATGGGAGAAGAATTGTTCTTCTTAACCTCTGAGGACAAGACAAGAAGCAATGGACTTAAACTGCAGCAAGGGCAGTTTAGGTTGGACATTAGGAAAAACTTCCTAACTGTGAGAGTGGCTGAACACTGGAATAAATTGCCTAGGGAGGTTGTGGAATCTCCATCATTGGGAATTTTTAAGAGCAGGTTAGACAAACACCTGTCAGGGATGGTCTAGATAATACTTAGTCCTGCTGTGAGTGCAGGGGACTGGATTAGATGACCTCTTGAAGTCCCTTCCAGTCCTATGGTTCTATATTGTGTCGATGGATCTTTGTTAGTGCACTATAGTTATCAATAATTGGTACCAGTGCTGCTCTTCAAATGCATCTGTTGGTTAACTGCAGCAATAAAGCATGAGTGTTTGAATGTCATACAGGTCATCAGTGTGAAGAGCTGCACACAAGAAGCCATTTGCAGTGCACAACAAGGAGTGTGATTGATCCTTCAAAACCTGGAAACTATGCTGCATATACCTGAGTGCCATCTCTAGGCACCTTTTCTATGAATGATCTATGGGTGTACAGACATCTATTTTGATAGAGTGAGTCTGCAACAGCCAGCAGCCCTTTAACAGAAGGATTACCCAAAGATCATCTTGAGAAGTCCTGAAGCATGGCTTGCTGTCGCCTTCCTCTTGTTTTACAGTAGGATAAGGACACAGCCTGATCATCTTCAGGGGATCCTAAGGAGAAGGGATCATACAGGAAGGGAGGGTAACAGGAGGCTCAGGGAAGTTGTAGAAAGGGAAGGTTTTGTGTGGGTTGGAAGAAGGAGAGAAGAACTGGGCATGAAGGAGATGAAAGTGAAAAGGGGAAGTGCTGAGAAAGGGCAAGTTTCTGATCTCCTTAACTCCCACTGAATCATAGGCAGTAACTTACCAAATTGCTGGGGGGTGCTTGACCCCTGCTCTGCCCCAGACCCCATCCCCACATTACCGCTTCCCCAAGGCCCCATCCCTGCCCTTCCCCCACCTCTTTCTCCCCCCTCCCCTACCTCTTCCTGACCCCGTTCCAAACCCTCCTGCCCCAGCGCCTCCTCTACACTGTGGAACAACTGATCTGATCTGTGGTGAGAAGGAGGCACTGGGAGGGAGCGGGAGGAGCTGACTGGCGGGGCCACTGGTGCGTGGGAGGCAATGGGAGGGAGGGACAGGAGCTGACTGGTGGGGCCGCTGGTGGGTGGGAGGCACTGGGAGGGAGGGGGAGGAGCTGATTGATGGGGCCGCTGCCGGGTGGGAGGCAGTGGGAGGGAGGGGGAGGCGCTGATTGGCAGGGCCGCTGGTGGGTGGGAGGCACTGGGAGGGAGGGGGAGGAGCTGATTGATGGGGCCGCTGCCGGGTGGGAGGCAGTGGGAGGGAGGGGGAGGCGCTGATTGGCAGGGCCGCTGGTGGGTGGGAGGCAGTGGGAAGGAGGGGCAGGAGCTGATCGGCGGGGCCGCTGGTGGGTGGCAGGCAGGCAGTGGGAGGGAAGGGGGGGCGCTGACCCTTGGGGCTGCCACCCACTATTCTTTTCCCATGGGTGCTCCAGCCCCAGAGTCACCGCCTATGTCCCTCGCTCCAGAGATGCTCTCACTGAAGTGCATGGAACTACTTGTGGAGTGTGAGGTGCTACTAGATGGGAGTTGGGATGTCTGTCACACCTGGTCCAAACTTTGTATACATTTAGATAAGAATCAAATAACCGTTGGGCCCCAGATTTGCCCACTCTGACTAACCTCGAGTAGCAGTTTACTCTGCGCAGCCCCCAGGCATTTCTTAGCATCATACAGTTTAAGGCCAAAAAGGCCCACCCCAGATCACCTAATTTGACCTCCTGAACATCGCAGGCCACTAAACCCCACCTAGTCATCTCTGTATTGATCCCAATAATCTGGAATAGTTCTTCTCTCTTTGTTGTTTTCCTTCACCTAAACTAAAAGATTGAAAGTCTGGGTTGTCTCTTTGCATATGAGAAAATACAGCACCGGGAGACTGGGATTTAGAGATTCACTCTTAACTAATCTGTACAATAGTCACAGTACCAGATGGGAAAATGTAGTTGGTGGTTCTTCCTAGCATTTTGTTCTTGTATGGAACATTTTTTTTATTTTCATCCACTGTAACACCTGAAGAATTAGTAGGGGCATGTACAAGGAAACTACTCCTTCTGATAGTCAACTAATTGCTGTGTATTTGACTGCCATTTCGGCCCTTGTTACTCTCAACTGATCAGTGTGAGATAAACTCCGCCACTATAATGAAGCACTTGACTGTGAGCTGGGGAAAGCTCTCAAACATTCTCCTTGCTAAGGCACAATTACTCAGCTGTGGATCGTAGTGATATTTAATGCAAATTTCTTTCTGGAAAAAACAATAAGACCAAGGGATCATCTGCAAAGGGCAAAAGCACCTTAGTAAGGTAGGACAGATGGCATTGTAAGCTTCTTTACGCGGTACCCTATTTACCCTTGGATGCTGTCACTTAATAACTTTGACAGAGGAACCGTTAACAGAAGCAAGTGATTAATTAGTGTGTCAAGGGCCATCTCCGCATTGCTTCCTTTCTGTACTTGAGACAAGGTCAAAACAAGTAAGGGCCACTTTAAGGAGATTTTCAATGGAAACAGCTAATCAGTGTGCTTAGTCTTCACATAGTGGTCTCAAACCAAGTCAAAACGAGTCGCTGAGTGTATCACTGCAGGTGAAACAGGGGTCACAGCCAAGAATTCCTGTGAGCATTTACTCTTCAAATGGGGGAGGCCTTTTGGTCTCTGTTCCATGGCTGTGGCAAAGCAAATGGTACAGATGTGACCAAATCAGAATGTGTGATGTTTCACAGAGAAGAGGGATCGTCTGGGAGTTAAGGCACTGGACTGGGGCTCAGGAGATTTGGATTCAGTTCTCATCTCTGCAACAGACTGCCTGTGTGACCTTGGGATAGTCATTTAACCTATCTGTAAAACTGAGTGGAGGAATATTTCTTTTTTATGTCTTGTCTATATAGACTGTAAGGGTCTTTGGCTCAGTGGTTTTCTGTTAACTCACAGCACAATGGAGGCTTCCAGGCCCTGCTGCAATGCTAAGGATAATGTTTCTGTTAGAAATGGGCATGGAGAAAGCCTTGGATTCAACACCACTCTTGAATGATGGGAAGCCTTGTCTTCATGGGTCACTTCATAGGTGACTTAATCTACACAACAGGCCAAATGAAAACCAGGGATCCAAACGTTCCAGGGAAGCTGGGGTTTTGATCAGAAGCCAAACCTTGTGGCTTGGGAGCGCTGAGGTTCACAAGAGTTGGGTGCTGCAAGAACCTGTAACCACAGTTCATATTAGAGCCATGTGAAGCTTTCAGAGTAACAGAAACCAGATGATTTGGGATTATCCTGCAAATCCAACCCTGTAGGCCAACTCCACTAAGGAGGTTGTCATGACCTAAAACTGGGCCAGTGGGCAGTTCTGCATGAGTCACCGTGCAGGCAACTGGAACTCTGCCACTATGGCTGAGTTTTGTTTTGAGATTGGTGTATTCAGTTGGGGAGATGAGGGGGGGTTAACTTAAAACAGAAAGCAAAACCTACGGCACAAATCAAACCTTAAAAATAGGGCTGCGTGAGCAATTCCCCGACAAACGAACCTCTAGAGTTCTTGCTCAGCTGTAGTAAAAACTGTGTAGAACTGTACAAACTGTAGTGTAGACACAGCCTTACATTGTGCCTTTTGTCCCAAGATCCCAAAGCACTTCCCATGTACTGATGAACGGAATCTCTCAACACCTTTTTGAGGTCAATATTATCATCATTTTACAGATCGGGAAACTGAGATACCGGGCCTTTAAGTGATTTACTCACACAGATGACAAAGTAGCAGAGCTGCTGATAGCAACGAAGAGTTCTGAATCCCTGCTTTTTCTCTTGACCTCTTCCTGGTTCCACTTCCAGGTCAGTAGTCACCATAATCATCATTGCAGGCGGACAAGTAAGGCAATATAGACTGCTGCTGTTTGGGCAGAGAGCATGATTGAAGAACATCTTCTTATGGAATATTGACCCATTCATAGCAGTTATATGTTCCATGTCTCTGTTTTGTATGTGAAAAGTCGACTGGAAAATGGATGAGCTCCTATTTTATATTATAGATGCTATTTTTTCCCTGCAGTGATGGTAGGACAGCACAGACAGTGCAAATCCAACCTCTCCCTCTCTAGACATCCAAGGCTCTCTGAATTGTATATTCTTTCTGCATCTGTAGCACTGCCTTGGAACACAGCAGCTCCACTCCAAGTGATCACAGCTGGTGCAGCTCTTTGAGATGAATTGCTGAAACAGAGTAAATGACAGGTTACTTCAATGGAGCCCTTAACAAGAACTTACAGAGATTATTATGAAGTAGTTGGAAAGACATCACTGGAATATGCTTGCAGAGCCGACAACTGAACGATAGCTTTCTTGCATAACTTTTAATCATTGTGTTTTCTTCTTATGCAAATTGCAATAATACCCTTGATGCGCTGGATTTCTGTAGTATTCAGGCTTGTGGCAGTTACATGGTGATTCAGAGCAGAATGCTCATTTCCCGCTAACTTTTGTGCATTGACGATATATTGTATTTGGTGGCAACATATGTTAACTCAGATGCGTGGTCAGAGAGTACACTCTTATAAAGTACCTAAATGACTTAGAAGCCTAGGTCATTCAGAAATTACTTAGAAGCTTAAGGGCATGTCTACATAGCCCCACAGTTCAGATTACGGCGGTGTGAATAGTAGTGCACACCAAAGTGCTATGCGGTAACTCCCCCATGTGAGTACCGCAGTGCAAACTAAAAGGTTCCTAGTTTGCATTAGTGTAGTCCTGTGGAAGTCAATGTGATTTAGGTCCCTAAGTTACTTTTGAAAATGTGATTTAGGCTCCTGTAATGGAATGCTCATCTATATTCTACTGCTCAGCCACTATGGGACCCTGTGTGTAAAATACCTTATTTAAATGAACTTCAGCTGTACCTGGGCAGAGCACTAAAGGAATCTATGGTGAACAAATCTGGTGTGTATAAGCAATCTCTATAGCCAGTCCAGATCTGGTACAGAAACATGACACGGTATCAGAAGTAAACTAACAGAAACAGAAAGAAAATAGCAACAAAGGTTGAAGATAGAAGAAAAACAACAACAAAGGTTGCAGGATCTCATTAACATGCCACTCTTTAATGCCCCAGAACAGTGGTTCTCAACCAGAGGTACGTGTACCCTTCTGGGTATTTAGAGGTCTTCCAGTGTGTACATCAACTCATCTAGATATTTGCCTAGTTTTACCATGGGCTACGTAAAAAGCTCCAGCGAAGTCAGTACAAACTAAAATTTCATACCAGCAGTGACTTGTTTATACTGCTCTATATACCATACACTGAAATAGAAGTACAATATTTATATTCCAATTGATTTATTTTATAATTATATGTAAAAATGAGAAAGAAAGGAATTTTTCAGGAATAATGTGCTATTGACGCCTTTGTATTTTTATGTCTGATTTTGTAAGCAAGTAGTTTTTAAGTGAGTTGAAAATTGGGGGTACACCAGACAAGTCAGACTCCTGAAATGGGTACTGTACTCCTGAAAGGTTGAGAAACACTGCTCCAGAGAACTTCAACTTTGACAAACCTTCAGAATGGACAGATAAAATCAAGATTTTGCATTGCTACCAAGCTTCATCAGGAAACTGATGATAGTCAAGTATCTTCATTAATTTATGCTATGGGAAAGGAAGCTAAACATATCTCTACATTCTTTGACTTTACTGAAGATAGTCACAAAGATGACTATGAAAGGGTTCTGTCTATGTTTGACTTCTACCTCATACCTCAGAGAAATGTGGTTTATGAAAGAGGATGGTTCCACCAGAGAATTCAAGAACCAGGGGGAAGTGTTGAAGGTTTTATAAGCACTCTGCATACATTGGCTGAAAACTGGTTTTGAGAATGCAAAACATGAAAATATCAGAGACAGGCTGGTTACTGGTTAACAGATAAAGCCTTTCACAGCTGCTACAACTGAAGAGGGATTTAACACTAGCCACAGCTCTACAGAGAGCAAAGCAGTCTGAGCTGGTGAGACAGCAAAACCTAGAACAACTTGACAAACTGGACAAAACCTAAAACTATCTTAGAAACTGTAAACAGACACTTGAGTGTTGTCATTATCATAAAACTCCAGAGGCAAGGAGACAGAATTCCTAGGCTATGAGGGACAATTCCAGCTTACATGTACAAGGCGTTGAAAAAGTCTTATCCCAAGAGATGACACATGTCCAGCCAGAGGCACACAGTATAATAAATGTGTGAAATATGGACATTTTTCAGCTGTTTGTCGCATCAAAGCAGTCAGGGAGTTCACTCATATTACGGACAATCAAGATTCATTACATCTGGGATCTATCACAATGGTCAGTGTAGATACAAGCAGCTATGGCCTAGGTTGCAACAACACAGCTCTGAGTGGAAGCCAGTTGTGTTTTGCTCTTGAACACTTACAGAAGCAGAAAATTGATATGCGCACACTTAAAAGGGGTGCCTGGCAAGCGTATGAGCATGTGAGAACTTTTACAGATATCTGTGTGGACTGGATTTGTTTACACTGATAACAGACTATAAACCACTCATAACCTTAATCAATGGAAAAGACCTAGATCCAGCACCACTATGATGCCAACATCTATTGCTAAGATTAATGTGATTTAACCCAATTGCTAATTATGATTCTGGGGAAAATCTAGTAATAGCAGATACTGTGTCATGGAACATAACATTGCACTCAACTACCAATGAATCCAAAGATGACATAAAGACATACATAGATGCTGTGGATACATACAGACCAGTGTCAGGAAAAAGACTACTCCAGCTAAAAAAGGCATTCTCAACAGACACACATTCTCAACAGAACGCTCCAAGCTATATCAGGACGCTCTAAGCTATATCGGGGGTGGCTAGCCGAAGTATCTGATGGACACTAAGATAGTTGCAAGACACTACTTTGTGATGTGTGAACAATGAGTCAGATGGGCTCATGATTAAAGGCAATTGCATTATATTATTACAATATGATGAGGGCTAATTTAGCTACAACAAATCAGGAGAAAGATCTTGGCGTCATCGTGGATAGTTCTCTGAAGATGTCCACGCAGTGTGCAGAGGCGGTCAAAAAAGCAAACAGGATGTTAGGAATTATTAAAAAGTGGATAGAGAATAAGACAGAGAATATATTATTGCCCTTATATGAATTGATGGTATGCCCACATCTTGAATACTGCGTTCAGATGTGGTCACCTCATCTCAAAAAAGATATACTGGTACTAGAAAAGGTTCAGAGAAGGGCAACTAAAATGATTAGGGGTTTGGAGAGGGTCCCATATGAGGAGAGATTAAAGAGGCTGGAACTTTTCAGCTTGGAAAAGAGGAGACTAAGGGGAGATATGATAGAGGTATAAAAATTGATGAGTGATGTGGAGAAAGTAGATAAGGAAAGTTATTTACTTATTTCCATAACAAGAACTAGGGGCCACCAATGAATTAATAGCGCAGTTTGAAAAAATAAAGGAGTTCTTCTTCACACAGCGCACAGTCAACTTGTGGAACTCTTACCTGAGGAGGTTGTGAAGGCTAGGACTATAACAGGGTTTAAAGAGAATTGGATAAATTAATGGAGGTTAGTCCATTAATGGCTATTAGCCATGATGGGTAAGGAATTGTGTCCCTGTTTGTCACAGGGTGGAGATGGATGGCAGGAAAGAGATCACTTGATCATTACCTGTTAGGTTCACTCCCTCTGGGGCACCTGGCATTGGCCACTGTTGGTAGACAGGATTCTGGGCTGAATGGATCTTTAGTCTGACCCAGTATGGCCGTTCTTATGTTCTTATAATTTCAAACAAAATGAGAGAAGAAATCCTAAACCTCTTCCATGAAGACTTCAGAGACTAACTAAATGCCATGAATGGACCAACCAGTTAGTGTAGTGGCCGAGTATCAGCAAAGACATAAAGAATAAAGTATCTGCACGTGAACACTGCAGAATTAACAGACCAACACAACACAATAACAACATCTTTACCAGAGAGACCTTGGAAAAGGCCAGCTGTAGATTTATGTGAATTCAGAGGATATCATTACCTGGTCGTTGTGGACTATTTTTCCAAGTATATACTAGTAATGTACTTGAAAAACAAAATATGTCATAGTGTTATCAAGAAACTGAAATGCACTTTTACTTGCTTTGGTATTCCAAAACTGCTAATGATGGACAACAGATCACAATTCACTGCAGTGTGATTTAAGTCATTCTGAACAAAATATGATTTTGATCACAGAAATAGCAGCCAACGTTACTCACAAGCAAATGGAGAGGCTGATAGAGCTCTACAGAAGCCAAGTAAATCCTACAACAGGATGATCCATTCCTTGCTCTTCAGAGTTACAGATCAACACCAATAGTGGCTGCTGGATATAGCCAGCACAACTCCTGATAGGATGACGGCTCAGAAGCACTGTTCCAGCTTTGGAAAAGTATCTATCTTCAAAGTAAATAGACATGAAGACAGTAGCCAAGTCAGATAAAAAGGCTAAAAGAGATTAGACACTTTTACAACAGATATCACTAAGAGAACTGCCACATCTAGAACCTGGTGACCATGATTCTGTCAAATTGGATGGAGGAAAAAGGATCCACAACTCCAGCTGTCATAAAGCAAAAAAAATCAGTGCCCAGATCATGTGTGACTGAGACCAACCATGCAGAGTTCAACACCAACTGTCGACATCTACAGTTTATTCTTCAGAAAGAACAACCAACAGAGCAAACTCTGCAGATGGCAGATGCAGAATAAGAAGACTCAAGGATTCCAAACTGACCACAGCCAATTGTTGCAACTAATGGACAGCTCGATGACCAAGTTGTTATGCATTCAGGTTGTGAAAAACAGTACAGTTCAGAGACACTTAATAATGAAACTCAAAGACAGTGTGATAGTGTAAATATTGTAGATGGAAGGAAGGAAGAAAGGAATGTAGAACTTAAATGAGGAGATGTAACAGGATACTAATCTGTAGTATATTGCTCAGCAACTAGGTAGCACTGTGTGTAAAATACCTTATTTGAATGAACTTCAGGTATACCTGGAAGAGCATTAAAGGATCTTATGATGAACACATCTTGTGTGTGTAAGCAAGCTGTGTAGCTAGTCCGTGCCTGGTATAGGAACACGACAACGGCTAAGTCACTTTAGGCGCTTTTGAAGATTTTGCCCAGGATCTTGCGACAATGTAGGGCTTATTGGGTGTAACAGTCCCGTGCAATGCCAACTTGGAAGTTGCCCATCTTTTGTATCCCCGAACTGCCGGCACAGGATTAGCCCCAATAGTATGTTTCAAAGTGATTTTTCCTGTTCAGTTTTAAATGTCTTCTGGGATCAGACTTCCACTGCTTTCTTTGGGAGACAATTTGACAGTCCAGTAGCTGTACTGCTGTCAGTAACTGTATAGTTAAATCAATTGCATTGTCAGTAATTGAGACCTAATGCATCTTGCTGTCTAAGAGAATGCCCTCCGAGTAATTTTATCTTGATAGTCAGTCTAAACTTTCCTTTCCACTGTGCCATCTCATTTCCCCAGCTGCTTTCCCCTCTTGGTCCACCCTCCCTGTTTTCACTTGTCATATCCATGTAGAAGGTTATCATATTCCACCCTCCCCTCCTCTGGTTGTCATTGGGCCAAGGTGTAAGGTGAGCTGGGTCACACAGGGTCACAGATCTGGCTGCAGGGAGGGGAAGGAAAGGACTGGGAAGCGCCCTGAGAAAAGTCAGAGATTTGAACACTGACAGAGGTGGCGATGTTGTATGAGCCTAAACATGATTAAAGTGGGAGTCCCACACCAGTTACTGTCAGGATATTTTTTTATATGTGTGCTCTTTTCTGCCTACAAGCAATGGTGCCATAATGTATATACATGGCATGGGAGAATGTCCATGGGGAATGGATTCTGCAAGTAGTTGGGAATAAATCTGATAGGTTGATGTGAGTTTGTCTGCTCTGACATTTGAGTTCTTGGTGCTGACAGTACCATTGGGGAGTATGATGTCGCACTAAGGTGAGAGAAAGGATGGTCTGAGATTATGGCTATGGCTCTGAGTTCAATTCATAGCTCTGCCACAGACTTCCCATGTACCCTTGGGCAAGTCACTTCATTTCTCTTTGCCTCAGTCTCCCACTTATAAACTGCTTCCCTTTTCCTATTCTTTGCCTATCTTGTGCATTCAGATTGAAAACTCTTTGTTGCTGGAATTCTCTCTTACTATGTGTTTGTACAGCACCTAGCACCGTGAACCCACAATGCTGATTGAGGCCTGTAGACACAATGGTAATGCAAATAATAATGATAATAAAATAGTGACTCTTGGGCCATCCCCAGCTAGCCTTTAATGACAGAATTTTCCAAAGAGCTCAGCATGCACATTTGGAGCTAGATTTTTCAAGGGAGTTCAGCTCCCGTTAAGTTCTCCTCACCCAGCAGCTCCAACTGTGATGTGAATGGCCAGACTTTTAAAGGTGTTTTGCACACAACATTCTGAGCTGTTTTGAAAATCAGGCCCCACACTTTGGTACCTAAAAATGAGCCTGAGTGCTCTTGAAATTCTGGCCCTAAATGCACAGATGAAGTTGCATCACCCTTCTAAAATGGCAAGACCATCCATTTCCTTATGCGTTTATTTATTATTTGTGTTGCAGTAGTGCCATTGTTCTTGATGCTGTACTCACAAAAAAGAAGAGACAGTCCCTGTCCTAAAGTGCTTCCAATCTAAACGTTAGCGCTAGTCAAAAACATTTGATGGTAAATTTTTCTGTCGGAAAATGCAGATTCAGCAAAATTGAAATGTTTCATGGGAATGTGTCAATTTTGAGAAAACGTTCACCACTAAAATGTCAAACAAATTTGTTCAATAAGAAAGAATAAGTGTTTCCATTTTATCATTTTTATGAATTTCATTTTGACTTTTATTTTAGTATATGAATTTTAATATTACATATATATATATACACACACGTTACATTTACTATTTTATATCTTAATACTTCAATGGTATCAAAACTCAGTGTTTGATATTTTCCAAATCAATCTATTTCAGAGTTTCTATTCTGCAAGCAATTTTGTCTTTTTGTTCTGATTCAGAATTAAAACATATTTTGAAATGTCAGATTTTGCCATGGAGCAGAAGGTCCATTTTTCAACCAGCTCTTCTAAACATGAAGCAAGTGATAGGAATGGGAAGCAGGTCACCTCAGACAACAGCAGCAATTCAGGTGCCAGTGGGCAAATATCACCCTAGTTGGAAGTGTTTTTCTGTGTGTTTTTAATACGTTACAGCAGCTAGAGTGGTGTGAGGGGAAAAGCAGGAATGAGTTGCAGGACTGAAATAGGAAAAAGGATGAGGAAAGATGGGAGGGGATATAGATTTCAGAAACACATAGGAGGGGTGAAGGGTTGGGTGAAGAGCTATGAAGGAGAGTGGGGGGGTTGCGGGAAAAAGGTGGAAAGACATTGAGACAACCAGTGAGCAGAGAGGAAAGACTGTCCAGAATTCAAGGACTGTCCAAGGGGTTGTAAAGGTCACTCCTTTGTATACACCTAATGTAGACCTTTCTGTGCACTGTTGGAGCCTCAACCCTGCTTGAACCTGGGGTGAGCGTTGCCAGTGCAAGTAGCAGATTTGCCTTCTACATTAGGGGATAAACTGGTGCAGCTGCCTAGATGGTTAGCTACTGATGGATGCAATCCGTGCAAAATACTCTGCTATGTAATAGACAGTCAATGCTTCCCATGACCCTCAAAGAACCCATAGCACTATCAATGTGTTGAGAGAAGATGTCCAAAACACCAACACTCTGTCATCCCTACCTCTCAGGAGTGTTGTAAATCGATCAATAAACTAGCACCATTAAATTGTTGGGCATAACAGATTCAGCAGTGTTGTTCCCAGATGATTTTAAGCCCAATAGCTAAGCAGATGTGGATCAGCGTGTGTGCATGTGTTCACAGATAGATATATATTAACAAATCCATAGCGGCTGCCCCACTCCAGGAGAGCAGGGGTTAAAGCAGCCCTTGGAGAGGGCTGTGGCTGGGACACAATTAGAAAAGGGATTAAGAGTAGCCACAGTTGTGACCACACCCAGTCAGGCCACAGCTGGCTCTGATATAAGGGCTAAGAGAGGAGCTGGGTTAGTCTCACTCCAGCCTTGAAGTGGGAAGGACCTAGCTGCCTGAAGGAGCACAGGGTACCTGAAGCAGAGCAATCCTGGGGAAGGGCAGGCAGACCTGGCAAGCTCCGGCCTGGCAAGTTCCCAGGCTGAGGCCTTGCTGAAGGCCAAAGAAGGTACTGGGGCTGCAGGGAGACAGCTGGGCCAAGAAAGGCAGCGGGTACAATGCCCTTGCCAATAAGGAGTGGCCAATGATGAGTGGCCATTACAGACTGCAGTCTGCCCCAGAGAAAGGGGGCTAGATGACGACTGGCAGTAGCCATTGAGGCAATGTGGGCATAGGGGGTGGGGGTTCCCCTGGGAGGGGAGACCCAGAGTGTAGGGGCACGGCTGCGGGGAAGCACCCCAAGGTAAGGGGCACCAGAGTCAGGGAGGGACACAGGGGCCTGAGGCAGGAGAGACACTGGCCAGCAGGAGGTGCTCTGAGTGCTGGAAAGAGCTAATTCCTGGATGACCAGCAGGAGGTGCCGTGGCAATGAGTGCTCGATCTGCTACACCACCTTATCATACTTGTTGCTCTCCTGTGCATGCTAACCAGCTAGAACTTAGCTGCTCCTGCTTCAAATTCTCCTGTAGCTCTTACAATAAGGCCCATGCCATGTTGTTGAGCAGTTCTGATTCTAGCCAGCAGAAGGCAGGCACAGAACATCTATACCAGCCAATTCATATTCACGGATATATCATATAACAATACAGTAAGAGAACATTAAGGTTATCCAATTAGACAGGTCAGAAAATGCCCATGCAACCTTAATTCTGCCCCTTTATATGTATGGTGACAATACGAGGTCTGTGATTATATGAATACACACTTTCTTCACAGAACACAATTTTTATATACAGTTTTTGTTGTTGTTTTTTCACCACTGTCATAAGCATATGCGCAGTGTGCCCAGGCATTTTATAGTATCGTCAGCAGCTGGGGAAGAGCCGGTAGCCCGCCATCAAAGTAGGTCAGCGGGCATATGTAACATAATCTGAAGCTGACAGCATCTGTATCATGGGTTGTTAGAGAAACCCAATTTGAAAAGACTGACCACACAATTACCTTGTCCTGTTTGAAACTGGTTCAGGGATAGCCACAGGTGCCTTGGCAAGTCAAAACCTAGTGGGCAGATGGTTGGGTCGGTGACAAGAGTGTTTAATGCCTGTCGTTGCTGACCACTCATTACACCATGCAGGTTCCAACATCGTCCTGTCCTGTGGTAGCATCAGTGACCATAAATGACATCTAGAAGATAGGCTTATGACAGGTTCGGTCACAGAGACCCCCCTGGGACTGTCACCTGATGTGCTGAGACTACCTCTGAGCCCGTTTTCTGTGCCAGTTTGGACCTCCAGAACCCTGTCTTGTTGAGCCAGACATGCCAGACTGCTCCAACACAGCCCCAGGGTCTCTCCCAAAGCTGCAGACTTAACTGAAAACAGTTTAAGAAGTGCTCTTGTCTCTAGCACCCAGACACCCAGCTCCCAATAAGATCCAAACCCCAAATAAATTTGTTTTACTCTGCATAAAGCTTATGCAGGGTAAACTCATAAATTGTCTGCCCTCTATAACACTGATAGAGAGACATGTGCAGCTGTTTGCTCCCCCAGGTATTAATTACTTACTCTAGGTTAATTATTAAGAAAAAATGATTTTATTAAGTATAAAAAGTAGGATTTAAGTGGTTCCAAGCAATAACAGACAGAACAAAGTAAGTTACCAAGCAAAATAAAACAAAACAAACACGTCTAAGCCTAATACAGTAGGAAATTGGTTACAGATGAAATCTCACCTCCAGAGATGTTCTTTCACAGACTGAAGTCCTTCCTAGTCTGGATCCAGCAATCACTCTCACCCCCATAATTACTGTCCTTTGTTCCAATTTCTTTCAAGCATGTCTTGGGGGTGGAGAGGCCATCTCTTGAGCTAGCCGAAGACAAAATGGAGGGGCTTCTAGGGCCTTTTATATTCTCTCTCTTGTAGGTGGAAACCCCTTTGTTCTTCTGTGCAAAATCACAGCAACAAGATGGAGTTTGTGGCCACCTGGGCAAGTCACATGTCCATGAATGATTCAGCTTTTTGCAGGTCAACGCCACTGTTTACATGTTAGTTTGAACATTCCTAGGAAAGCTCAGATGTGGACTGGCATCTCCCAAAACCCAAAGTCAGTTAAGTGTTTCTTGATTGGGCAATTACTGAGAATAGTGCTTTCTCAAGAAGCTGATCAAATGCTTCACTGAGGCTACTTAGAATCAAACACACTGAGATGCAAGTACATAGCCAATATTCATAACTTCAAATACAAAAATGATACACACATACAGACAGCATAATCATAACCAGCAAATTACAACCTCTCCATAGACACCTTTCTTGACCTCCTTTGTACAAGATTTGCTGCAATTATTGGACCTTGGTTGCAACAATGATCTATACGGTCACAGTTCATGTCATTAACGTCACAAGGCTCTCCTCTGGGACAATGCAGTTCATAACATGCATGAGAGGATTCAAAGAGGAGTCAGGCAAGGGGATACTGAATGAACTTCCAGAGGGTACCAGGCAACTCAGAGTCTGCCCATCTTTAGGAAATGATGTAAAACCTTCAAGCCTTTCCATCATAAGACTGACACTGACAACACTGACACTCGCAACATCGACACCCCCTTTGAAATTAAAACCTCCCTCAAACAAACAAATCAACTGACCAACCTAAAAACCCAAGCAAGCAAAACAAGCACAGTTTATATCTCAAAATGGGAGAGGAGCCAGACTCCGTGACGTTCACTGGGGACTTCGTTATTGCTATCAATTTTCTGTGATGGGTAGCATTATAAAACCCAAAGACAGATTAATAGAATCAAGCCCTGTCTCACAGCTGTGAAATACCTCTTATTCCAAAGTATGAGGGAAATGGGCATCAGGAATTCAGGAATCTGTTTGGGCCACTCCACCCTGAATGGTCCCTTAGAATATGTGCTAACGACCTATGCTAAATAATCTGTTCCACTTTGTATTTAGCTGTGACACAGAGTACTTTTCCCAGACCTGAAGAAGCTCTCTGTATAGCTCAAAAGCTTGCCTCTCTCACTAACAGAATTTGGTCCAATACAAGATATTACCTCACCCTCCTTGCTTCGTTAATATCCTGGGTCCAGCATGGACATGGCTACAACACTGCATGAAAACTATTCTCATGACTTATACGCTGCCCTGCAGCAGCAAAGGAGTCACACACACACCTGATTAAATAAACAGAACATAGTGAAGAATTTCAGGAGTGGCAACATTCTTTGTTTAACAGGCAGGCACCCACTGAATATGCAAACTGTCTTCAGGTATATAAGCATTTGGGTGATTTCATTATTATACAAGACTTTGCTTCCAAGTTCATATTTCTTTTGAAGGTATATCTGAAAGACCCCACCGCATTTACTGCAAGAACAAGGTTTGTCCTAGTGTCCTTTGCCAAAATCCAATAGCCCTCTAGGTATGGCTCCATGTCAGTGGTGGTATATTATATACACCTCTACCCTGATATAACGCAACCCGATATAACATGAATTTGGATATAACGCAGTAAAGCGGCACTCTGGCGGGGCAGGGCTGCGCATTCCAGCGGATCAAAGCAAGTTCAGTATAACGCGGTTTCACTGGTAATGCGGTAAGATTTTTTGGCTCCTGAGAACAGCGTTATATCGGGGTAGAGGTGTACTATACAGTATATACTGCCAAGTTTCACCACCTTTGCTAACACTGGGTAGTAGCTTGGTCTAGGAGGATTGCCATTAAAGCTCCATAAAGTTATCCTAGGTTAAGTTTGCTGTGAGCAAGGATGGCCTCTAATTTGAATGGTTTGTTGGGATGAAAAATATTGTGCATGTGTACATTTGTTTCTATGTTGTTGTTATTCCGGACCATGTTTGATCGTGAGTAATTTGTTCTGTGGCACAGTTCTAAGGCAAAAGCCACCTCCTAGAGCACAGGGAAAGTGACATTAGACATATACCCTGACAACAAAGCCACATGACCAGCTCTGCCCTAACATTCACACCTCTCATTATTCTTGATAGCAATAATGCTGTAAGATTAACAGCTCCTGGGAACAAGCTCTCCACCCTCACTGATCCATTTGACAATCAGGTGATTCCAAAGTTCCTCGCATAGGGCTTGTCCAGACAAAGGCCAACTTGCCGGATGACAGACATGACAGATTCAAGAAAAAGACTTTGTGCCATAAGTCAGGGGTGCAATTAATACAAATCTGTAACAAATGCATACATACAGCATGCATGTAACACACACAGCCTGACTCACAAAGAGGTGCACACACAAAAGTATTTTATTACATACATGAAAAGCTATCACATAAAGTGCTACATTTCTGCAACCAGCTTTATACATTGCAAACCACTCTATATAGGAAACTGACTTTACATTGCACTAAGCTCCACCCCATGAATGATGTCATCATTTCCATGGTAACTAAATTACTACAAATGGGAAATAACAGATGGGAACTAAAAACAAATTTCAGGACAAAAAATGAACATATGTAGTACAAGAAAAAAATATGAAGCTGCAGGGAGCTATAAAGGTTTATTGTCAGTTGTCAGAGGAGACCTCCATAAACTCAGCCCTGGTTCTGTCAGTCAGGAGTGATGTGATCATCTCAAACCTGTGGCAATGCAAATTTTATTGCCGTTCACACCAATTCACATTCATTCTTTCCCTTTCTCATCCATAAAGACCAACAATTATTGTGCTTTCTGTCTCAATTATTTATTTTGGTTTAAGAAAAACAGTAACCAGAAAGCACAAAATAATATCTTTATGAGAGAGCACTGTGTGTGGGTCTCCTCACTACAGGCTACAGCAGCCAGGAGAACAAAATGGCTCCACTTGCTGTCTCTGCATGCAGGCACAAGTCCTCTCAATATAAAGGTGCAGTGGACAGAAAATGAAGATGTCTCCAGTATAGTTGGCTGAATAGCAGTTTTTCAGTTTGCTGGCAATTCCAAAAAGTAAAAAAAAAAAAAAAAGAATAAAATCCTGATTTCAGGTTGAACAGAAAGTGGATTTTCTTTTTCTGGCAAATCAAAAAGTGCTTTTAAAAAAACTTAATTTTGGCACAAACAGAATGTTTTGTTCTGACAACATGATTCTGACTTTATTAAAATATTTTTGATAATTTAAAAAAAAATTAAAGGAAATTTTCAAGCACAAATCATTTCAAACTAAAAAAATCAAAACATTTCATTTTGAAAATGTCAAAACAAAATGGTTACATATTTTTCAGACTTAATTATTTATTTATTTTTTAAACCAAAACAATTTGGTGAAACTGACACACCAAATCTGCATTTTTTACAAAATATAGTTCTGTTTTAAAATTTCACCAAACTTTAATCACAGTTACACACCATATTTAGGTATTATTTCTTTGTATATTATTATGGAGACATATAGGTAGATCAATCACAGCTCAACAGGCAATTTAAACTTATCGGGTTACTGGTTACTGGTTTTGACCCAATCTTTGCTTCTCTTCCTTTGGAATAAGCTCATCTTTGTGGACTGCCATCATTCAGGAAGAAAACTTGTAATTTACATAGAAGAATTTGTTCTATGCCAGCTTTCTAGGGTTTGATGCAAGGCAAGTATAATTTGGGAACAGGAGATTTGATAGAAAAAAAATTCCCTGTATTTTTAGCTTATCTCTCAGTAAAAAGTTTTCCGCTGTGTTTATATTATATAATGCAACTGAGATGCATATCTTCTTAAAACTAAAGAAAAAGAAAGTTAAAAATGTATCTTTCTTAATTCAAGTTTCTGCAGTTTAAAATATTTGTGGTGTGTATTATATTCCAGGTATGTACATTATCAAGAGGATAAATCATCCAATGGTTAGTGCAGCAGTCTAGACCAGGGGTAGGCAGCCTATGGCACGCGTGCCGAAGGCGGCATGCAAGCTGGTTTTCAGTGGCACTATCCAGGTCCTGGCCACCGGTCTGGGGGACTCTGCATTTTAATTTAATTTTAAAGGAAGCTTCTTAAACATTTTAAAAACCTTATTTACTTTACATACAACAATAGTTTAGTTATATATTATAAACTTATAGAAAGAGACCTTCTAAAAACATTAAAATGTATTACTGGCACGTGAAACCTTAAATTAGAGTGAATAAATGAAGACTTGGTACAGCACTTCTGAAAGGTTGCCGACCCCTGGTCTAGACCTTGGGAAACAGGTTCAACTCCTTTCTCTACCACAGACTCCCTATGTGGCATTGTGCAATTCACTTAGGCCCCACTCCTTTGTGCTTCACTTTCCCCATCTGAAAAATGGGGATAACAGCACTTCCCTATCTCTCGGGGGTATTGCAAGAACAAATACATGAAAAATGTGTGAGGCCATCAGACACTTTGATGCTGGGATCATGTAAGTTCTTTAGATAGATTCATTCCAAAACTCCTGTCCCTTGACAAATACATTTTCCCATTGATGCTGTTTGATTTACATTTTGCATTTCACTCAGCTTAGACAATGAAACTAGACGGTCAGTTTCAGTTCCTGGTGCTCGTTTATTAGCACAGTGTTGTAGTGCTTGAGCTATAAACTCTGTATGGAGTAACGTCTTAAATCTTAAACAAAAATCCTTTCGGGGAGAGGAGGTTGTTAGTGTTTAAATTATATGAAAACAACTCTTTTGTTGGTAGGTTTTGAATAACCCTCTTTGTCTTTTTTTCAAAACTGAAATGTTGAGTCTAACTTCATGACAGCAACTCTTTAAGGCTTTAATCCTCTTTACAGGCCAGTTACTAGAGGATTATGTGGATGGAGACATGTGGTCTGCAACCTATCCAGTTGGGGGCAGCGGATCATATACATTAAGCCACAGTGCACTACAAGAGAAAAACTACAGGTGTGGAGGAGACAGGGGAAAGATGGGGTGAGAAAGGAGGAGAGAGGCATGTTATACTAACTCAGAGAGATCTAGGCACATTGAAAAGCAGTATTAGACATGGCTAGCTAATGTGAAATACTAAAGATGCTGACTGCGCACCCTCTTTATCCAAAGGTCTTGGGGGGGATACATTTGGGTTTAAACAGGGTTTCAGGGGAAGCCAACTGTAAGGCACTGAACAGACTGTCCTTTGAGTTCTGAAAGCCAGAGTGCCGATAAAGAAGCTTTGTCTACCCAGCGTCGGACAAGAGAGTCGCTGGTCAAAAAGCCGCACTCTAGATCTCCAGTCCCAGAGTTTAGGGAACAAATCACAGTCCGCTATGCTGGCCAGACAGCATTCTCATTCCCAGGGCAGGAGCATGTTTAGCTCTGGCTGAAGTTTGGTGCAACTGATACTGACTTCAATAGCTGTTGCGCCTTCATATGCCAGGGCTGAATTTGGCGAGGGATGCATAACCAGCCTATGGTTAACAGACAGCTGAGGTTATGCAGAATTTGTTAATCTTAGAGTGTACTGCATCCAGACACTGATCAGTCTAGACTGTGTTAGCCTGACATTGGGCATTCTATTGCCAAATGAAAGATGTCTCTACTATCTATTCCCGCTAGATGGTACCTAGACACACCTGGAAGGCACTGTGCCTTAGAGATGCAATTGTCTTTCTCTTTCCCCCTTGCTCTGGGTTGTATTAATTTGTTCCTGGTCTCTACCAGCAGCAAATTGCTCTGCTATCATGCCAGCTCAGCTGTGCTGGCTAGCGTTTTAAAGATCTGCAACCAAGATTTTGCCAATTCCCTACCCGTCCTTAGCCACCTGCTCTGTACAAAATGGCAATGCAGAAACAGTAGGGCAGTAAATGAAGGGGGCTGATTCCTGCCATCCTCTGGGCTGCATTATTAGGGAAATATTCACAACCCTGAGAATCCTTAATCTATCCAGTCCTATGTATTCAACGTCTATCTGCCTGCTTGAGTGCATCTCTAATATCAAACTATAGGGACTAGGAGTAATTCTCACCTCTGTATTCTGTAGCTATACCACCTTGTCAACAGTCTTAAATTAACCAGCACTGGGCCTGCTCAGTTCCCTGGATGGCAAACCCAGATGTTCCAGGAAATGATGGTGACAATTCAGTAGGTGGCACTCTTCTCTTTGAATCAATACTCATCCAGTGTCCCTGCATAGTTGTCCAGGGTGCTGCTAATGATGCCATCTCTCAGATGAGACTTAAAACAGGAGATGGTGGAGTAATAAAGTGCTGCTTGGATAATTATTGAGTAGGCACCTCTGTAAAATGTGTATGAGATCATGTTAGTAGTTGTTCATGAGTGTTTGGGCTACTACGAATCTATTTGTGACAATCCAAAAGGTTCACACATTTTAGCAATGGTTAGTCACCTGGGAATTCATCCTGAGGTGTACTGTTCGCTACTTGGCATGATTATATTCTGAAACTTTCACTCATCTACTCTAGAGAGGTGAATATTTATTATTAATTACTATAAATTGGCTAGCATACAAAGTCATTGTTGGGAAATAAATGGTTGAGATGACCTTGGTTAAAGGTAGAGACAGAGTCAAATTATTCAGTGCAAATAATATTCATTGCCAAATTTATCATTTTCTATGTTACAGTTTTGTAATATTGCACATCGGTGTAGTATACGAGCACCATTTCTTCCTTTGGTAAATCGTTCATGAGTCAAACCTGAAAATTGTTGTTCCAAAGTAGTTTTCCCAAGTAATTTATATAACCAAACTTCAGTCTCTGGTTTGCCAGTCCCTCGGCCTGCGCCACTTCCAGCAGCTCCCATTGGCCCAGAGCAGCGATCCGCGGCCAGTGGGAGGCGCGATCGGCCAGACCTGCAGATGGGGCAGGTAAACACACTGGCCTGGCCTGCCAAGGGCTTCCCCTACACAAGTGGTGACCCCTGTTTGAGAAACCTGCTGTAGGCTATATCTACAAGGTGGGAAACTCTGCCTTGAAAAGCCTCGACATGAGCTTTCAGTGCAATGCTGTAGCTAATAATAGGGTACTGAGATCCTTGGATGTATAAAAAGGGAAATATCAAGAAGAGACATAGGTCTGGAATGAACCTCCTGCATCATTGTGTCCGGTCCCCTGCCATCACAAGCAACCCCACCATATAATCCTGTGTATAAAGTTATCAAGTTCCATCTTCAAACTAGTTAGGTTCTTTGACCCCATTACTCCTATTAGGAGGCTCTTCCAGAACTTTACTTCTCTGATGATTCGAAACCTTCTTCTAATATCCAGCCTACACTTATTCATAAGAACACAAGAACGGCCACACCAGGTCAGACAAATGGATCAGCTAGCCTAGTAACCTTTTGACAGTGGCCAATATCAGAAGCTTCAGAGGGAAAGAACAGAACAGCTAATCCCAAATGATCCATCCCCTGTTATCCACTCCCAGCTTCTAGCAATCAGAGGCCAGGGAAACTCAGAGCATGGGGTTTGCATCCTTGACCATCTTGGCAAATAGCCATTGATAGACCTATCCTCCAGGAATTTATCTAGTTCTTTTTTGTACACCATTATATCTTTGGCCTTCAAAACATCCATTGGCATCCTATAGCTGTTACCACTCATGAAAGAGATCTTGGAGTCATTGTAGTAACTGTAGTTCTCTAAAAACATCCACTCAGTGTGCAGCGACAGTCAAAAAAGCAAACAGAATGTTGGGAATCATTAAGAAAGGGATAGATAAGACAGAAAATATCACATTGCCTCTATATAAATCCACGGTACACCCACAACTTGAATATGGCATACAGATGTGGGTGCCCCATCTCAAGATATATTGGAATTGGAAAAGGTTCAGAAAAGGGCAACAGAAATGATTAGAGGTATGGAATGGCTACCATTTGACGAGAGATTAATAAGACTGGGACTTTTCAACTTGGAAAAGAGACGATGAAGGGGAGATATGATAGAAGTCTATAAAATCATGGTGTGGAGAAAGTAAATAAGGAAGTGTTATTTACTCCTTGTTATAACACAAGAAGTAGGGGTCACCAAGTGAAATTAATAGGCAGCAGGTTTAAAACAAACAAAAGGAAGTATTTCACACAACAGTCAACCTGTGGAACTCCTTGCCAGGGGATGTTGTGAAGGTCAAGACTATAACAGGGTTCAAAAAAGAACTAGATAAATTCATGGAGGATAGGTCCATCAATGGCTATTAGCCAGGATGGGAAGGGATGGTGTACATAGCCTCTGTTTGCCAGAAGCTGTAAATGGGCTTCAGGGGATGGATCACTTCATGATTACCTGTTCTGTTCATTCTCTCTGGGGATCTGGCATCGGGCACTGTCGGAAGATAGGATACTGGACTGGATGGACCTTTGATCTGACCTAGTATGGCCATTCTTGTGTTCTTATGGCAACAAGGTATAGGCATAGGTATAGCCTTCATATCTAATTTATACCCATTTGTTCTTGTGCCAACATTGTTCTATAGCTTAAATAGCTCTCCTCCCTCCCTGGTGTCCCGTGTCCTCCCCTCCCCCATGTATTTATAAAGAGAAATCTGATCCCCTCTCAGCCTTCATTTTGGTAGGTGAAACAAGCCAAGCTCTTTGAGTTTTTTTAGGTAAGATAGGCCCTCATTCCCCTGATCATCCTAGTGGCCCTTCTCTGCACCTGTTCTAGTTCACGAGGAAGGGCCTGGGTCCTCTGCCATCAGCCTGTGATGCTAGCTGCTGCCATCACCCTAATGGAGGATTTCCTTGCCACTGAAGCACTGGTGGGTCTGACTCTCTGAGCTGCCCCACCAGAGTCGGAGTGCCCTAACTCAGAAAAAAAGGGGGTCACCAGGATTGAACCACGAATTTCCTCACAGTGCCCAGAGCCCTGATCCCGACTAGCCGAGGTCCCAATGTGACAGGCCCCGGCACCTCGACGAGTTCCCTGAGGGACCAACCGGAGTCCTCCCCAGGGACTGATGGGAACACTGCCCCGGCCTGGACGCTCGGACCTTTGACTATGTTTTTCCTGTGGGAAATATGGCCATTTACAGTGCGATAGCACTGAGATGGATTGCAGCTTCGGCCACGTTTGCACGGGAGAAGCCCGTGCCCGATGCCCACAGGCCACCAAGATCACAGTGCCAGTGGTTGTCGGGGATTACTCAGCCTTGGCCTTGATTGATTCAGGCTGTGGCCAGACGTTGATTTGCCAAAGCCTAGGCTCCAGGCTGACAGCTGCCTGGGGAAAATCCGGTTACAGTGCATTCACAGGGGTACGACCCTACCCCAGTGCCCAAGTCCAGCTAACCGTGGATGGGGTCAGCTTACCGGTGGTGGTTGGTCTGGCCCCTCGACTGCATACCCAGTGATCCTGGGACGGGACTTGCCAGAGTTCCCAGAAGTCCTCCGCTCCAACTCTGGGGAAAGCCCCATGGTCACCCCAGTACTGGAAGGAGGCCTCCCTCCAAAGCTTAGGCAGAAGAGGGGGAGAACCTGACCACAACGAACTAAGGGAAGAACCTGACGATTCCCCTCTGGAAGCTAGGGGTGAACCCCTGCTTCACAACAATTTTTGCGGTGACCAAAGGGCTGATTCCACCCTCAGGCACATGTACGAGCAGCTGACTGCTGTCGATGGTATCATAAGCCTTTCTCCCAAATCTGGACCTTAGCGTCCAAAATCTGGGTGCTTAGCATGAACCTCCAAGCTTAATTATCAGCTTGGATCTTATCTCGCTGCCACCAGACAGGAATTACAGCGCCTGCCTTGCTCTGGTCCCCCCAAACTTTCCCTGGAGGGACCCCAAGACCCAGAAGCTCTGAGTCTTACCGGCAAGGGAAATACTCCACTTCCCTT
>NC_133774.1:12397713-12473476 GCF_003597395.2 Chelonoidis abingdonii
GTCTTCAATGGAGTAGGATTTCAAACATTTATATATAGCTAAGCTTTAAAAGCCAGATTGGAATCATCCTCACATGGAATGCGGTTGGGGCACACCAGAAGTCTCTTCATGGACCTGCCAAAAATGCTTGCATAGGTCACCAAAGGCCAGTCAAAACAGTGGATCAGGGATTTCTCAACCTTATAAGCAAATCACCTTAAAGGGCAGAATAGCAGCCAGGCTATCCCACATGCAATGGTCCCACAGACCAAGGCCAGCACAATAAAGGACAAATCCATGCTGGCCAAGTGGCTGCTACAGAATTCAACTACCTTCTGACACCAAACAGCGAAGGGAGTTGTGTTTCCTGGGGCACAAATGGTATTCAGAGTGTTGTTGCAGTTCACGCTTCCCACCACATATGACTTTGTGCCATTTGCACAACTGGAGCCTCAAATTTTGTAAGACTCACACTAGGTCCAGAACTAAATGAACAAATGTCCTCAACACCTAATGTACCTTTCATTCCCTAAACCTGCCTCCGTACTTGCTTGCTAGACCCTGCCACTCCCAGTTGCCCAATTCTGATTTCATTTTAGTAGCCCCATTGACTGACTGGAGCAATGTGTCAGAACATATTTTGTTGACTTCTTGTCTCTAGCAAAACCTATATTCTTTAAATAGTAGGCTGTCTCTTACTGACCAAAGTGACAACAATACTTGTACTTCTATAGCATAAGTCTCGGAGGGTCTCAAACATTTTTCACAAACTTTGTTTGACAATGGGGGAAATAAATCACAGAAAATTAAGGGGCAGCTCTCAATGGCTGCATATTGATATTGAAATCAATGGAGTTTGCACAAGCTAAGGATTTGGTCCTAAATGACAGAGATAGCTCAGTAGTAAGAGGTGAGACCAAAGTCTGGGGGTAATCCGGTTCCCACAGACACAATGTCAAAACTCCAGCAAGCATCGTCTAGTTGGGGAACATGCCGCAGTGGTTCAGGATTAGGCCCTATGGGAGTGGTAGGGGAGCTCAGGCCCTTGCACTCCACTGGCTCAGGCCCAGGGCCTTGTGTGGCCTACCAAAGGGTCTGACACAGAGAACTTTAAACTGCCTCCTGGAGCCACTTCCTACACTTCTCCAGTGTCCAAAGTTCACAGTCTGTAACCAGAAAATAGGGGGATCAGTTCACTGCTTGACACCTCTTCACGGCCCCGGTTGGCGTGGTGGAAACTCTCCTTCTTTCCTCTCATGCCAGGCCAGGCTCAGTTCAAGTCTCTTCCTTCTGGGAGTCCATAAACAAACAGGGAAATTAACACAACAAACTGAGTATTTGAGAAGGGGAATGCCTCCCTCTCAGGGTGTATCAGAAGCACGTTCCACTTTCCTCTGAGAGAAGACCTTCAGGCAGTTGTTGATAGGAGAGATCCCACTCTCCACTTAGGCTGCAAGGTAAATGTCCTTTCTCTTCCCTGGTCTGCCCACAAATGAGTGCTCTGCCCTTTTACTCCTCCTCAGTCTGTGAATTCTCTTACGGGGTGGGGGGGGGGCTGCTTGTTTATGTAAAACATGGCCGTTGTGTTGTCCATGAACACTGATACACAACAGCCTTGGAGATGCTCTCGAAACACCTGGCATGCTAGACGAACTGCCCTCAGCTCCCCCCCCCCCACACCCCGTAAGAGATTCACAGACTGGAGGAGGAGTTAAAAGGGGCAGAGCAGCTCATTTGTGGGCAGACCAGGGAAGAGAAAGGACATTTACCTTGCAGCTCCTAAGGGAGAGTGGGATCTCTCCTATCAACAACTGCCTGAAGGTCTCTCTCAGAGGAAAGTGGAACCTGCTTCTGATACACCCTGAGAGGGAGGCATTTCCCCTTCTCAAATACTCAGTTTGTTTGTGTTAATTTCCCTTGTTTTGTTTATGGACTATCCCAGAAGGAGAGAGACTTGGAACTGACCTGGCCTGGCATGAGAGGAAAGAAGGAGAGTTCCACCACGCCATACCGGGCCGTGAAGAGGTGTCAAGCAGTGAACTGATCCCCTCTACATTTTCTGGTTACAGACTGTGAACTTTGGACACTGGAGAAGTTGTAGGAAGTGGCTCCAGGAAGGCAGTTTTAAAGTTCTCCTTTGTGTCAGACCCTTTGGTAGGCCACACAAGGCCCTGGGCCTGAGCCCAGTGGAGTGCAAGGGCCTGAGCTCCCCTACCACACTCCCATAGGGCCTAATCCTGACCACTGGGCAATGTTCCCCACAACAGACGATGCTTGCATGGAGTTTTGACATTGATGTCTGTGGAGACCGGATTACACCCCAGGACTTTGGTCTCACCTGTACTACTGAGCTACTCTGTCATTTAGGACCAAATCCTTAGCTTGTGCAAACTCCATTGATTTCAATATCAATATGCAGCCATTGAAGAGCTGCCCCTTAATCTTTCTGTGATTTATTTCCCCCATTTGTCAAACAAAGTTTTGTGAAAAATGTTTTGAGACCCTCCGATGACTTATGCTATAGAAGTACAAAGTATTGTTGTCACTTTGAGGTCAGTAAGAGACAGCCTACTATTTAAAGAATATAGAGTTTTGCTAGAAGACAGAAGTCAACAAATAATATGTTCTGAAACCACATTGCTCCAGTCAAGTCAATGGGGCTACTAAAATGAAATCAGAATTGGGCAACTGGGGAGTGGCAGGGTTCTAGCAAGCAAGTACGGAGGCAGGTTCTTAGGGAATGAAAGGTACATTAGGTGTTGAGGACATTTGTTCATTGTTCTGGAACCTATTGTGAGTCTTACAAATTTTGAGGGCTCAGTTGTGCAAATGGCACAAAGTCATATGTGGTGGGAAGCGTGGAACTGCAACAACACTCTGATACCATTTGTGCCCCAGGAAACACAACTCCCTTCGCTGTTTGGTGCTCAGAAGGTAGGTGAATTCTGTAGCAGCCACTTGGCCAGCATGGATTTGTCCTTTATTGTGCTGGCCTTGGTCTGTGGACCATTGCATTGTGGGATAGCCCTGCTGCCTTTCTGCCCCTTTACAGGTGATTTGCTTTATAAGGGTTGAGAAATCCCTGATCCACTGTTTTGACTGGCCTTTGGGTGACCTATGCAAGCATTTTTTGGCAGGTCATGAAGGAGACTTCTGGTGTGCCCCCACACGCATCCATGTGATGGATGATTCCAATCTGGCTTTTAAAGCTTAGCTATATATAATGTTTGAAATCCTTACTCCATTGAAGACAATGGGAGATTTGCCACTGACTTCACTGGGGCCAAGATTTCACCCAATGTCTTTTTAATTGAGCCTTCTGTACTGTTATTTCTGTACTCAAGTGTCTCTTACAGTTCTCCCTTTCTCTGTTATGATCTTTGTGTACCAAAGCTATACCTATTTCAAGAAGACAAATGATGAACAAACCCCAAACTGCTGACAAGGTAAAGGCAGGAAAGGTAAAGGCAGGTGAGACAGAGAGAACATTTGAGGGGGGTGTATTTTGTGATCATGGCAGGAATGCAATTTGAAAAGGGATTAAAAGTGAGCTCTGAAGGAAGCCAGTGATGATGATCCAGCAGAGTGGCACAAAAAAAAGCACTCCGTTTTCAAGAAGGCAGCGAAAAAAGCATATTTGAAGGGGAAGCACGAGTAGAAATGAGTTCAGAGACACTAAAGGACATTTGGCGGAGGGAGGGTGGGAGGGAGAGAGACTGAAGGGTATGAAGATGCAGGTCATGGAGAGAGCATAAAAAATTAGGGTTGCATCAGGGAGAGGAGGAGGCAGCTTGCTCACTTACTTAGGAGGATTTTATCACTTGCTTTCCAAGCTGACACATAACCCATTATTTATTCTCATTAAACAGCCCCAGCCTTAATGTAGAGCAGTTAATGATCATTAGTCCACAACCATCTCTCTTTAAACTGCTTATTTATATTTCTTTTAAAGTAATTAATCTTTCCAAGTTGAAGTATTGATACTTACCGGTGTCCCAGAATCCTGGTCAATGATCAGCATGTGATGATGATGTAGGCGTGGTAACAAATATTGCAGTTGTGCCAAACCCTCCTTACAGCGAGAGCCTACAAAGGGCGCATCCTCTGCTGATGTAAACTGCCATAACTCCATTGAAATCAACAGAGTGATCGCACTTTACCCCAGCTGAACGTCTTCCCAATGGGAGCTAGGACAACTTATATCAGTTGAGGATCCACCCTCCAGGTGTTTGGTGTTACGAGGTCTGCTTGAGTTGCCACCTTCTCATCTTTATTATTTTCTTCTTACACATTTTTATTTCAGATGAAAACAAACTGATGCATCAAGACACAGGTTCAGTCTTCCAAATGGCCATCTCACAGTGATTTGGCCCATTTCTGCTTCCAATAACTTCCATGGAGCTCTAGTCTTTCTGTTTGCCTCGGTTTACCATTTGTAAAGCTTGCTGACTCTGCAGGAGTGTCAAATAACATTGGTAAAGGGTTGGGCGATCCTTGTATCAAAGGTGCTATCTAAGTGCTCATTTTTATTATGGCGTTCACAACAGGATATTCTGTCTTCGTTTCCCATTTTCTTAATTTTTTTCACCATGAAAAATGAGACTGTGTAGTATACGCAGCATAGTGGAAATAAGTCTTAAAACCAGAATAAGATTTTTTTATTTCCTTCGTTTATTGCCTCCAGATGCTGCCACTACCCCCATCCTTCATTGCCTCAAAAATAACATGCAATGAAATCCTTTCTCTGCTAAACTACCTCTCAATAGTTTTCAAACATTGGTATTCATTCCCCTAGGGTGGGATTTTTGAAAGTCTCACTTTTGAAGAGATTTTGCTCCTGTCTCCCTTAGGTGCATTTGAAAATCCCACCCATAAGCGCTTGGATGGGGGTTATATTGATCCAGGAGAATGTCTTTGTGACATTCCAGTCACTGGGCTCATCAGGTTTAATGGCATTGAGATTCAGAGCACAGATGGAACTAGTATGTTGTGGTTGAAGCAGAGAAAGAGGAGGAGGGGGAAACCCCAACTTTGTTCCGTCTGACTTAGATTCAGATGCTGAGAAAATCATTACAAAGAACATTGTGCATAATGACCTGAAGCAGTGACAGAATGTTCAATTTTCTCGTTAGACTCCTAGAAGTGTATGTGTGTGAGAGCTTCATGCACATAAATCTCATAGCCTTTCCCAGTCTCAGCCAACCTGTGTATCTGCCTCTGCTCCAGGAAATGGTAGCTTTGAAAGACCATATCAAAAGAGTACATTGTGTTTCCTGCATATCCTGCTTTATTGGAGGTTAATTTCTTCTGACGCATGCAGTCTGTTGCTGCCAATTAAGTCAAATGTATTTTACGCTTTACTCTTCTGTTGCCTTAAAGGTTTTTGTTGGAAAATTTTTAATAAATAAAACTTGCCAAACATTGTTAAATGATATGGTGTGATGATTTGGAATAAGCATCCAGAGTTTCCTAAATGGGGCGAGTCGGAAGGGGGGTTCTGGAACCAGACCCAATAGTTTAATATCCAGCTGACAACCCCACTGTTTATCTCTTGCTAGGGGATCTTTGTAACAGCAGAAACCTAGACTTCAGTTTGCACAAGGCATGGGAAGTTTTGTCTCATGAAATGAAATAACAGGCAGAACAAGAAATACCACTTCTTCGCCTTAGAAGAGTGGGTCTGATTTGTTACCTTATGCAAAATGCTATCAGATCACTATGGGGATCAAATCACTTTGCAATTGGTGTAAACCAATGTACATGGAAGAAGATGGTGGACAATAATCATCTCCAGTATTTTCAGGCCCTTGCTGCTCTTCACCATCTGAAACACGGTTCTTGAGATCCTGTACCTCATAGAGGATTCAATTTTGCCCATTAAAATTGTAAGTATTGATGGTGGTACTTGGGAAAATGACAATGGCTTATATATTATTATCTATTATAATATAGTATATATTATACTATATACTGTATATTATACAAACACAAGACAAGCTTACAATCTGAATAGACAAGATGGGCCCAGGATGGAAGAGGAAACAGCCAGAGAGAGGTAAAGTGGCTTAGCAGAGGTTACACAGCAGGTGAATGGGAAGAGCTTAGCCTACTGTCTACTGACTCTAGGTCATGCTATGTCCCCACTAGCTCCTATTTTAGTGTCATATTTTATCATAAAGTAATTTGCTCATGTAAGTTCCAGGGCTAGAAGATCTAGAGATGGTGGTGCTCTTTGTTTCCTCCGTTTGGGCGTAGAGGAAAAACTAGCTCTAGTCAGCTTCATTTACTTGAATTATAGCGTATTTTACTCATAATTCCACCCACTGAGTTTACTAAGGGCTAAATTCTGCCTTCCAGAGTGCTTGGTTCAGGGTGAAAAACCCAGTCTGCAGAAGGGGAAATCAGATGTTAACATCTGTTTCTGCCTGCAAATCCATGGAGAGACCATTCCATGGACCTTTCTGGGGCAGGACCTACTGCAGCTAGGGCCTGCATAAACGTGGGTAAGCTTCCTGACCCAAACATGGCAGATACACATTTTCTAACCCCCATGTAGGTTATTATGTGTATGGGTTAGGATGAAGGTTTCTGCAACACAAATACAACTTTGTAAAATGCACTAGGTTACACATGGACTAAATGCTGGTGAGGTATTACTGTTTCATTAGCATTAGTTTGGGATGGTCCCATCAACAAAGCCAAAGTCAGTTTTGAAATCTGAAGAAATTCCCTTGGGAAAACTGATCAGTAATGCCCCTGGCCTTTGTTTTTATAGAGTGGCATCCTTTATTTGGAAATGGAGGGTGTGGCCAATCATTATATGGGTTTGTGACACAGTCAGAAATACAGCTGCCTTTTTAAACCTTACCTGTGAGCATCCCGAATACAATATCCAACAGATGCTGAAGGGTCATAAGGTAGCACTAAGGCAAGATCCTGCCAAAATAGGTAGACAGGTCTATTGCCCATACAAAAAAAGCATATGATGGTAGTGGTGAGTTGGTTAGGCATAATACCTCTTCTCATCTGTAGGCGCAACAGGAGGAGCATCTATTGTATCTGATTTCCAAACCCAATATTCTTTTCCAATAAAACTATATGTCATGAATTTTTGTTGGGTTCCTGATTGGTTCCCTTTCTACTATGATGACGGCTTCAGGCTGAACTCATATCGGAGGAACTCCTGTTACTTCATATGACTTGTCTAGAATTTAAGAAAGTGACTCATTCCTTCACTTAGGGTTGTCACTGTTTCCAGACACACACACTATATGTGTAGTGAGTTGGTTACCTGCTCTTGCCCTGGGAGAAAGGGTTAAAAAACAGCTTGGAAGGGCTTGAAAACTGCACCTCTAAAAGCTGGGCTGATTGGGGAAGTGGCTGCAGCTGGACCACACCCTAATCAGGCTATAGCTGGCCTGTATAAAAAGGCCAGGGAAGCCAGGCATAAACAGTTTTCCTCTGCCTGTAGAGGGAGAATGGCCTGGGCCTGGGCCGCCCCTGGCTGTAGCCTAGCAGAAGGCTGACAGGTACTGGGGGTTGCAGAGGGCAGCCCAGAGGTAGGCCAAGGCAGCAGGTCCAAACCCCTTTGCCAGTGATGAGTGGCTGATACTGCAGTCTGCCCCAGTGAATGGGGGCTAGATGGAGACTGGGCAGTAGCCAAAACTGAGGCAAAGTGGGGACAGTGGGTTGGGGGTTCCTGAGGGAGACCCAGATTGGTGGGGTTAAAGGGCACTGGGGTCTAAGGAGGGACATGGGGCGGGGGGCTAAGAGGACAGACAGATCACTGGCCTGCAGAGGGTGCTCTTGGCTGGCAGTGAGCTAATTCCCGAGGACAACCAGCAGGAGGTGCCGCAGGGGTGAGTCTGCTCATCTACTCCATGAGTCATCATGCCAGGAAGTGGGGATGCTAGGGGGGGAAAAGCCTTTCCAAAAGAGTCTTGGAATTGAAGTCCCCACCAGAACTGAGGGACAGTTCTGAAGTGGTGGTGGGGGGCTATCTGTGAATGTTGGATCTCCTCTTGGGCTAGGAGACATACCAGGAAACTGCTCAAAGGCAAAAAGGGACTTGTAGTGGAAAAGGGCATTTATCTAATGTAGAAATGTAAAGCCTGAAGTTGCATAGCTGTTAATTTTCAGCGTAACCTATATGCATTTGCTTTTCCTTACTATTTCATTTTTGAATCTGATTTTTTTTCTACTAAACGCTGTGTTTATTTTTACCCTTTGCAAATCTTTGGAAAATAAACTGTGTGGAGTGCATGTACCAAAGCAAAATGATAACTGGAGGTGGGGTGGGGGAGCAGGTTTCACTCCTTCAGGGGTGATGAACCAGATGGGAAAAGTCCAAGTGTCTGGTAGTTAAGAACATGGGCAAGAGGGTTTTGGGGGAGATTCAGGACCAGAGGAGCTATTAGGATCACTTTGTGAGGAGCAAGTAGGAAGGCTGGTGGAAGACAGGGTGAGATCTTTATGCTTGTGGGCTGGCTACTGGTGTCAGGGCTCTGAGCCATAGTAGCATAGGTTGAAGGCACCGGACATTGCAAGGCAAGCAGTGACAGAACCCGTACTGTTCTGGGTGATCCCCAAAACAGCACAGCTTGCAATGCTGTGCTAGTGTGCGGCACTTCTCTATTAGCCGCTCATGCTGCCTCTCTCAGTCAGCGCATATCTCTGTGGGTATAGAACTGTGAGCAACAGCTCTCTCTTTTGCTGTTGTCTCGCTGCTTGTATTGCTGGTGGTGCTGTGTCTCCTAGGGCTTTCATCCTTTTTCTTGATGCTTTCGCTGCATGCCCTGAGTCTAAGCATCTGTGTAACATGAGATCGCCTTCCTGGAGCAGCTGCTTCTGCAAGTGGTGGTTTCAAGTGCTGAGTCCTGAATTACAGAGTCTGTCCAGTCCCCAAAATCATACATAGCAGGCAGTGTGTGGTAAAGCAATAGTGTAGGGAACCTCCCCTTCCCTTGAGATTGATCACTAGTTAACGGCCTGTGTTGCTCCAGTTTTGTTCTGCTTTGAGGAGAAATGGGTTCCCAACAGCTCCTAGTCTGCTGTGAGGCTTGAGGCAGTGCTGAGCTGCTGAATGAGCAGATCTCTGCCTCATTCCCCAATAAGGCAAAATGATAGTTTTACTTTCCTGCTGTTGTCACCCTCCTGCGTGGCCAGGTCTTTGAGCCATACAAACTCTTCCTTCCACCAGATTCACATCTGGGCTAAGTATGTACCTGGAAATACCAGGTCTCTGGAGGGCTTTAGACCATGTGCCACAGCTCATGCTGCCAACCGCTGCACTGCAGAGAACTCACAACTCAGGCACTGTCCCCATGTTTCATTTGCAAAGAGTGAAGCCAAATGCAGATTGATTTGAACAAGTGACTGAGTTGCTTCCAGCCTAACTCCCTGTGTTTCCTGGTGCCCTGTCAATAACAGTCCTTCCAGAGAACATGGGCCCTGTAACTCTGAGTTCCACCGATCATGATGCAACACCCACCATCCAGAAGAGAATACCACTTGCCAGTCACTGCCGGTGGGATCTACACTAACACCAACTCTAAGAAGAGAGTGTGGTTCTTTACCTTACAGTAATTGTAGCTGTTTGAGATGTTGTCATCAGTGTGGATCCTATGATCCATCCTCCAACCACACTTTTCAAAGTCCTCAGTTACACAGGCAGGGGAACTGAGGGGAGGCCAGGGCCATCTCAGCCTTCATGCCTGCCTGTGTGAACACAAAGAGGCTCAGGGTGCATGTACAACCTGATGGACACTGTTATCAAAAAGAATCTTGTGTTATGTGAGCAATGTGCATGCTTACCTATGCTGGGATCCAGGGCCGGCTCCAGGCCCCAGCACGCCAAGCACGTGCTGGGGGCAGCATGCTGCGGGGGATGCTCTGCCAGTTGCCGGGAGGGCGGCAGGCAGCTCCAGTGGACCTCCAACAGGCATCCCTGCAGAGGGTCCGTCAGTTCTGGTGGAGCATCCGCAGGCAGAGCGCCCCCCGCGGCGTGCCGCCGTGCTTGGGGCAGCAAAATGGCTAGAGCCGGCCCTGGTGGGATCCACCCTGACTACAACATCTCAAAGAACCAGTTATTTAGGGTAAGTAACTGTACTGTTTTTTGTTTTGGGGGTATTATCAGTGTTTCCAGAATTGATAGAGCTGGACAGGGTGACTCCTGGATGGGCCAGAATCATGCAGAAATTGGATGTAGCAGTCATAAGGCATCATTAGCTGTTTGAAGCTATTCAGGTTGTTTCCATTGTGGGCAAGGAATCTGGCAGGACACACCTAGAACCACTCTCGGAGTGGAACCAGTGGGAACCCAGCAGGAGATATAGTAGTTTATAAATTAGGGGGAGTAGGAGCCAATCTGAAAAACTCAACTGTGGGGAAGCACAAGGCCCAGAAATGTCAAGTGGAAGGGTTACATTCCAGGGACTCTGCCAGTGTGTTACATTTAAACTGAAGGCTCCCTCACCCCACTGCAGAAGAAGAGGATTAGAGTTGCTGCAGGCTGCCTACGTTGTAGACTGTCCTTGAAAAGATTCAGGAAGAGTTTGAAGTAGACTTTGTGATAATCATTTAAGGACCTAGTGAGCCTTATGGAAGGTTTGGACAGCATTCCCGATATAGACAGAGCAGGGTGAATCCTCCCAGAGAAGAGCCATAGGGGACCATATACATAGTTATATGTTGCATTTGAATTGGTGGTAGTAACAAGTACTAAAACTTGGGGTTGAGGGGAATCCCCCTGAAAGTGTAACTTTAGAAAGTTGTTACTGGTAATATTCAGAATGATTTCACTGGGGCTGTCTACCCCCACTTGCATGCGTCCTAGGGCTGAGCAACCAAGCAGAACTGCTGCAGGCAGAGAGCTCTACCCCTCCCCCATCCCTCAGCAAACTATTTTCACAGGTGGGGAGGAGGGAGTGAAAGAACCCAGTAGCTCAGGCGGGAGCTTCTCTTATCCTCCCTGCAGCACCTGCCTGGGACAAGCCTCTGGAGCTGCCTCCAACCAGCCAGGAAGGGGCAGTGGAGATCCTGCTTCAGCCCCATGTGGGGGGTGAAGAGGCTCAGAAGGAGCACAGGTGAGGCTGGAAGGCTGACCTTGTGGGGTTGGGGAGAGGCTAGGCTGGGCTGGGGCCAGGCAGATGATGGGGTGAGAGCTCCTGCAGCAGGGGCCAAAATCCATTTTCCCAATAAACATTGGAGAGTGAGCAACACTAATTGTCATACAGAGTGGGGCTGGGCCAGGGGGTTCTAAAAGCCACAAGACAAAGCATCTCCTCTGCTCATATAGTCTTTTTAACAAACTCATGATTATTGGGCTACAATGTTATCTGATGAAAATATGACCATAGATCATTGTTGCCACCACTGTTTATATAATGGCCACATCTTGTACAAAATGTGGCATGTAAGATGTCTAGGGAAAGGTTATGATTTTTGAATAAGCTTATGCTATCTGTATGCATGTATCAGTTTTGTATTTGAAGTTATGAGTATTGGCTCTATACCTGGATTTGAAATGTTTGCTCCTGGGGTACCACCCACAAGGTAGCTAGTCAGCACAGTCTGGAGGGACTACTCAAATTAATTGGCTCATCAAGAAACGCTGAACTGACAATGGACCGTGGGAGATGCTCATCTACACTGAACGGACTGTTCTGTAAAGGTGCTGTTTGAGGTATAGGTAATGGCTTCTACTGTGTCCAAGCCCTCATGCGTGGACATGTGGCTTGCCCATGTGACTCCAAACACTATCTTGTCACTAGTAATTTTCCACTAGCTGTGCTGAAGGCTTTGTTTGAAACAATGGATTCCCTCCACATGGCAGAAGATATAAAAGGCCCTGGAAACCCCTTCATTTTGCCTCTATCCTGCTCCAGGACTATAAAATTGTATTAATGGAAGCATTCTAACCAAGGAATTGAGGACTTCCAATGATTTGGAAGCAGTCAGAGACTTGACTTAAGCCAGCAGTTTATTCCATCACTGCTACAAGCCTGAACCTAAGAACTTTGCATTATTGTATGTATTTGATTTTTTTAACCAATTTTAACTCTGACCTTTCTCTTATAAATAATCATTTAGATTTTAGATACTAAAGGACTGGCAGGAGCATGATTTTTGGGGTAAGATCTAAGTTATATTTTGACCTGGCTGTGTGGCTGGTCCTTTGGGATCAGAAGTCTGGTTGTAAAGATCCACTCCTCTCTAAATCCAGTGTTTTTGGTGGTGACATAAGAACTGAAATGCCCAAGGAAACTCCTTTTATGACTTATTAGCCAGTGTGGTGAAACGGATGTTTGTTTGTTGCTGGTTTGGTATATCTCATGGAAGAATAACAACCAGTTTTGGGTTGTTTGCCCTGTTTCTCAACAGTTTGTCCTGAGTTTAGCATTCTCAGTTGTGACCTAAGAAGGCACTGTTACATGGGGGGGCCTGACTAATGATTTTTGATCTCTAGAGGATGCAATACTAGGTATGGTCTCAGTAGTGGGGGGGCTGAGAGCCAGGAGCAGGTTTTTGGTTGCTGGCTGAGTTGGACAGTGTTATGTCATCAAGGCACAGGGAGCTTTTGTGTAAGCTTTTTTCATTATTGTTTACATCTAAAGAAGTAAATATCAGTTTAATTATTGTAAATGCAACAGATCTCTAGATACAGATCAGACGTTTGGGTCTGTAAACTTTCCTCCTCTTTGTTGTTTCATTACTGAGCTGATTATCCCACTGTGACTCCACTCATGTTTAAATCCCATGCTGATTTTTTGGGGGGCTGTCGGGGTGGTAGTGATAGAGATTGCTGAATTGACTCCTTTTGTGGCCTCCTCATGCTTACATGGGGCAATTGCCAGGAAATAGAATCAGCACAGTGCATGTCATTGACTCGAAAAAATAAACTACCCACTCAGGGCCTGATCCTTCAATTGCATCCCCGGCCCTTTAATCTATTTGACAGGCTCACCTGATGTTTTCTTGCCACACAAGTTAGCAGGCACAAACTGACACTTGCTGGCAGAAAGTGCTTGCTAGGCAACTGTTTGTGCAGTTTCAGGATGTTGTATAGAATTATACAATCAGTAGAACAGAATTTAGCTTTTAATGGGACATGAGCAAACATTCTGGGAAAACATACCTTTCTCCTCTATACTCATAGGCAGAATTCCTTCTTATACAAACTTACCTTATAATTTGCATTACTGCCCCTTCCCAAAAAGGATCTGCCAGGATCAAGAGACTATGTGTGTCTATAATGTCCTGCATAGAGACAGTCCCAGTCTCAAAGAGCTGGCCGGTAAATGACACACATGACAAGCAGCTGGGAGCAGGAAGGCTAGTTGAGGGATTAGGGTGCTAGGTGGGAGCTTTGGAATCCTTTGAGTTCCCTGCTCTCCCAAGACCAAGTCAGTTAGCTTCTCTAAGCCTCAGTTTCCCATCGGTAAAGTAGGGCAGTGCTATTTTCCCCATCTTACCAGGGGTGTTGTGAGGAGAAATACATTAAAAGATTGAAGGATTCAGATACTCTGCTAAAATGGGCCATATAGGTACCTGATACATTTAGAGAGTGAAACAATCAGTGAATGGGAGAGGGAAAGGCACAGGAACCCATGATTATATACACTAAGCATGTGAACAGCTATCAGTGGTTCTCAAACTATTGTATCAGTGACCCCTTTCACACAGCAAACCTCTGAGTGCGACCCCCCCCCCTTCATAAATTAAAAATACTTTTTTAATTTGATCATAAATGCTGGAGCAAAGCAGGGTTCACAACTCCCCATGTAATAGCCTTGTGATCCCCTGAGGGGTCATGACACCTAGTTTGAGAACCACTGACATAAATAAAATAAACATTGCCCAGTCTGGTCAGCTGTTTCCAACTGCCAGTTTGCCGCTGGCCTCACTTTAGAGTTGACCTTGAGGGTGGATTTGAAGAAGAGGAGTAGTGGCTTGAGGGATGGATTAGTTTTAGAGAGGGTGTTCCATGCCAAAGGGGCAGCATGGAAGGAAGCCTGGAGTCACATGGGAAGAAGTGGGCAAATGAGCACTCAAGGATGGCATTGCTGGCAAAGCAGAGGAGGCAGGGGCAGCCAAGTAAGATGAGAGAATGGATATGCAGGGAGGAAAAACTGTGAAAGGCAAAAATTGGATTTGATGCAATGAAGAATGGGGAATGAGCAAAAGCTGTGACAAGTGTGGCCAGAACAATGGGCCAGGAAATGGATTTTTGCAGGAGCACCAATTGGGGCAAGGTGTGTTCTAGGAAGGTCAAACATCTAGAGGCAGAAGTAGTCAAGATGGGAGATGATGAGATCTTGGATGACTGTTGTAGTAGTGTGAACTGAGTGAAGAGATTGGAACTGAGCTGTGCCATGGAGGAAGAAGTGTCATTATTGGAACATGGCCTGGATGTCTGGAGCAAGAGAGACAACACAGCCAAAGATGACCCACTGGTTACAGGCCTGATGCGAGTGAGACATAGGATGGGATTGTCCACAGAGGTAGAGAGAAGTGGAAGCTGGGGGAGGGCAAGAAGAAGAATTCAGTTTTGACCATGTTAAGCTTATATTGACAGCAAGACAAGAGGTTGTTGGAGACACAGGCGGGGGAGATGGATTAGAGATGAAGAATTAGGCTGTGAACCACCAGTGTTAGCTGTCACTGGTTAAAATCAAACTAATTGTAGGGTTGGCATTTTTCATGGGAGCAAGTGTGCTGCATAGGGTGACAGATGTCCCGATTTAATAGGGACAGTCCTGATATTTGGGGCTTTGTCTTATATAGGCGCCTATTAGCCCCTACTCCTTTCCCAATTTTATCACATTTGCTGTTTGGTCACCCTAAGTGTGCATAATGAAGATGTGCTGAGTTAGCATCTGAGACTGCTATACCATGAAATATATGGTAGAATGTGGGCAAAACAGAGCTGGGGACATACAATTCTCCCCCAAGGAGTTCAGTCACAAATTTAATTAATGTATTTTTTAAACAAGCTTCATCAGCGTGGAAGCATGTCCTCTGGAATGCTGGCCAAAGCATGAAGGGGCATACAAATGTTTAGCATATCTTACATGTAATTATCTTGCAATGAAGAGCATGTCTGAGAGGACTGGGTTACTCAGTACTCAAACGCTGACCCCATATATGTCTGTGGACTCAGTAGGCTGGGTCAAGCAGGGCTTCCAAGCTGCCACACTCATATAGCCCAGGTTCAGCATGTCCCTATCCCCACTTTCACATTACAATTTTTCTGGTAATAACCAACTTGATGAGCAAGCCCCACATGATTTTTGGGCGCTGCAGGGATCTTTAGCTTAGGGATGAAGAGCTTTGCTGCAGAGAGAGAAAGAGAAGGGACCAGTTTAACCATGAAAGTTATTTATTGCCAGGTAATAACCATACAAAGGAAGCCAAGCAAACAAAACAGTTATAATAAATCTAACAAATTTGATTATAAAAGTCAGGTTTAGAAAACTATAACTGATCACACAAATCAGGGTCAGAAGGCTATACTTAGAGATAGAGAGATGGGTTCTCACCATTCCGTGAAACTTGAATTGATCATGATTCCCAGGTGGTGGTGGTAGCTGAGGGTCTGCAGTGCTGGAGACAGGCAGAGCCCCCAGCATGATCAGTCAGGAGAAAATGAAGTTCTGATGGAACTTGTGCAGATTTTGGATCCAGGCATCAGAGCACTTACTTGAGTGTGGGAGGGGCTCTTGTAGGGAAAGAAGAGTGGGTCAAGGAGGAACTCTAGGTTTATTTATGGGTAAACTGATGGCTCAAGGTTCTTTGGTTCAGGCTAGACAATAGGAGCTGATCATTTCTGGCTATGGGCAGTGTTCCCTCAAGGGAGCTCACAATGCAATTAGGCAGCTTCAGTATTTTGGATACCAATAGAGGATTTATTACTAGAATTGGTCTGATAACTACTGATCTGGGTGGGTGCAGGTGTGGGTTCATTAACAGCTGGAGCAGAGATTCCACCATTATGCAGTGCTTCTCTGCTTTTCTGGTCCCAGAGTTCTGTGCTGTTCTTGCCTTGGAATTTCTGTTCTCCATCCTGTGTGCTAATGGAGGTGCCTCTCTGTCCCATCTTCAGTGCAAATGAGGCTAGGGTAGTTTCCTTAATTCTGTCACCCTTGTCTGGAGGGGTTTAGGTGAGTCATCGACTGCCTTTTCATTGCTTTTTCTATATCTGTCTTCTGATCGGCTTTGGTTCAAGCAGAGGCTGGGAGGGAGAGTCTTTTGTGAGTCAGACAAGTTGGGTACTGCACCCTGGTTCCCCAAGAACACAAAGCTGATAGGTAACACAGTCTGCACTGTTTTGGATTGTTGTTGAGCAGAACCCATCATCAGCATGGAGGCATGTCCCCTGGAATGGTGGTTGAAGCATGAAGACATATGAATCCTTAGCGCATCTGGCATGCAAATATCTTGCAATGCCGACTACAAGAGTGCCATGAGAACACCTGTTCTTACTTTCAGATGACATTGTAAACAAGAAGTGGGCAGCATTATTTCCTGCAAATGTAAACAAACTTGTTTGTCTTAGCTATTGGCTGAACAAGAAGTAGAACTGAGTGGACTTGCAGGATCTACAATTTTACATTGCATTCAAAAATAAAACAGGTACATAATTCTACATTTGTAAGTTCAACTTTCATGATAGAGATTGCCCTACAGTTCTTGTGTTTAATGGAAAAATACTATTTCTTTTGTTTTATAGTGTACTCAAAAAATATAAAGTGATCACTGTACACTTTCTAATCTGTGTAATTGAAATCTAATATATTTGAAAATATAGAAAACATCAAATTTAAATATATTTTGTTTAACAGCACGATTAATCATGATTAATTTTTTAATTGCTTGACAGCCCTATTAAGAACACTTTTCACAACTTTTAAAGTGTCACTCAAAGTGTCAAGTCAGAACTCCATAGCACTCAGCAAACGGGCAGTTTAAGATCCCCTCCAGGTGATGGAGAGCAATGCAGTACTTGGATTTGCAAGCTCCTGAGTCATTTTTTACAGTGAAACAACTTAAAATCTAGTGTGCCGCTTTCTGATATTCATCCAAAGCAAACCACGCCTGCCTGCCCCACCAGTCAACATTTAATAGGGGAAATCAGCTATTCACAGAACCAGCATACACTCAGCTGGATTCACTGCAGGTTGCCTGCAATCTGAGCCATACCGGGGAAGATGGTGCTGGAGCTGCAACCCAGAAAGCAAGAGTCCATCTGGACAAGGGTAAGGGCAAAGGATGCCGAAAATTCAGCACCACTTCTCAGGCAGCCACAAGCAGCAGAGTGCCAGCTGTTAATCATAGCTGCTCTCTCCTGACACAATCTCTTGGAGAGAGAAGCAGCAGTAGATGGGTGCCTTGCCTCTTTTTTAAGTCATAGACACTGTTTTCTGGGGAAAATAGCAACATTGTATCCTTGGCCAAATTCAATATAAATTGATGCAATGATACATGCAGATTTTCTGCAGTCATATTCATTATTCTCACTCTCACACATACACGCAGTTTTCCAGAGACACATTGTGAATATTTTTACGGGGGCAACTTTCAAGCCTAGTAAGAGAGAGGGGGCAGGCAGCTTCAAGGTAATCATGAAATCTGTGAGCTGCAGTAAGCCATGAGAAATGGAGGGGGGATGGAATCTGTACTCAGTGTTGAAATTTGGATTGATCCATAAAGATCACCACCAATGAACAAACATTCTGACCCAATGGAAGTAACTATAGTGGATGGCCAGTTGGTCCCAAGGAAATGGACACGTGATTTAATGTCCACTGGATATTAAGGCATGTGATTCCACTTCTCAGTGGGATTCTTTATGAATTAACACTCTTCAGTATGTCTTTGAGCTGCTCACTTGATGCTGCTCTGACAGAATGAGTAACAGAAATAATCTGATGTCCATCAGTTCAGATGTAAGAGAATGTTAACTTCTGTGATGCCTATTGAAACATTATTCCACAAGCCCTGCTTGTCCAGTGATTCTATTGAGTTTAATAGATTTTTCTAGTGATCCCTCCTGATAACGTGTGATATTCTGTTTCATAATCCACAACACTGGCAATTTATTAGTATCGTTAGTATCACTGTTGTTTACTGAGCCATGTTAGTGTGTATAAACACAGAAAATGGCCCTCAAAGGTTTCAGGATAGGAGAGCCTATACGATTCAGACACAAAATAGACCAGGGATGAGAAGGTCTGGTCCCAGAGTGCTGCTGAGAGCTCTTCTAAATAGAGATGATTAGGAGTTTCATTGCTGTTCAAAAGAAAGGAGTTGAAACATTTTCCCCTGCACAGGGTTAAACTGATACCCATTGAAGTAAATGTCCATTGATTTCAGTGAGAGCAGGCATGTATCCCAAGTGTGCGCACTGGAAGGGACTGTCTTGCAGGGCATGTTGTCAGATGGGCGCACACATACAAATGATGGGTGCAGTATAAATACCCAGCATATCTAATCAAATCAATCTAGGCATTTTTAGTTTTCCTCTGCAGCCTTAAGCAAGCTCCATCAGTTGGTCACATCCTACATAATCAGCTTCCATAGGATGACACCCGTGGGGACAGATGCAGGTATTGGTCAGGGCCGCCCAGAGGATTCAGGGGGCCTGGGGCAAAGCAATTTCGGGGGCCCCTTCCATTTAAAAAAAGTGGCAATACTATAGAATACTATATTCTCATGGGGGGGGGGGGGGGCCTTGCAGGGCCTGGGGCAAATTGCCCCACTTCTGCCCATGTGCCCTCTGCCCTCGGTGGCTCTGGTATTGGTAGACTTTGTTTCTATCAGTTTGAATTACTTCTACCTGCAATACCAATGCAAGACCTAGAAGCATCAGCCAACAAACTACATGTTGCATATGGAGCTAGTGTAAGCAGAATTTACCTGCGCTACTTTTTGTGGCTGGGTCAGCATTTCTCTGACCACCACAACAATAAATATTCATAGCTGTGATTTAAACAAAAGGTGGCAGCCTCTGTATTTATTTAGATTTAATGGTCCGTTTATTGTCTCATTCTCCTAGTCAGAATTATTTTTTAATTAATCTTACATAAGCAATCTATATCCTTTGTGGAACTGGCTATTTAAAAAAGCATTTATCATGGCAAATGCGCATATGCCAAACTGCAAATCACAGTCTGCTTATTTAGCTATAGCGACCTTATGTTAATTTTGCATGTTGGTTATTTGTTAGCTGCATCAGGAAAAGGAGGAGACGGGGGCATAAGGTATCAATTCTACATTGTTGTTTCCTTATAGGAAAGGCCAGAAAAAAGGGTCTGGCAATGGACCTTGGCATCAGTAATGCACAAATTCATCATTTATCATCTCCCTAGGTAATTTAGCTTCAACTACAATGAACAATCTCAGCATTGACAAATGGTCTTACTATGTTCCCCCGACAAAAGTAGTTTTGTAAGAGGCTTGGCCTGCTGGAACTAAGTGTTCTTACGTAATAGCTGGACATCCCAGGCAAGCCCTTATAATTAATTGCCACTATTACCGCTTTTCAGCTATTTCTTTATTTAGAAACATAACTAGGTGCAAGTGGTGGTCTCAGCACAGTAAAAACAAGAGATGGAAAAAATCTGTTCTAGCAGAGTATGCAGATAGTTTGTCCTTCTGCCAGCAGAAGATCATGCTCTCTTCAGTGTATTCTCCATTGCTTTGTTTAGTCTAGCTTTAAATCATGCTACGGATGGGGGGCTCCCAGAACTTTCCTTGGGAAAGTATTCTACAGTCTCAAGCAGGGGTTTTCAACCTTTTTTCATTTGAGGAGCCCTAAAAAATTTCAACTGGAGTTGCAAGCCCCTCTGGAAATCTTAGACACAAGTCTGCACATCCCTGGGCTCTGCAGACCACAGGTTGGCCATTTGGTCTAAAAGCCTCCAACCAGACAAAGGCATAAAATATCCAATGAATGGAAACTGAAGCTAGACAAATTCAGACTTAAATCATTAAGGGTCAAACGAGTTCCTTAGCCAGCTATTTTAAAACTCTTGCATGTAAGTTATCTGAACCTACGGATGTTAAAAATGTCTAAATCCAGTAGTTTCTGTTTAACATCCTCCTGAGATACTAGTGGAATTGAAATAGTGTTATGATAGACTCCATCTGATTTTTTTTTTTCCCCCACATACAGAACAGAAATATTTATAGAACACTTTCACCTTTTCTGCCATATTGATGATTCTACTATTTCCATCTAATAATGGACCAATACCACCATCTGGATTCTTTTAGTTCTGAATACATTTTAAATTCCCTTTTTTTAATCCTCAACTTTGCTGGCAGTCATTTAGGTACAGATGATCACAACTTGATCCCACGGTAACGTACAGGCAGAATAAAGACCAGACCAGTAAAGAATATACACGGTGCTTTAACAGGGCCAATTTCACAAAGATGAGCCAAGTCAGGTAGGAGGAAGAATTTTGATCCAAAAAACTGTGACTGGTAACTGGGAATTCTTGAATCATAGTAATATACGTCTAGAAGGGACCTCAAGAAGCTATCGAGTCCAGGCCCCCTCACCCCTATGCTGAGGCAAGACCAAGTAAATGTAGTTAGACTATAGCCCTTGGAAGCCGATTCCAGCACTTTACTACCCTTAGAGTTAAAAGTCTTCCCTAAGAGTTAACCTAAATCTCCCTTGGTTTGGATTGGCCCATTACTTCTTGTTCTAACCTCATTGGACATGGGAAAACTATTGCTGTCTTCTTTATAACAGCCCCTAATGTATTTGAAGACTGTTATCAGGCCCCCTTTACCCTCTTCCCCCCACACACACTGTCTCCTTTTCTCAATACAAGTGCAGTTTCTTAACCTTTCCTTCTAGGTCAGGTTTTCTAAACATATTATCATTTTTGTTATAGACTCATAGACTTTAAGGTCAGACGGGACCATTATGATCTACTCTGACCTGAACATTGCAGACCACAGAACCTCACCCACCCTCCACTGAAATAGACTCCTAACCGCTGGCTGAGTTACTGAAGTCCTCAAATCACAGTTTAAGGACTTCAAGTTACAGAGAATTCACCATTTACACTAGTTTAAGCCAGCTAGTGACCCATGCTTCAGAGGAAAGTGAAAAACCCAGAAGGTCTCTGCCAATCTGATTCTGAGGAAAATTCCTCCCGACCTCAAATAGGGCGATCAGTCTGAACCAGAGAACATGAGCAAGACCCACAAGGCAGATACCTGGGAAAATTCTCTGTAGTCACTCAGAGCTCTCCCCATCTAGTGTCCTGTCAACAACTGTTGGGAGTTTTTGCTACTAGTAGTTACTGTTGGGGCCGCATGCCATTGTAGGCAGTCCCATCATACCATCCCCTTAATAAACATATCAAAAAGACAAAAATGCTGAATCACCTCAGGGTGAACACTTTTCATGAAATGATCACTCCATATCTGACCTCTGTCCTCATCCTCAGAGGAAACCTGCACACCTTCAAAAGATGAACCTGCAATCTTAATTTTTTAGACCCTAAAATTCAGGGACTGAATAAAGATGCCTGATTTATTAGAACGATCTATAACCATCCTTTGTCCTATTGAGGTGCCAACTGTCCCCTTCCCCTTAACTGATCTCTTACAATATCTCTTAAATCCTTTTGCTAAATACTCTTCTCTACCTTGCATTTAGCTGTGTCACTAAGTACCTTTCCCAGACTTCAAGAAGAGTTCTGTGTAAGCTCACAAATTCTTTCACCAATAGAAGTTAGTCCAATAAAAGATATTTCTTCACCCACTTTATCTCTGTAAGATAGATGTTAACAGCAACCCAATTAAAGCTGGGCTGGAAAATGGCCTGAAGTATGAATATAATATAGTTTAGATTATGCATGCAAAATTGCTGATACATTGTGATATTGTCAAAGCTTCTCAAAGTCCATTTAAAAACAATCATTAATTCAAGCAGATTACACTGATTTTGTGCAAACCACTTGCTTGCCACTGACTTGAGATTTTTTTTTTTGCTCAGGTTCAGTGATCCTCAGCCTATAGATCCCAAGTTGTACCATAGCTACAGATAGGGAACTCTTCTCGGATTTGAGCAAGATTTCTGTGTGCTGTAGCAATTGCCTTGAGGAAACAAGGTAATTTAAAACAAAACCACAAAAAGACAGACCAAGGTGCACACAGGGGCTCTTATGGGTACCAGCGAGTCATGTTGATTTTGTCTGGACTTCTTGCAAATGAAGCAGTCCCAGAAAGCCTGGATATCTCTGAATACAGGCCCTGTATCCATTTGTATCCAGCAAAGCATTTAAGCACATGGTTAACTGCTTTGCCAAGCAGGGATGCACTTAAGCATCTGCTTAAATGCTTCACTGAATTGGAGGCACAATGACGTTGAGGTTTGTTATTGGCCTCACAAGCCCTAAACCATGCACTGAAGTGGCTGTGTGGGACACAAGTGTCTTTGCAAGCATTTCATGAGAAGGATTGTCATAAACAGATAATTAAGGGTTAATGCCTCTTTTACCTGTAAAGGGTTAAGAAGTTCACCTAGCCTAGCTGACACTGGAGGAGAGGAACCAATGGAAGAACCAGATGTTTCAAAAGGAAGGAGGGAAGTTTTCCTTTGTTTAGTCTCAGTTTCAGATGGAGTGAAAAAGATCAAGGAACCAGCCTCTTATCAGAGTAGTAAGTTTTAGAAAGGGATAAATAGGTTTGTTTTTTCTTTGTAACTTGTCTTAATATCATTAAGGGAATTATCAAAATTGGGTATTTTTTTTTGTGTAACTAAATTTGTGCCCAGGGGATCATCCTCTGTATTTTAAATCTGTTGTCTGTGAGTAGCTGGTATGCTAATCTCTCCCAGAGGGTTTCTTTTACCTTTTTTTTTCTTTAATTAAAAGCCTTTTTCTTAATACCTGATTGATTTTTTCCTTGTTTTTCATGTCCAAGGGGGTTGGATCTGGATCCACCAGGAGCTGGTGGGAGAAAGGAGGGGGGATAGTTAATTTCTCCTTGTTTTAAGATCCCAGGGGTTTGGATCTGTGTTCACCAGGGAATTGAAGTCTCTCAAGACTACCCAGGGAAAAAGGTAGTACTTGGGGGTGGTGGCGGCGCTACCAGATCTAAGCTAGTAATTAATCTTAGAAGTGTCCATGCAGGTCCCCACATCTGTACCCTAAAGTTCAGAGTGGGGAAGGAACCTTGACAAGGATAGAAAACACTTCTTTCTCATCATGAGCCACCTGGGCTGAAGCAGGTTTGCAAACCCACATGGAAGAAGTTTGCTCTGCCAATTTCCATGTCGTATCTGTTCTGAGGCTAGAGGCCTTCAAGCACCAGAGCTGTCACTCCGGCACTTTGCAGCAGCATTAAATTCACACTTGAAAAAAAGAAGACAGTAGTAAGGGATTAGCATGTAGTGATTTCCAGTTTCCCCCTCCTCCTTTTCCCATTGGTATTCCTCCCCCATAATTTCAATAGTGTTGCCTTCTAGCAATGCCTCCTGTGAGATTCTCGGTCTACTATGGCTCTTCACAATTTTAGCAGCAGCAGCCTTTCTCATTGGTAAAAGTAATGAAATGCCACCCACTGCATGAAAATTGCAATTTCTGGTGACTTTGATCAGCCATGTGCTCCCAAGAGTGATTTCCTGTAATATTTCTGTTCTGCACTCAAAACATCTTGAAAGGATATCATCATCATCATCATCATCGTACAGAGCTCTCAGGATGAAGCTGGAATTTATGGTGTTGGAGTTTCTTGGAGAAGATGAGGATGGAGAGAGATCTCCTGGGTCATCTGAGGCACTCAAATAGTATCATGATGGGGCCCATGTAAACAGGTGGACAGATCTCTAGTGCAGTCGTTTTCAACCAATGCTAGTCCAGGGTCTTGTTGCACTAGATCACCCCTCACTTTCTCAATTATGAGTTTCTTTGTGGGGCACTGTTGTAGCATCTTCCTTGCTGGGCGAGTTCACATTGCTGAAGAAGTCTAGAAACTTGGGATTTCTTGTTGTGTGAAGCCAAGCACTTCAAGTGGTGTTCATAATGTTTGGTTGGCTTTTGCATGTATTATACGAGATCCTTTAATATAAGCGTGATTTGCTGGTGGCTTTTTTCTTTCATTTTGCTCATTCATTGATGTTTGTAAGCTATCTCTGAGTTGGGTATGGGAAAGCAATGGGGAGTTGTTTCAAATAGAAATGAAGAAAAGGTGCTTTTGCTTCAGAAAGGCTTGAGAAGTGAAGTCTTATTTCTCAGAGCCCTGTCTAATTAAAATAAAAATGCCAATGGTCAGAATCTTTTGCCATGGGGAAGTTGCAACTACACCCAGAGACTGTATCTGTTGCCTTTACAAGAGTGTTCTGTGTTAAGGTGGGACATTAAAGTCAGCTCCTGCTGTGCAGAAAACAGGCCGAATCAAGCTAGGCATTTGGGCTCACTAATCTGGTTTGTACTATTTCTCTCTCCATCCTAGTACACGACCTTTAGAAACTTGGATTGATATCTTACAGGACTAAAACACCAACAAATATTTTGAGCAAAATTTAGAATTCTTTTAGATACAGCAGTAAAAGTAACATTATACTAAGATACAGTACCCACTCATTTAATTGTGTATTTCAATGTTTATATGAATGTATTGCTCATGAAAAGTGCCAGACTACTGCTTTGGACCTCGAAGTCTTTTTTTATTTATCCATATCCAGGCCAGGTCCTCAGCTGGATTTTGGCTTCAGTAGACCTTTGCCAATTTGCACATCACAAGCATCTGTCCCACCAAGTACTGTTTGAAAAGCATCAGTACAAATTTCCCCACGTTGCTCTGCTAATATGCTTCAACCCTTCTTTTAGCAGTAAGTGTGTAACTTGGTCCCCATGGTCCAATCAATCCTTTGTTCCCCTTCTAAGGAATCAATTAGTACCTACTTTTCAGGTGTAGGTCTCACTGTGGTTCCCAGTGGACAAATGCTATCCACTTATTACACCCAGGGGCCACCAGTCACTAGATGGTATCCAGTTTCAGTCACTCCTGAGCAGGGCTGGATTTGAATAGCAGCAATCCATCACTCTAAATGCCATTCTGAATCCCCACTTCTTTCCAGTTCCCCAAAAGATTTCTCTTAAATAAGATATCTGGGGGGAAGAGGGAAATAATGATTTAAAGGGGCAAATAGAAGGAAGTTTTCTTTGTCAACATGTGGTTCACTTTTTATTTCCAAATGAAAAGTCCAGCCCTGATTCCCTGGAGTGAATCTAGGCCCCATCAAAGTAAAAGGAAAGACTCTCATTGCCTTCAGTTGAGCCAGGATTCCACCCCTAATTCGAATGATATGTTTATCATCCTTTTCTTTTGCTTCTGGGAAGGAAAAAAAATAATTCAGCCATCCAGCTTTTTTCAGACCCAGTCGTTCAAGAGGGCAAAAGTGAGGGTTGCAATCTGAGGGCAAACTGCCTTTTTAGAGACATCCCAACTTGAATACAAAGCCTGGAGATGAAATCCTCTGTGAAATGAAAGAGCTGCACCCGCTGATGGGCCAAAATGAGACACCATCTAGAAGGATAAAAGAAAACAAAACTATCCTCTCCAGCCTGGTCTCCTGCTGAGAAACTGAGATAGTGAGAGAACCACTTCCCTGAAATATACCGGTTTTGCTGTAATATGATGATGCTGGGGCAGCAGAGTGTAAAGAAATGACTGAGCTGTTTGTTCATTTGTTTGTCTTATTTTTTCCAGAGAGGAAAATACACATTTTGCTCACATTAGATAATGAGCCTGAATTGTTTATGGAGTAAACTGGAGAAATATGCCCTAAAATAAATGGTTTTTGATCTTTCTCCCTGTTCTGTGTTCTGAGTACACTAGGTGCTAAATCTGGAAGCTTTACTTTGATGTTGCTTTTGGATCATTTTTATCTTTTAAAAGAGAAAACTATATATCCTTTAAAATACCCTGAGGCTAAGGAGCCAAAACCCCTGCTGGTGTAAATTGGCTCAGTTCCATTGACTTCAATTTACACTAGTGGGGAATTTTGGTCCATTATGTCTGAACTGGATATTAAATGCACTACTGGCTTCAGGATTCTGCAAGCGGCTGCTTATAAAAGTTTCAGCAGGCTTCAGAAATTCATCTGGGTGTACCTAGGGAGGGAAGCAAGTGGAATTTTTGTCTGTTTTACTGACAGCTCTGGATTTTGAAGTCTTCAGTTCATCTAGAGAACAGACACCATACAATCAGTGGCAGGGCAAGTTTCCCTAACAGTGGCCTGCTCTTTTCCCTGCTCTGGGTACAAGTCAAGGTCAAGACAAGAGGATCATAGAATATTAGGATTGGAAGGGACCTCAGGAGGTCATCTAGTCCAACCCCCTGCTCAAAGCGGGACCAATGCCAACTAAACCATCCCAGCCAGGGCTTTGTCAAGCCTGACCTTAACAACCATTAAGGAAGGAGATTCCACCACCTCCCTAGGTTACCCATTCCAGTGCTTCACCACCCTCCTAGTGAAAAAGTTTTTCCCAATATCCAACCTAAACCTCCCCCACTGCAACTTGAGACCATTACGCTTTGTTTTGTCATCTGCCACCACTGAGAACAGTCTAGATCCATCCTCTTTGGAACCCCCTTTCAAGTAGTTGACAGCAGCTATCAAATCCCCCTTCATTCTTCTCCTCTGCAGACTAAACAATTCCAGCTCCCTCAGCCTCTCCTCATAAGTCATGTGCTCCAGCCCCCTAATCATTTTTGTTGCCCTCTGCTGGACTCCTTCCAATTTTTCCACATACTACTTGTAGTTTGGGACCCAAAACTGGACACACTACTCCAGATGAGGCCTCATCAATGCAGAATAGAAGGGAATGACCATGTCCCTTCATCTGCTGGCAGTGCCCCTACTTATACAGCCCAATATGCCGTTAGCCTTCTTGGCAACAAGGGCACACTGTCGACTCATATCCAGCTTCTCGTCCACTGTAACCCCTAGGTCCTTTTCTGCAGAACTGCTGCATAGCCATTCGGTCTCTAGTCTGTAGCAGTGCATGGAGTTCTTCCAACCTAAGTGCAGGACTCTGCACTTATCCTTGTTGAATCTCATCAAGTTTCTTTTGGTCCAATCCTCTAATTTGTCTAGGTCCCTCTGTATTGTATCCCTGCCCTCCAGTGTATCTACCACTCCTCCCAGTTTAGTGTCATCTGCAAACTTGCTGAGAGTGCAGTCCACACCATCCTCCAGATCATTAATGAAGATATTGAACTAAACTGATTCCAGGATCAACCCTTGGGTCACTCCACTTATTACCAGCTGCCAACTAGACATGAAGCCATTGATCACTTCCCATTGAGCTTGACAATCTAGCCAGCTTTCTATCCACCTTATAGTCCATTCATCCAGCCCATACTTTAACTTGCTGTCAAGAATACTGTGGGAGACTGTATCAAAAGCTTTGCTAAAGTCAAGGAATAACACATCCACTGCTTTCCCCTCATCCACAGACCCAGTTATCTTCTCATAGAAGGCAATTAGGTTAGTCAGGCATGACTTGCCCTTAGTGAATCCATGCTGACTGTTCCTGATCAGGATAGCTCAGTCTCCATGCTCATTCATTCCTGGTAGCAAGTGTCTTGATTTGAACACCTGCCCAGTAAGAATTGGACTAACACAATCAAACTAATTTCACATAGGCTGCCCAGCAGCCATCCAGCCCAGATTAGCAGCACTCATGGGCTATCACCATAACTGCTGCGAATCTGTACTAGATTTGAGATAACAGTCTGGAGACATTTCCCAATCCCTGATGTGGTATTAATCATTTGAATTCTGTATGACTGAACAGGTGACTATCTCAACTTTTGCTGGGGAACTTCAAGGATGTCTCAGGGATGTTTGTTGCTAACACACACCCTAACTGAAGGAGAATAATTAAGCATTGCAGTTAAATAGTTAAAAATATAGTCTTAATCTGATTTAACAATCACTTCCCCTCTTCTGTGCTAAACTTTTATTCTTTCATTCTTTTGTAATGATGCAATTTCACTAGATTGCCAGTTAGTCTGAGCTGCATAATATAGTCCTCTATGTGAACATAATGGTCCCTTCTGACCTTTAAAATCTATGAATCATCACAGTTTTCAGGCATAGACAGGACTTGAATGTGTAATATTGAAAACAAACAGGAAGGGGTGGGGAAGGCAAGAAGAGAGAGAGAGGAAAAACCTTTATATATCACAAAAAGTAAGACAAAATCCACCCCACCTCCAGGTCACCTTCAGTTATGGGTTGTGACCATCCTTTGTCCACATAAAGTCTGCTCTGAAAATCTTTTCTCAATGTCCTGAAAATGAAAAGAAAGATATTTTAAGTGTTTGTATTTCTTTAGTACACCTCTACCTCAATATAACATTGTCCTCGGGAGCCAAAAAATCTTACCGCATTATAAGTGAAACCGTGTTATATTGAACTTGCTATGACCTGCCAAAGTGTGCAGCCCTCCCTCTCCACCTTCCCCCACCCTAAGGACTGCTTTACCGCATTATATCTGAATTTGTGTTATATCGGGTCACGTTATATCGGGATAGAGGTGTATCTGGTATTAGTTTTCTGGACCTGTATTTTTCCAAAGGAGGCTATGGGTGGCAGGTTGTCCTTGTCTCCCAAAGGCAAAATGATATAGTGGCAGCCAGTTTGAGATGTCACTCAGACTAAGTAACTGCAAATGGCCTCAGAGGTAAGGAAAAGCCTCAGTCTTGCTTCTTTTTATGCTAAATTGGTTGCATTCTCATAGTTTAATAATAGAAATATAGGGCTGGAAGGGTTCTTGAGGAGTCATCAAGTCCAGCCCCCTGAGCTGAGACAGGACCAAGTAAACCTAGAGCATCCATGACAGATGTCTGTCCAACCTGCTGTCTTTAAAAACTTCCACTGATGGGGGATTCCATAACCTCCCTTGGAAGATTATTCCAGAGTTTAACTACCCTTTCAGTTAGAAATATCTAACCTAAATCTGCCCTACTGCAGATTAAGCCCATTACCTCTTGTTGCATCTTCAGGTGACAAAGAGGCCATTTGTTCACCATTCTCTTTAACAGCCCGCCACACATCTGAAAACTGCTCAATCCACTGTCACTGTGGTTCACAACTGCCTTCCTCTAAATCATGGATTCAGAAGCATCATGAGCTCATCAAATCAGTCCTGCAATATAATGGGCTAGATCAACTGGTGTAAATTGGTGTAGCTCCATGGATGTTAACGGAGCTTTGCCATTTTACGCTAGCTGGGGATCTTGCCTTGTACAGTTTCCTTGTCACAGAACCTGCCATGACCGCGTCATGAAAGGCCTGTTCTTGTACTCCTGATGGAGACAGAACTCTCACTGGAATAATGAGTGCTGTGTTTGTTTGATTAAAGAGTATGGGATGGAGCCCTTTGCTGTGGAAAGGGACTGGGGAAAATCTCCAGGTTTTCAGCAAGTAAATAGGGAAGGAAGGAAGAGAACATATTCAAACCTCCTGTCAGAATGTTCTTGACATTGTTTACAAACTGCAGGCATCTTTTACTGTGACTTTCATCCCCCAGAGATGACTCTGGCGGAACCTGAAAGTGTCAGACTAGATGTTTGGAAAATGTGCTGGCTGCTTCAGGACACTGATTTATATTCGATCTGATCCTTTCCAGAAAATTGGCCCCTCTGAACAGAAGAACACTAAAGCTACTACAACAAAAATATGTCATTGTCACTAAGCTAAAGGAAATGTGGTGAGAACTCACTGTCACTCCAGGAACTTTTGATGTGGCTTCAGCTGTGGTGGAGAGCTAACTTCATAATACCTCCCCTCAGGCCATGCGAAAATAGGTTACCACAAAGTAGTAATATCGTGTCTTTTGGTTAAGAGTCAGATAGGCTTGAATTTGATTTGACTAATATATAGTATAGAAGAAAAAGATAAGTGAGCCCCGGAGCACAGCCAAACCTTTCTCTCTGTTCCCATACCCTGCAGGCCAACACTGAGGTGAAGCTACTGAGAGCATTTGAGTTGGCCTAGTTTGCTTCACAAACCCTATACACAGCTATTAGCACAATATGGGCTCAGTCCTCCCCTGTGTCCAGTCAGCTCAGTAGAGGGAAGTTGCTAACGGGGCTGTTTGTGGCTTCCCAATCCTGATGCCAGTTCCAATTCTTCCCTGATATATTTAGAGAATCTGGCCCAAAGTGTGGGCCAGATTTAGCATGCATGCCAGGAAAGACTGCTTTATGGTGAGATCTCCTAAACAGTGGGAACACACTTCAGCATGCAAAGTACATTAAAAACTGCATAGTTTCTTTTGGCCAAGCTTCTACAACCAAAACATTGTTAAAAAGGAGTTAAGGTTGCAATTGTATTTCAATAGAATCTAGCAAACCTTTTAAAAACAAACAAATAACACCCCCCCACCAGCCCTAACAACACACTTCCTCAGTTTATATAAAGAATATTATGTTTACATTGTGATAGCACTTCGACACCAACCAAGGCAGATGCCAGAGCCCTACTGGGCTAGGTGTGGCACCAACATGAATGGCAGTCTCTGCATCAAATAGCTCCCAGTTTAAAAGACAAGTCATAACGAGGGCTGGGGATGGGAGGGAAGCGGAATGAGAAAAATATTAAGAAGTGAACTAGCCAATCAGGGGCATTAAACACAATTTACTACCTGCCTGGCTTTTACCAGGCTATAGTTTATGGTACACATTACACAACAGGTAAATTCTGAAGGAGGATGCAATGCTGGCTTTATGACGTTTTGGAGTTTTTCCCTGAGTTTGTGCACTTTGGGGACTAAATAACCTAAACAATCCTGAAATACTAGTTTAGAAAGGCATTTAGCCAATCCCCATAGCCACATAACTACTAATCATTATCACTCCAATCAATACACTGTACCACCCACTTGATGTCCTATCCTTGGAAAGTAAACTTCAGGAGGACTAATCTTTGTCAGTGCCCCTGATGTCTGGTATATTATCCATGTATTTGTACGCTATAGTGAGCTATATCATAGTTACATTGTAATGACAGTCGTTTTGGGCTGGATTCTGACTTGCACTTACGCTGGCATGTAGGGTGGGAAGAGTGCATAATATTTTTTTCCCCCTTTCTTTCGTGGACCTCAGTCAGGTGCAGAGGCTGCTCTGACCTTAGTCCTTTGGCAGTAAACAGCATCCCGAATGGGATGGATGCAGGGCAAAGGCTCAAGCCTCCTTTCACAAGCTGACTGGCCACAGAATATCCTCTCAAATGCAGGATTAGGCATCACAGGGTCTACAGATTTTTCTAAAGGATACAGGCAGTGTTTCTGCTCCCAAGACCTCTGGGTCCTAGAACACCTGCAGAGGGCTAAGGACGTGGTCGCAGAAGACTTGTGCCTCCAGACTGGCCCTGAGGCCCCTGGGCTTCCCTTTTATCATAGGCTGCACAAGTCCATGGGAGCTGATCAGTCAAGTACTGTATAGGCAGTAGCTGTCCCTATCTTAAAGGAGGGTTTCCATGGTACAGAAGGATGTCTTGCAAATATTAGATAATGGTGTAGGTCTCTGACTACATTCAGGACCTCTCCCTTGAGTCACATCAGGGTGTTTGTACTCGATAATTGCACTTCTTGTGCACTACCTCCATTTTTAAGGCTTCTGTTACATCTGTTCATACTGTTGATGTGGAGATCACCTACCCCCAATATCTGTCTCTCTCTCCTTCCTTTCATACGTCACCTTAATGCTTCTCTATTTTCCTCTCCACTCTGGGGCCCATGTTTACATGGAAATATATTCACTGATTCCCTTTGCTTTTCTATTACAACCCCTTTACTGTGTTGTGCTAAAGAGGGGGTGGCGGTAAAGGAGGCTGGTTTCATTAATTTTTTAGTGTGTTTTCAATGTGGTTCCATTTATCGTGCTAAACACTTGGCAGTCTTAGTCATGCCGTGTCTCACAAAGGCGCTTTCAAATGAGAGTGCATACAGAGAGCTGCTGTCAGTTTTTTCTCCCTGAGTATGATATGGAGGATGTCATGAAAGCTTTGTTTTCTTAGCTGGCAATTAATCTTTCCAAACTTGGCCCCCTTTCCGAAATTAACTTATCGAATAATGGACAGGCTCCATTAAAGTGATGGAGATAGAAACTCTGCCCGTGTCTGACTAAATGAGAAAACCATGCCAGTAACAGATCCAAAGAACACACTTGAGCTGTGACAAAGGATCTGTGTTAAAGAGGGCCAAGAATCTCCTCCTATTTGCTTCCATGAATTGATATCCTCTTTTGCATTCTGGGTACCCACATTTTTTTACTTACGAAACTGGTTCTGCATTTCCTGGTTGAACGAAGAGAAAAATCATTGGCAAACTTTTATGGCCACTTCCAACTACAATTTGCATCAGCTATCTTGAAACCCTCTTTGGTTTACTTTTTCCACACATTTTTGTGATCAAAGTCTCTGGACAGGGAGTCACGTAAACTTGGGTTCAGTTCGCAGCCACGCCGCCTACTTTCTGTGTGTCCTCGGACAAATCACTTAATCTAGCTCTGCCTCAATTCCCGATCTCTAAAGCAAGAATAACCCTTCCCTTTCTCATAGAGGTACTGGGAAGATAAATTCACTAACGTTTGTGAGTAAATATTATTATTTGCCTACTGCTATCACGAGCCTCATGTATGCAAAACATAAATCTTAGGCCATGCCTCTGATTTGTTTAATTTTGGAGGGAAATTTGCTTTGAAAAGCAAAACTCTCTTTAGGTGGAAGCAGAAGCAGTTTGTAAAGGTTAGGGCTGAGGTTCTCAAACTTTTTCATAACACAATATCCTTTTTTCTTTTAAGATTAGCTCACTCCCCTCTCACCAGGATCTCCCTGAAACTCCCTACCCTTTATTGACCTGAGAAAGGAAGGGTGGACATGACAGCAGTTGGTGAACCTAAGTTTCCAGCATCCCATTAGGGAACAAAAATAATAGCACATGAGTTTGAATAACTACAAATTGCAAAATTCAGATACTTTTGCTTGTTGCATATTGTTAGCTTTACCGTAAAGCTAAACTTGCCTATACACCAGTGGAGAATAGGCATAGCATGACCCTCCTCCAACATGACCCTTTCATGACACCCTACAGGTTCAGGGCCTTGAATTAGTACACTAGCACCAACAGGTGATGTTATCTACTGGTCATTTGCACCAGTTTCTGGTCCTTTTGCATCTCCTGAATGATGCAAAGAGGCTGGGTGTCAAGAGAATCTGGCCCAGAGTTTGTAAAGAGTTGTGCTGTTATGTATGTGCTAAGTATTTAAATACTTACTACATTTGACACATTGTTCCACCCATGTGTAAGAATTGCATATATTTTCTTGAGCCAAAATAGAATGGCTTTGTCTGAATAATGTAAACGTGAATCACAATAAATTTTTGCCTCTATGCTGCATGTTCACCCATCATTTAAAAATAACTTTTTTGAATTGTGGAACTTATGAGCCTGTTCTTAAACATGTTAATAGCCACATTTCCATGATATTCATAATTCATGCCATGGAAATGGCCTGGAGAAACAGAAGCTGCCTGACTCATTGGATCTTGCTGCATAACACAAGCTCTTAGGCTACTGTTGTTGAAAGTGGAATGGTTGGCTCCACTTTCTTTTGCAGCTGCAGCCCAAGGCAAAAAAACAATGCAAGTGCCAAACTCTGTTCTTGGAGTGTTGTTTTTTGTGTGTGTGTGTTTTTTTTTTTTAAGTAAATTCAATTCAGCTTTGGCATCTAAGGGAGACCACACATTAAAATGATAATCCTAGTATTGTAATGAGATGGGTTAGATATGTGCCACCTTTATACTCATTACCATCCTCGTGATCAGAATGGATTTCTTTTGTAACAGGTTTTTGAAATGAGATACAAACTCATCTTAAATGCCTGAAGCCTCACTACCCTTTGGGGTGATCCTCCCATATCTCTCAAACTTATCAAGGATGGGGATGGTCAGTATGTGGCAGAAGACCATTAAAGAGCAGGTATGCATTATGGACCTGATCCAAAGCCCGTTCAAGTCAATGGGAATCATTCAATTGACTTCGACAGTTGTAGGATCAGGCTTTCTAAGAGTAATGTGACCACTGCAATAAAAATCTGCTGCTGGCCCATGTCAGCTGATTCAGGCTTGGGCTGTGGGGCTATAACATTGCAGTGTAGATGTTCAGGCTTGAGCTGGAGCCTGCTGTTAGGGTCCCAGAGCCCAGGCTCCAGGCCAAACCTGACTATCTACACTACAGTTTTATAGCCCTGCAGCTCAAGCCCCATGAGCCCATGGCAGGTGACATGGGCCAGCTGTGGGTGTTTTATTGCCGTGTAGACTTACCGTAAGAGGTTGTATTGGTGATTTAGCAGGGATACACAAGTGGGCAGAATTAACTCTGTTATCCTGCACAAATGGCAAGTGAAGTAACTACATTTTGTTTGTCCTCTACATTTCCCCCACATAAGCAGTTGTATAAGTTACTCTTCATTTCTCTTCCTTTCCTTCTGGAATGTTGCTTTTAAACAGTTGCTGGTTCAGTGGTGAATTTGTAAACCAGGATTAGTAATATGTAAAGAGTTTTGGGATAGCTTTCCGTGAAAACAGTGTCACTTTTACTTTTCATTATTATTCAGTGATGCCTGTAGAAGCCAGTATTCTGCTATACCACTGCAACAATTTGAACAGTCTTTCGGGGCCGATGTGGCTATTCAGTAAACTAGCCATGGATAAAATTAAGCAGGAAATTTAGAAAAGTTTCTAACCACCGGGGGAGTGAGATTTGGGAAAAGCCTTCCCATATGAGTAATGGGGGGCCTATAACCTACCTAGCTAAAGTGGAGCTTGATAAATTCATGAGCCAGGTTATGTGATGGGTTGCCTGCAATAGTGCAGGCTGGACTTGATGACCCACGAGGTCCCTTTTAGTCCTATTTTCCTAATTTGTTAACGGTGCTGAGGCTGTAAGGCACTGAAGAGGAACTTCTTAATCCTGCTTTTATTGTGCCAATTTCGCCACTGTACCTTTCTTATCCAATGCAAGCTACTGTTTTGGATGGGAGTCAGCTTCAGACACAGCTCCTCTTCAGACAATTGGATGTCAGTAGGATATCTAGCATCTAGTTACTGGCGACTTCAGGCCCCTCAAAGCACCCCTGTTGCTACATTGTGAGTACGCACTGTTCCTTTTGATGTAGTAGATATGGCAAACTCTGACATCTATCATCTTGGTTAAAGGCCGTCTCAAGCAACCTAAAAAGATGTTGCCTAGAGCCTGCCAACTGGAAGCTGGTTGATGCTGGTGCCAAAGTCTATTTACATCTGCCTTGTATAATGTAAGTTCTATGAAGTGGGTGCTAGTTTATGGAGCATGATTGGGGCTAATAAAATGAAACACCCTTATTCTCTGAAGTATTTTACCCTTCCAGCTATTCCAGCAACCATACAGTTCTGCCATGCTGCAAAGTATTACTTCTTGAGCAATGGTGCACAGATCTCTGAGAGGACTTCTCTTTCAAGTGGGAAATAGGATGAACTGCTCGTCTGCCTCCGTTGCCCATCCTCTTCAGCCAGTGGCAAAGAGGTTAAATTGTGTAACGTCTAATCCAGTGATGTGTGATACACCACCATATGTGTCTCTTACTCTAGCTTTGTCTTTCTCCTCTTTCTCTTGCATGCCCCAGCTGTTCCTCATAGTACATTAGAGAGTTGCTGTCTTTATTAGTCACCAATAATGCATTAATACATTCCTTCTCCTATTACCTCGGACACTAATTTGGTGGAATTGGATCCTGGCAGCACATTGATGTTGTTAAGGTTAATGACCCAGAGATTTACAAGAGAAGTCACATTAGAAGTCAAATTGATTGTAGTAATTGTTTCACTGAGCAGTGTCAACATTAAGTACGGTATGTTGTGCCATGCTATTATAGAGAGGCCTCTTGGCTGTTATTGCACTGTGATATACTAAATATGCCCTTTAAAATAAAAATCTCACTTTGAAACAGTGTTTTTAGGCTTCCATCCACAGATAAAAGTGGACAAATTAATGGACAAAGATGCACAAATAAATGGGAGATTTTTTTGGTTACTGTATATTTTCTCTCTTTTTGTGGGCATTATAGATGTTCTCAAGCAAACAAATCTTGAGCTTATGGTTGTTTCTACTCTCGGCAGAGGATAAACTGAAAGCAGAATTCTGTAAATGTTTGTTCATGTGGCTTGAACTGTCAGAGAAGGCTGAATATGTCTGTTGTCCACTCATGAATTTCATATGGAAGGAAACCTGTTGATCAATATACAGGTTCTGTCCTGGGGATGCTTTAAATATTTCAGTTGCAGTATAATAATATTTCATTCAGACTGTTTTATTTATATTGTAGTAGAGCCCACAGGGCACAACTGAGATTGGGGCTCGATTGTGCTAGGTACCGTACAAATAATCAGTAAGGGTTTGGCTACACTTACAGCTGTACAGCGCTGGGAGTGACAGCTGTCTTCGTGCAGCTGTGTAGGGAAAGCGCTGCAGTGTGGCCACACTGACAGCTACCAGCGCTGCAGTGTGGCCACATTTGCAGCATTTGCAGCGCTGTTGGGAGTGGTGCATTGTGGGCAGCTATCCCAGCGTTCAAGTGGCGGCAACGTGCTTTTCAAAACGGGGGTGGGGTGGAGTGTGACAGGGAGCGTGGGGGAGACAGAGAGAGTGGATTTTTGGAGCTGACACTGTTCTCAGCTCCCTGCCTTGCAAGTTCTAAGGACTGGAAGATACACAGCACCTACCTTCAATCATTTTAAAAGTTTTGACCCTTCCCCCACCCCTCTCTTATTCACTAAATGCAAATTATGCACTCCTAAATAGCCTTCAGACCACATAAGCAGCTGCTCATCACGGACTCCCCCCTCCCCTCTCTCCTCAAGCAAACAGCTGTGAACATTCCTAAGCAATTCCCCTGCCTCTGCTCCCTCGCTGAGCAAAGAGCAGCTGTTTGTTTTTTAGATAAGTAGCTCCGGGGAGCTAGTAGTTCAGCCATTCTTCCGGTTTGTTGTGGACAGGATTTCTGGGATACCTCTTAATACCCTGGAGGCCAATAAAAGAGCTTTTGGTGGCCACACTTGACGAGCAGCGCTGCATCACCAGCGCTGCAATCATTACACCCCAAGCAGACCAGGTATGCAGCCAGGGAGTTGCAGCACTAGCTGTGCCTTGCAAATGTGGACACAAAGTAAGTTGCAGCACTGTAAACCCATCACCAGTGCTACAACTCTCCAGTGTAGCCATACCCTAAGACAGTCCCTGCTCTGAAGGACTAATGACCACCTGCTTGTAACCATGAGAAATGCACGTGTTGGTGAAATTTTGCCATCACAGATCATCTTCCTTCTCTTCACCTTTGTTCTCCTCTAATTCCCCTTCTCTCCTCTCTCTCTCCTACATTTCTCTGACATTGGATAGTCCTACTGAGCAGCTTGTCAGGGAGTGGTGTCATGATTACAAAATGTTTCATGAGCTGGAAAGGTTTCTTGATTCCATTCATAAAATTAACAAAAATAAAACACTTCTTTCATTTTAACTGAAAATTTTCTTCAAAAATTGAGTTTTAATGGAAAAGGTTAAAGTCACTAAAGCGGGGATATTTCCGAAAGAAATGTCGATTTAATAAAAAATTATTCAACAAAAAGAATGTTTTGTATGAAAAATTTCAACCGGTCCCATTTTTAACATTAGATAAATCACACTATCTCACCCTTCCACCTTTCTCCCAGTCCCAGCTTGTCTTCCTCCTCAGCTATTTGCATACTGAAGGCTGATTGGTTGAAATGCAACCAATTCAGGGAGCATTAGAGAAAACAGAGACTGACACACATAACAATGACTGTCACGTAAGTCTACAATATACCAGTATATCTTTAAAACACAGGGCCAAAATCATCCCTGAGGGAACTTACTTGATTTCAATGAGCTCCCGTCATAGGTAAATTTAGTTCACAAAATCTCACGTCAGTCTGACTTTTGAAAATGTTAGCCACCTAAATAAGTGGTCTATTTTTCACCCTTAACTGCCACCAAGGTCACTGTAAGCACCAGGTGGCTCAGTTCCTTTGAAAACTAGGCTACTAATTAGATTTATTTGCCTAACTTCAAGCACACAGATTTTAAAATCTCAGCTATGGTTTTGACTTGGTCCTCACTCAGACAATTAGCAATAGTGGGAGATAGCAAGAGTAAAGACTGAATTAGGACTTCAAAGAGAAATCCTGGAGATTGTTCCGGGTGAAAAACAGACCACTCATTTAAGTGCTTAACATTAGGTGCAACCTACTGGTTAATTTCAGGTTTCAGAGTAGCAGCCGTGTTAGTCTGTATCTGCAAAAAAGAACAGAAGTACTTGTGGCTCCTTAAAGACGTATGGCTACACTTGGAAATGTGTAGCGCTGGGAGTTACAGCTGTGGTCGTACAGCTGTGTAGGAACAGCGCTGCAGTGTGGCCACACTCACAGCTACCAGCGCTGCAGTATGGCCACATTTGCAGCATTTGCAGCGCTGTTGGGAGTGGTGCATTGTGGCAAAGACTACCTCAGTGTTAATGCTGCAACGTGCTTTTCAAAAGGGAGGGGGGTGGAGTGTACAGAAGCGTGGGGAGACAGAGAGAAGCGGATTTTTGGAGAGCAGACACTGTGACAGGCTCCCTGCCTTGCAAGTTCAAAAGCGGGGGAGGAGAGCGGGAGAAGAGTGAGATTTTGGAGCGACGACTGTGAGCTCCCTGCTTGCAAATTCTGGCCATTTCCCCACTCCTCTCTCATCACTCTAATGTAAAAGGCTTCAGACAGATAAGCAGCTTCTCTGATGGTCACTCCCCCCGCCTTGCTGTTTGTCTCCTCAAGCAAACAGCTGTGAACATTCCAAGCCTCCGCTCGCTCGCTCGCTGGAGCAAGAGCAGCTGTGTTTGTAGCTCCGGGGATACCATCCGGTCTTTTGAGACAGGAATTGGATACTCTTAATACCCGGAGGCACATAACAGCGCGATGGTGAGTGTCACACTGATGAGAGCAGCTGCATCACCACGCGCTGATTCGCTACACCCGTAGCAACCAGAGTTACAGCCAGCGCTGCAGCCAGGGAAGTTTCACGCTGGCTGAGCTTTTGTAAGTGTGGACAACCGAGTAGTTGCAGCGCTGTAACCCCCTACCAAGCGCATGCAACTTGCAAGTGTAGCCAAGCCCTAACAAATTTTTTCAGCATGAGCTTTCAATGACTACAGCCTCACTTCTCGATGCATAGATGGAACAAACAGACAGAATACTTATTACATACAGCCAGAACATGAAAGGTGGAAGTATGCATACCAACAGGAAGAGTCTAAATCAACTGAGATGACTGCTACAGCAGAGGAAAAATTTGAGTGATAATTAAGGATGGCCATAGAAGGTGTGAGGAGAACTAACATGGAAATAGATTCATTAGTGTAATGACCCAAATCCCAGTCTGTTTCAGAGCCTGAGTTAATTGTATTCTATTTGCATATTAATTTCGAGTTCAGCAGTCTCTTTTGGAGTCTGTTGTTCGCAGTTTTTTGTTGGGCAAAATTGTCACCTTCAAGTCTGTACTGAGTGGTTAGAAGTTGAAGTGTTCTCCCACTTGTTTTTGAATGTATGATTCCTGATGTCACAATTGGTCCATTTATTTTGCGCTACACTGTCCAGTTTTAAGCATCTTAAAAACTACAAATACTGCACCTGCTGAAGTGAAAAAAGATTGACAGAGCAGAAGAGTACCCAGAAGCGGACAGGTCCAACAAAAGAAAATAACGAACGCCACTAGCCATCACTACAGCCCCCAGCTGAAACCTCTCCAGCTCATCATCAAGATCTCAACCTATCTTTAAAGAATATCTCTCACTCTCTCAATCATTGGGAGACGCCAGTCCTCACTTATAGAAGCCTCCAACCTGAAGCAATACTCCAGCAACCGCACAACGTAAACACTACCAGGGAACCTTTCCTTGCAACAACAATGCCAGTCTGTCCACATATTATTGAGTGACACCAATCATAGACTAATCACATCAGCCACGCAGCAGGGGCTTTGTTCACCTGCACATCTACCAATGTGATATATGATCATGTGCCAGCAATGCCCCTATGCAATGTACGTTGGCCAAACCGGACAGTCTCTACGCAAAAGAATAAATGGACACAAATCTGACATCAGGAATCATAACATTCAAAAACCAGTGGGAGCCTTCAACTTCTCTAACCACTCAGTGACAGACTTGAAGGTGGCAATTTGCACAAAAACTTCAAAAACAGACTCCAAAGAGAGACTGCTGAACTTGATTTATGCAAATTGATACATTTACTCAGCCTAAACAGAGACTGGGAATGGTTGGTCATTACACTAATGAATCTATTCCCTATGTTAAGTTTCTCCTACCTTCTATGAGTCATCTTATTATCACTTCAAAGTTTTTTTTCTCCTGCTGATGATAGCTATCTCAATTGATTAACTCTTCCTGTTGGTAATGCATACTCCACCTTTTCGTGTTCTCTGTATGTATAAATATCTCCTGTCTGTGTGTTCCATTCTATGCATCTGAAGAAGTGAGCTGTAGCTCACGAAAGCTCATGCTGAAATAAATGTGTTAGTCTCTAAGGTGCCACAAGTACTCCTGTTCTTTCCACTGGTTAATGTGTATCCGATCCACAGAGGAGATGAATCTGCTATAGCCCCATCTAGAGAACCTTGGCTGTTCATATTAAAAAGCATGAGCTTCTACAGCTTATCTCTGGAGGTCCTCAAGTCAATCCCTGGTATAGCAGCTATCTTATATGCACCCAGGGGAGTTTGGGAAGAGAGTTTAGAGAGGGAGTGCAAAAGCCATATCGCCTAATAAACATTCTCTAAACTTAGGCCAATTAATCCTCCCCCTTAAAAAAACAAAACAAAGAACATAAAAACTACAAAACACTGCAAGAATAAAAACAATGCAGGCAGTTGTCCAGCAGCAGAGTGGGGGCTATCTAGTTTATACCACTGAATGCAGCATGTACGATTTCCTGCCCTGTGGACACGTGGCCTATGTGTGCATTCAGTACAAGCATGTCATGGCCCTTGGAGAGACTCTTTGGGACACAGTAGGGTGATCCCATGCCCAGTCTGACAGCCTCTGCACTGTTGAGGAGGATGAAAGTCTTGTGGGGCGGGGAGGAGAACAACAAGCTGGAGCAGAGGGATATGATCGCATAGTTGGGATCCTCCTTCCAGATGATGTCAAAGTATCCTCTTGCACTGAGAATACTGCTCTGGGGAGGGGACCCCAGTTATTAGGAAGACAGGTTATAGTAGTAGGGAATCTGATTATATAGTTGGGTTTCTGATAACTAGGAGAGCTGCATGGTGAATTGAATGCTAGATGTGAAGGTTGTGAACCTCTTGAGACATCTAGATCAGGGATTCTCAGACTTTTGTACTGAGGACGCCTTTTACATAGCAAACCTCTGAGTGCGGACCCCCCCCTTATACATTAAAACCACTTTCAAATATATGTAATACCATTATAAATGCTGGAGGCACAGCAGGGTTTGGGGTGGAGCCTGACAGCTCATGACCCCCCATGTAATAATCTCATGCCCCCCTGATGGGTCCTGACCCCCAGTTTGAGAACCCCTGATCTAGATAGATTTATGTGCAATGCTAGGGAGGAGCCAGTGGTGGTGGTACATGTAGGTACCAGTGGCATAGGGAAAGGTGGAATAGAGGAAATTTAGGCTGTTAGGTAAGAGATTAAAGTCCAGGACCTCCATGGTAATATTTTCTGAAATTCTTCCCGTTCCACACGAAGGGCCAGTTAAACAAGTAGAATGACAGGGCCTTAATGTGTAAATGAGACAATGGTGTTTGGAGAAGCCTGTATAGGAAGGATAGGCTACATCCAAACTAAAACGGCATTTCAAACTGAAATAGTGACAGAAGAGTTTTTGAACTAAGGGCTGGTGGAAAGCTGATGTGTGGTGGAACACATGATTTGACAGAGACACCCCTTAAGGTAGGATTTATTTAAGGGGATTCTTATATCCTAGCAAAGTAGAGAGGGTAGAAGTTGATAAAGGACAGGTAGGAACTGAAGAGAGAGACTAAAACAGAAAAGACTCCATTCAGTTACATCACATAATGGGAGATGACCAAATATTGATACATTTTGTAAGTGCTTGTACACAAATGCTAGAAATCTAAAGACTAAATTGGGTGAATTTGAGTGCTTGGTATTGAATGAAGATATTGATCTGATAGACATTCCAAAAACTTGGTGGGATTATGATAGTCAATGGGACACAGTAATGCCAGGGTACAAAATATATAGGAATGACAGAGCAGGTTATGCAGGTGGGCAAGTGGCTAACGAAAGCATAGTCAAATATAGTATAAATCTTAAATGAAGCAAGTTGTATTATAGGCTCTATATGGATAGAAATTTCATGCTTGAATAGTAAAAGTAACGCAATAAGAATATAGTCTGATAGTCAGTAGTGTGATGGTGGTCGTGAAAGGCTCAAGGAGATTAGGGATGCTACAAAAACAGAAAACCCAATGATGATAGAGGATTTCAACTATCCTCATATTGACTCGGAACATGTCACCTCAGGACAGGATGCAGAAATAAAATGGTGAGACACCATTAATGACTGTTTCTTAGAGCAGCTGCTCCTGGAACCCATAAAGGTAGAGGCAATTCTTGATTTGTTCTGAAGTGGTGCATAGGATCTGGTTCAACAGAAGAATATAGCTGAAGTAATAGAAATCATAATATAGTTAAATTTTACATCCTTAAGGGTGAGAAGGGGGTGAAAAAACAAATAACTCTCTACCACAGTAGCATTTAACTTCAAAAAGGGGAACTACACACACACACACACACGAGGAAACTAAATGGAAATTAAAAGGAATAGTCACGAGTGAAATGCCTGCAAGCTGCATGGAAACTTTAAAAAACTCACCATAACAGAGATTCAAAATACATATATATCCGGAATAAAAAAATCTAATAAGGAGACAAAAAAACAAAACAAAAACAAAAATTCCACCATGGATAACCAACAGAGTAAAAGAAGTAGTTACTGACAAAAAACACGATTCAAAAATTGGAAGTAAAATTCTACTAAGGAAAATAGAAAGAACGTAAACTCTGGCAGGTCAAGTGTCAAAGTATAAATAGTCAGGCCAAAAGAGAATTTGAAGAGCAACTAGCAAAAACCACAAAAGCTAACTGTAATTTTTTTAAAATATATCAGAAAGAGGAAGTCTGCCATGCAATCAGTGGAGACACTGCGTGATCCAAGTGCTAAATCAGCACTCCAGGAAGACAGGGTTGTAGTGGGAAAGTTAACTGAATTCTTTGCATCAGTCTTCATTGCCATGGTCTGAAGGGGAATCCCCCACACCTGAACCATTCTTTTTAGGTGACAGATCTGAGGAACTGTCCTAGATAGTGGTGTCAGTAGAGGAGGTTTTGGAATAAATTGATGAATTAAATAGTAATAAGTCATCGAGACCGAAGTGTATTCACCCAAGAGTTCTGAAGGAACTCAAATACAAATTGGCAGTACTAACTGGCATGTATCCTATCACTTAAATCAGCCTCTGTACTAGATGACTGGAGAATAACTAATGTATTTTTAAAAAAGGTTCTAGAGGCGAGCCTAGCAATTAAAGGCCATAAGACTAGTTTGAGTACCAGGCAAATTGGTTGAAACTATAGTAAAATACAGAATTATCAGACAAATAGATGAACATGATACATTGGGGAAGACTCAACACAGGTTTTGTATAGGGAAATCATGCCTCACCAATCTATTAGAATTCTTTGAGGGTGCTGACAAACACTTGAACAAGGTAGATTCAATGGATATAGTGTTCTTGAACCTTCAGAAAGCCTTTGACAAGCAGACATGGAATAAGAGGAAGGTTAAAAGATAGGAAACAGAGTAGGACTAAATGGTCAGTTTTCACAGTGGAGAGAGGTAAATAGCAGGGTCTCCTAAGATATATACTGGGACCTTCTGTGCTGTTCACCATATTCATAAATGAGCTGGAAAAATGGGTAAACAGTGAGGTGGCAAAATTTGCAGATGATACAAAATTACTCAAGATAGTTAAGTCTAAATCTGACTGCAAGGAGTTACAAAGGGGATTGCACTAAACTAGGGTGACCAGATGTCCCAATTTTATAGGGACAGTCCCTATGTTTGGGTCTTTCTTATATAGGTTCCTACCACCCCCCACCCCGTGTCTTGATTTTTCACATTTGCTATCTGGTCACCCTACACTAAACTGGTCACTGGGCAACAAAATGGCAGATGAAATCCAGTTCTGAGAAATGCCAAGTAATGTATATTGGAAAACATAATCCCAACTATACATACAAAATGCTAGAGTCTAAGTTAGCTGTTACCACTTCAGAAAGAGATCTTGGAATTCTTGTGGACCGTTCTCTGAAAATATCTGCTCAGTGTGCAGTGGTGGTGGTCAGAAAAGCTAACAGAATCTTAGGAACCATTAGGAAAGAGAGAGATAATAAGACAGAAAATATCTTAATACCACTATTTATATCCATGGAACCCTCATGCCTGGACTACTGAATGTAGTTCTGGTCTTCCCCCTCCCCCCCTCCAAAAAGATATATTAGAATTAGAAAAAGTACAGAGAAGGGCAACAAAATGGTTAGGGCTGTGGAACAGCTTCCATATGATGAGAGAATAAAAAGACTGGGGCTGTTCATCTTAGAAAAAAGACAGCTAAGGGGGAGGGGGAATATGATAGAGGTCTATAAAATCATAGATGGTGTGGAGAAAGTGGATAGGGAAGCATTATTTACCCCTTCACATAACACAAGAACCAGGGGTCACCCAATGAAATTAATAGGTTTAAAACAAACATAAGCATGTACTTCTTCACATAGCACACAGTCAACCTGTGGAACTCATTGCCAGGGGTTGTTGTGAAGGCAAAAATATATCTGTATTCAAAAAAAGAATTAGATAATTTCATGGAGAATAGGTTCATCAGTGGCTATTAGACAAGATGGTCAGGTACTCCAGCCCATGCTCTAGGTATCCCTAAATCTCTGACTGCCAGAAGCTGGGACTAGAGGACAGGGGATGGATCACTCAGTATCTGGCCTATTATATGCATTCCTTCTGAAGCATCTGGCACCGGCCACTGTTGGAAGACAGGATACTGGGCTAGTGAACCATTGGTCTGACCCATTAAGACCATTATTATAGTCTTATGTTTGAAGACAGTGGCCTAAGGATTTGGCCCATCATTAATAAAACTAGTATTAGTAAAAGGGACAAAGAAAGCCATGAATATTTGGAAACATTGGTGTTTGTATGACTGTGTGTGTGCGTAACAAAGTCAATGATATGTGCAGAAATCAATAACGTGCCAAACACTTTAGTTGTTTTTGGCTACATACTACATTTTGCGTAGTTTGTTCTATATGCCTTTGGGGTGTTTTCTGGAATATTACCTTTGGAATGTATATTAGTGGCACTGTGTATTCTGGAGCAGTCCTGTCAAGAGTCTCCTGCTCTTGCATGTAACACAGACACTATTTGGTGATCTCCTGGGTGAACTCTTACTTTGTATTGGTAGTAGAAGGTAGAGCTAGCCAGAATCCTGGTGATCTTGCTTGTTTTTTACATGCACAATTTTAAGGACAGTTTAATTAAAAGTCAGAGACAGACTTGAAAGTGAGGGTAGAAAGAAATACTGAAAATAATCAGTTCATCGCAGTGCTGGAGAAGCCAGAGGAACAGGACATGTTAGAGACGGGGAATGTTACATGCTGTAGGAATCTAACCACGCTTTCTTGAACAGCAGTTCATAATAATTAATTACAAATATAAAGCATGCTTCATTGCTTGCTGCATGACAGCACTGGAAAACCTGAATGGTGTCATAACTATCTACCTGTGCTACTGTTTTCCACTATATTGTCTTTTGTCTAACCATAATTAATAAGTATACAGCCTCTGTCTTCCTTATGCATCCACACCCACACTCCACCCCAGCTGTTTCCTTTCTGAATACAAATTTGGCTATGTAGGATCTACCCAAATCCACTATTTCCCAAATCCACAAATTTACTCTCTTTAAGCCCTTATCTCACTTTCTCCATGTGTCATTTCAGCTACTGGTTCTACTCACTACATATAGTTGGCTGGTCAGCAGACCTTTTTGTTCCAAGGCTGCAAACTTTGCACACTCTATTCAGTTCAGATCTCAACCTTTTCCTGCATAAAGTCAGGAAATTAGGTGTTTGAATTAACGCCAGGCTCATTTGCTTCCTGCCTTTCCCTAGGCTGTCAACATGTCTCAGATGACCCAAGTCAGATACTGCCTCAGCCACGCCTGTCTCTAATTCCAGAATGGTGTCTCTCAGCAGTGAGGTGGTACTGGTGGCTTTCTGTGTGATTCTCAATGGAGAGCAAACGCTGAACATTAGGGACTTAGTCTTCTAAAGTAAGAGTGTGTGTGTGCATGTTTCTACAGATAGCTTCCCAGTGGGGAAGGGGTTGGTGTTTATAATATGATATTTTGTTTATGTTTAGGGTAATGGCTCAGGCCCAGATACACAAAAGGACTCAGGTGTCTGGTGTGTTGAAAAATCACTGGAATCCACAAAGTCTGCTAGGCTCCCTATAGAACGAATGGGGAGAGATAGGCACCTGAGAATGGGATCCGTAAAAGCCAACATTCCAGGCAGGGAGATGCCTACGCTAACCAGTAGCAGATGCTGAGGAGAGAGGGGTGTCCTGAGTCCCACCCCTCTCCAGAGTTCAACTCCTAAGTCCAGGTTGCAAGGAGGCACCTATCTCTGCTTCCCACCCGCAGCCGAGAGCCCTCATCTGGAGTCAGGCACGTACGTCATTCTTGCAAAGAATGGCATAGGTGCCTCCCTAACTCCACACTCAATGGCTGCGGGAGAGGCAGCTTCAAGAGGAGAGATTGAGAGCACCTCTCATCAGAATATCCCACAGTTCAGTGATTGGGCATGTGCCCCAGCGGCGTGAAACCCCTGGTCAAATCCCTTCTCCTCAGGCCATGGGCGGGACCACTTGAAGTGGGGTCTCCTACATCCTAGGTAAGTGTCCTGACTGCTGGGCTACAGGCCATAAGGGAGGCCACTCTCTCCAGGGCCTAAGCCCACCTGGTCTGAGGATCCTGCTGGGGCTTACGTCTGAGATTGTTGCTTGCCTGAGGCAGCAGTGGATGTACCCAGAGGCAGAAATGTAAGGGATTTTAGAGCAAAAGCTTAGGTACTTACAGGGCTAGGTGGCAGCTGAGCAGGGGATTTTGTGGGTTGCACAGGTGATTTAGGTGCCTCGGGCCCATTGTGGATCTAGCCTAGGAATTTAACAAAGAGCTAGATGGGTGAGCAGGGTATATGTGGAGGAAAATCTAAAGCCTGAATGTCTCAGTAGCTTGTCTTTCTCTCTTATTATGCTTGAACACTGAAGAGTGCAGGTGTCTGCTTCTGTAATGTGGCAGGCAAGAGAATGGAGATGGCCAGTTCTGCAGCATACAGTCCTCTGTGTCTTTCTTAGGGTCTCTGTATTATGCCTCAAGTAAGAGGTGTGATGTATTTACCTATCCTTCAGTGCTTCCTTTTTCAGCATCCTAGGCCTGGTCCAAAGCCTTCTAATGTCATTGGGAAGCTTTTCATTGACGTCAATGGGATTTGAATCAGGTCCATCTTAGCCTATGGCTTGTTCTTCGATAATGCTAGGAGCTGATGTGCCCCAGAAATACCCAGAGAAGTTCATATGGGCATGTTTAGTCTTGAGAAAAGAAGACTGAGGGGGAAACTTATAACATTCTTCCAATATGTTAAGAGCTGTTATAAAGAAGCCAGTGACCAATTATTCTCCAAGCCCACTGAAGATAGGACAAGAAATGATGGGCTTAATCTGCCACAAAGGAAATTTCAGGTTAGATATTAGGAAAAACTTTCTAACTATAAGGAATAGGTTTCCAAGGGAGATTGTGGAATCCCCACCATTGGAGATTTTTTAAAATAGGGTGGACAAACACCTTCAGGGAAAGTCTAGGTTTACTTGGTCTTATCACAGCACAGAGAGCTGAATTTGATGACTTCTCAAGTTCCCTTCCAGCCCTACATTTCTATTATTCTATAATTAATTTGAGAGATATGTGGCAAATGGGACACACGTGAAGCTGCTGCCTGTCACATGGAACTCATGATCACAGTCAGTCCTGGATATCCTGGTATCTTTGCTAACACCTGACTTCTATCACCTCACTAGACCTGCCTATCTTGGGCCATCAAAAAGCTGGAGGTAGGATTTGCATAAAATTTGCATCTATTTGGATTCCATTTTACTATTTATTTAGTGCTGTACTGTAAACGCAAAGAGAGCTTACAGAACAAATAATAGCAGAACGCCCCTGCACTCAGCAGTTTAAAGTACAAAGGCCTGTTCTTCTCATTCACGTTACTCAAACCAAATATAAACGTAAATGGGGAGTAGGTCTGTACCCCATGAAGATTGCTGAAAATATCCAGATCTTGGGTTTTTTTAGTTTCTTGAAATGATGCGTTATGAATTTTTTTATTTGTTAATTCCCTTCTCTTTCCTTATTATAATCTTCTAGCTGAATAAAAAAAGGAAAGCAGAAGTCCTGAACTCCTTCCACCACTGATTTTGTCCTGAGCTTTTACACTCTTGGCGACATTGAATTTGTTCCAAAATCCTCTTAGCAGAGCTTGTTGCCTCAAACTGATCATCATCAACTGCAAGTCTCCAATGATGCTGAGGAGGGAAATAAATAGGTGATACCATGGCTGATTAAATAGATGAGAAAGGAAATGGGAAGTTTACAGAGAAGGGAATTCACTCTGAGTTTTCTGGAGCGTCTCAGGACACAGACTAAAAACAACCTAATGTGACTAGGTTTTGTCAGCTTCCCGAGTGCTACAGAAAGACAATCTGGGAGAAAAAAAAATTAACCTTCCATAAAAGAACCTTGCTGCATGTTGTTGGCTTCCTGCAGCACTCGGTTCAGAAATGCTAATCCCACTCTGTCGGAGACGTTGTGTCTCCTCAAATCAACCATAATGTGGCATTTAAAAGTGAAAGTAGATCCTGAGTGAACTGCATATGGTGTATGGATGTGTGACGGTTGATCGGAAGGGGCGATCTGTGTGTGTGTGTGTGCGCGCAATGACATGAGCTATGTCACATAGTGTAGCTCATCTCCACTAATGCCAGTAGCTATTGGGCCCGAGGCATCATTTTTGCCATTGGTGCAGTCCTTTACATCTGTGAAAAACAGGGCGTGCTGGGGGGTCAATTCTGTTGATTAGCATTTTTGCAGTCACTGTGTACGAGTGTAAATGCACACTGAGGCATTGGCCCATGTCACATGTGCTCAACTATGCTGCAGAATCAATCTTGTCTCATTGGTTTTGGAAGGGGATTTCCCCTTGGTCTTATTTACAGTCTTTAGTCACGACGCAAAAGAGGGAGGAAAGAATCCACCAATGATGATGGCAGAGGTCTAGTTTGGTGGTGTGTGTTTTTCCTATTTCATCTGCCTAATGCTGTGGATGCCACTCCAGATGGGAGTCTGAAAATCCTAACCCCTTCATTCTGGCATCTTGAGACAGCAGCTATTCCTATCTGTGGAGGTAATGACAATCCCAGCTTTTGAAATTAGCCAGCAGTCAGGGGCGACTCCAGGCCCCAGCATGCCAAGTGTGTGCTTGGGGCAGCATGCTGCGGGGGGCGCTCTGCCGGTTACCGGGAGGTCCTCCGGAGCCGCGGGACCAGCGGACCCTCTGCAGGCACGCCTGCGGGGGGTCCACCGGAGCCGCAGGACTGGCAAGCGGCAGAGCGCCCCCCGTGGCGTGCTGCCATGCTTGGGGCAGCGATATGTCTAACAGGGCTAATTATATACCCACCCCCTTGGTCTCTTAGATTGTAATCTCTTTGGGGCAGAGAGTGCCTCTGAATGTGAGTGTGTCCAGAACATAAAACAGTACAGTCCTGATCATTATTGGCACCTCTGGGTGTTACTATCATGCACATGATAAGAAGTATGGTAAGCACACTATGCATTTTCCTTCTTTCTGGTCTCCAAATGCATCATGGCCTATTAATAGCTGGTGAAGCAATAGATCCACCATTTTTCCAAGACCGAAGTCTCCTGGACTGCAAATGCATTTCTGCTTCCAAATCACTGGACCCATATTTTGAGTTTTTAAAAGAAGTTTTAAAAGTGAAATTAGTGATTTGAATGGTACTTAGACATTCAGTCTCCAAGGCTGTCTGCCATCAATGTGGTTGAAGGGAGAATTTAGGCACAATACGTACGATTCTTGACCTCTGTGTTGAGAGCCTGCTAACAAGGGTGCCAACTAGTATGAGTTGTGACGATGGCATTTGTGATATGGTTACATGTCTATTAGGAGGCAGAATGGGAATAAAGAAGTCATGTCATGTAGGTCACCAAAATGCTGCTGCTGTTTTTAGAGAGAAGTTGCATTTTGTGAATGAGTTTTAGCAGTTCCCACTCAGACTTAAAAAAAGAGAGAGAGAGATGAATTATTTTGACAGGAAATCCATAATTATGCAGCTGTACACAAAGTGAGAGCAAGTTCAGCAAGTCAAAGGCTTTTATCAAAGTCAATAAAGCCTGAGAAATGTGATATTGGTATCAAGGCACTGCAACAACAGAAATGGAACCTGAGAAAGATTATCCTTTTTTTTTTTTTTTTTTTTTCCCCCTCTCTTCCCAAGAAAATGAAAGGCTTCAAGGCAAAAGGATTAAAATAAAAATAATGGGACAGAAATAGAAATTTCTTCCTAAGGATGATTGGCATATTTTCCACAATGTGCCTTATCATATAGGAAGCTTTTGGAAACCATGCTCTGGGCTTTCATGTGGGATGGTACATGGAGCAGGCAAATGGACAGCACCAGAGATAATTTGGCTGTTTGCAAGAGTGTCAGACTGGCATAAATCACATTACAGCATGTGCCACATTTGGAATGGCCGCAGTTAATAAGTGTGGGTAAGCCACTCAGCCCCCAGATTTCATCTCATCTCATATTTGAGGCTCCCAGCTTTAGTCACATGGGATAGGGCCTGACTTTCAAAGGGGCTAAACTGCCTGAGCTCCCACTTAGTGTTGCCATCATATTACTGTGTTAGACCTCAGTCCTGCAAACACATGTGCACATACATAATTTTATATAGATGATTAGCCCCATTGGACTAATTAGTCCTAGTGCTTAAAACTAAGCGTTTACCTAAGTCTTTGCAGGATCAGGGCCTTATTAATAATGTTTAGAGAGATGCAAAATTCATGATCTCCACGTCCAGTGCTCCAGATAAAGGGTTTTGATTTTCCGCACTGTGGCATATTTTTCACAAGAAGGATTATTTTATTTTATTGACAGATAGATATTTGCTTTTAACAATGCACCCGTCTTTCTTTTCTGCTCTCTAGACAAATATACTCAATTATGGAAAATATACAGGGAAGTAATTCTTCATGCAGTGCGCATCCTGCCTGTAGAATGCACTCCTACAGGAGATTGAAGAATTTAGCGCAGTAGCTGGGGATGGGTAATTGTATGATCAATAAGGTCCCAATCTTGCAAGCACTTATGCAGGGCTTAGCTTTACTCCACAAGAAGCCCCATTGACATCAATGGGATGTCTTGCAATCTGGCCTGTTGGATAGAGCACTGGTCTTGGACTCTAGTTTCTAGATTTGACTCTTCCACTGGCCTACTGAGCAACCTAGGGCTTCTCATGTCATCTTGTTGTGCCTCAGTTTCCCCATCTGTAAAATGGGGAAATATACTCCTTTGAGATACATTAATGAAAAGTGCAAGGTGTTGTGTGTCTGCAGGAGAAGGACCTAGGATTGTAGATATGAATGTAAAGCAATATCCAAATCTCAGACTTCAGGACGTAAGATGAGGTCTGCAGGGGCTCTCAGGAAAGAGTGTTGGCACCTTTACCAGACATCCTGGTATCACAATTAATTGTTGGTGAGAGACAAAGGTTAAAATTTCTGAGTTGTACAAAAATATCATAACCCCGACCACCAAAAAAAAGAACATTGGGCACCAAGTACTTTAGGGCATTATCCAACTGATAAAATTATTCTTAAACTGTACATTTACTTCTGTACTCAGCTGTTAGTGACAGAGTCCTGTGGCACCTTATAGACTAACAGAAGTATAGGAGCATAAGCTTTCATGGGTGAATACCCACTTTGTCAGATGCAATTCACCCACAAAATCTTATGCTCCAATAGATCTGTTAGACTATAAGGTGCCACAGGACTCTGTCACTTTTTACAGATCCAGACTAACACGGCTACCCCTCCAATACTCAACTGTTGTTGTTACTTTGAGCTACATTGAAACAGGAACTGAAAATACGAGATTAAATCTAGTTTCTATAATACCTAGGAATCCCCTGCTGAAAACTTCAGCGGTTCTACCCAGCATGTTAGGTCTAGATGTGGTCTAGATCCGCGCACACAACCTCTTTCCTTACGACAACCTTTGTAACAGCTGATCCTTACTAAGTATCCCCCACTGCAGAGTAGCCTTCTTTTAAGAATTATTTTCCCCTGCTTGTCTTTCCAGAGCTGGCCCTTTAAAAAATGGCAGACACAAGCAGCTGCAGCCCTAAAGTGACCACTTTGTAACTGGTTGCTGGTGCTGACATTCTCTCTTCCAGCTGGTAAGTATCTTTAACTCCTGTTTTGTCTCCCCCCTTGCCCCGAGAAATGGCACATTCCAACAACAGGATTCTTCTGGCTGTGAGCGTAATCTCCCCTTCTTCAAATCCAGTTTAGAGGGCCTGAAATAACTTTCAGGGGCTTTAACAACTCCATCCCATCTTAATGTATGTCATGTTGTTCCCACACACTGTGGTGATGCTCTGCTACAATGGCAGTTAAGCTGCAGTGCAACGAAAACTCATGCTTGTCCAGAGCACATATGCTTAAAGGGAGGAGGCTAGGCTGAAATGCTAGTGTACAGCTTCTGCAGCAGTACTCCCCAGTGAATAACCATCACTATTTCTTCCTTTCCTATTTCATAGAATGCACTAAGTCCACTATTTCCCCCAGCAGTACAAATATGGCTGTCTCAAAACTTCTGCATGTTGCAAAAACAACTGGTGAATGCTCAGCCTTCTTGATATGCTTTGAAACTTTAAAGTATGTAATTCTGAAGTTGGGTGCCTTACTTGTTTGTGTGTGTGCGCTCATGCTATAGTTAATCTTAATCAGGGGAGTGCTGTGTTCTCTGGTTGGATGGGAAACCTCCAAGGAAAACCTAGGTGCTGTCGGAGTGGTTACACCTCAGAGGTGACTGCATGTCAGTATTAGGAAGATTGATTTCTGTATGATATCTAAGTTAGTAAGTTTATACAGCAGTTTGGAATCCAGTGGACTGAACGGTTTAAATGCAACATTACTATCATTTGTAGACACTTGCTACCATATTCACCAGACTAAAATATACCATATTTCCCCATGGCACAATGGCTTATTTTTGTGACCTAGGATCCTGTTAAGATAAGACACTTCTATTCTAAATGTCACAGTGACAATATGCTCTTTCATATGTGTAGTGTTGCTCTTAGCTGTTAAATAGCCGCTGTGTTCCACTCCAGAGCTGGCTGCATTTGTGGCTGGATGAGTGAAAGGCACTAAATGTATATTCATTATTAACGTTTGGATACAGTGTCTTAGTTGTGCAAGGTGTGTAGAGAATGAAGGCACACTCAGCAATCCAGAAAGCTTGCAATTGAAGTTGGGTATGATATTACATGGAGTAGGAAGAGAGAGAAGGAAGTGATATACAAAATAAATACATGACATTTTGTGTCTTCCATCATGTTAGTATAATTTTGCTGTTCAGTGTGCCTTACTCATCCCTAGCTACACTTGAATCCCTGACTATAGAGGCTTGTGCTTTTAGTTTCAGGGTCCTCAGTTCAGTGCTTGGTGAGGAGTAATGTGATGCTTGAGACGTCAGATCCTTTAAAAAAAATCTTTCATGGTGATTTTTGGGAGTGAGGCAGAGGTCTGTGTGGAGGGGGCATAGGGTGGAGCTGAAGAAATAATGTGTTTTGTGGAAGGATTTGAAGGAGGAGAGTATGTGGTGACCAGGATCATGGAGTCAAGTATCACAGGGGTAGCTGTATTAGTCTGGATCTGTAAAAGCAGCAAAGGATGCTGTGGCACCTTATAGACTAACAGACATATTGGAGCATGAGCTTTCGTGGGTGAATACCCACTCCGTCGTATGCATGTCATCCATCTGACGAAATGGGTATTCACCCACGAAAGCTCATGCTCCAATATGTCTTTTAGCCTATAAGGTGCCACATGACTCTTTGCTGCTTTTAAAGATCATGGAGGAGATTCTAGGAATTCAGGGCAGCATGGGAAGAGGATTATAGTTGAAAGGAACAAAGGTGGAATTAAGCCGTGATGCAGAACATGCTTCCCAAGAATGACAATTAAGGTTGGAGATGCAGGAAAGAGCATTATTAATAGTAATAACAATGGGTCAACCTCTTTCCTGGGCTAGCTTCAATGAAGAAGATGGAGTTACACCAAGAATGAATTGGTCCCATGATCCTGGCTTGACAGGCATGTTTTATCCGATGTCACCTTGCACCTTTACGCAATTCTGTGACTTGAGGAGTGCTTCAGTCCTGTTTGCATCAGTCCCATTGTGCCCTCGCAAGTTAACACCAACAATGAAAGGAGAAAGGCAATTGTAGCATTTTTTCTGTAAGCAACCTTTAGGTAATAAAAGGGAACAAATTCATTGATTTAGTGACAGGAGCCCAGCATGTTCTATTGGAAGCAGTTTTATAACTCGGGTCCTAACACTGTCACTGCTGTTAAATGCTACATATTGTAAATTGAGTCATTAAGGAGCATGGGCTAGTGGGTAATGCCAACACCATGGAAAGTCGGCTAGATGATTAATGTCCTTTGCTTCTGATTTTTGAAGTCTCCATTAATTAAAATGAATTTTATCTCCTCCAGGAGGGCTATGTATTATATATTGCTTTCCCCCCTTGGGAATATTGAGCATCTCTCATTTCACTTTTTGGAAAGTTCCAGGCACGCACGTTCTTTCATGGCCTTTCCCAAACACTTTTGAAAGGTTCCAGGTCAAGGAGAAAAACCACAAGAGTTTTTCAGTGAATTCATTTTCTGTGACATGCACCGAGGTGGAATAGCACTGCACAGAACAACTTCAGAGATTGCTTTTGTAGCAAAAAATCCTCTCACGCACACACATGCGCTCTCTCTCTCTCTCACACACACAAACGTGTTCACATACCCTCGTGCATGAGAGAATCTCCAAAATCATTCAAACCTACAGGATGTTTCAGGAGCCTCATTCATATACCTCCCATGGTGCTTTGCAAGTAACCTTAGACTTTAAAAGTTTGTCTCACAAGTCTTGGCATGAAAATTGGCCAGCAGCTCACCACATTTCTGTCTTGCTGTCTAAAGCAGCATGCAGGAAAAAGAATTGAGGAATCTTAAATGGGGCTGAAAGGGAGTTTTGCTGAGTGAGATTATCTAGGGGTGGCTTAAGAAGGTCTAGGCCATGCCTGTTTCAGACAGGAAGAGAAAGGACTTCTCTGACAAGTGATTTTATGAGGTTAGTTTAAAACACACAGATATAAGGGTGGCTGCCAAGGAATATGTAGCTAAGACTTCCTTCTCTCAAATGCAGATTAGTAAACCCACTTCATTAACTCTTAAATGGCCCTGATAAATGATGCTTTCCCCAAACACTCTGATAAACTTTTGGGTTAAATGTATTATAGCAGTCATTGGCTTTCATTTTATAGGACATTGTCAGCTAATGCTGGCAAAGCAGGTGGCCAGCTGAGATTACTGTTTTTATCTGTGTTTTGGATCAGGATCAGGGCTGCGTGTGCACTGCACGCAGATGGAAGGAATACTGTAGTCCCTACTCCAAAGCTCTTACAGTCTAAGACAAGAGCCAACAGGTGGAGAAAATAGACCGTGGGAACCAAGGTGGGTACAAAGTAACCATGAGACAGTTCTTCTGAGTATAATAAGCAGTGGGCAGAGCACAACAGCTGCGTAACCATCAATCTTCTTATTGTTCTCCATTAACCAACGTCCTTCCTCTGTATATCCACGCTGCTCCACCTACAAATTGCATCCATAGGATGTCTATGCACTCTTCTTCTTTTCCACCTTCTCCTGACCCCATTCCCATTTGGTGCATCCACCTGTTCTGTCTTGTCCTGAACTATGGGTGTCATAAACAGATAGCTAAGGGTTAATGTCTCTTTCACCTGTAAAGGGTTAACAAACAGTGAACCAGAACACCTGACCAGAGGACCAATCAGGAGACAAGATACTTTCAAATCTGAGTGGAGAGGAAGCTTGTTTTGTGTGTTCTTATTCTCCTGTCCATGTTCTCTCTGGGGTCTGGAGAGGGACCAGACATAAGCAGATTCCTCCAATCTTTGTGAAAAATCTTCTGTTTCTAATTCTAGTAAGTATTCAGGATAAAGGCGGCTTATAGTCTTTTTGATTTTTCTTTATTTGCAAATGTGAGTTTGCTGGAAGTATTAAGGAGGTGGAGGTTGTATTGTAGCTGGGGGGAGCGTTCTCTTCTAGTGATCTATAAGCCTGAAAGACCTGTGAATATTCCCTCTTGATTAGTCGATGTTTTTATTTCTTTACTCTTCTTCTATTTATTAAAAGTTTGTTCTTCTTTAAAAAGACGATTGATTTTGCCCGCTGGTTAAGGGCTCAAGGAAATTGAGGTCCGGTGACTCGACCAGGAAAAGTTGGTGGGAGGTGGGTATGTCGGAGGTGAATTCCTCTGTGTTTAAGATATCAAGAGTTGATCACAGTGATCTTCCGAGAGTACCAAGGAGGGAAAGACTTGGGAGAGGGCAAGGTGAAAAGGCAAAGGGTTTACTTCCCGTTGTGGCCAAGATCTAGGGATCTGGGTCTTGGTGTCCCCAGGGAAAGTTTTGGGGAGACCAGAGTTTATCAGGCACTCCAAGTCCTGATTGGTGGCAGCTATCAGATCTAAGCTGGTAATTAAGCTTAGGGGGATTCATGCTGGTACTCCATCTTTTGGACACTAAGGTTCAAAGTGAGGCTAGATACCATGACAATGGGACTAATCTAAACTCCATTGAAGTCTGTGGGAAGACACCCATTAACCTCAATGGGCTTTGCACTGGGCACTAGGACTTCAAGCTATTGGAAGCTATGTGAGAGGATTTCAGCCCTGCCTGCCTACGTCTCCAAGACACCGCCCACGCTATGGGATTGAACATCTAATGGCAGAAGACCAAGGTACAGAATCTTGTAACAGTGCCACCAGAACCCCCCATGCAGGTGGGGTCAAGAAAGTATCATGAGGAATCTTGGTGAGTTCATCTACCTAGTCTGCAAGCGGAGTTCAAACGGTCACAGCAAACCAGATGTTCTTCAACAAATAGGTCTTGCCAGCTCCTTCATGAAGCCCAAGTCTTGTTTATGGATACAGAAATGTCTTTGCCCTTAGACAAATTTCAGGAGCTATCAAATCTGTGTACTACTGTATTGCTACACTGGTTAGAAATCTGGACTCTCTTAGAGGCAGACTTGGAGTGGCATTCCATAGGCGCTGTCAGCATAAAGTGATTTGACTTTGTGTCAAGTGTCGCATTCTCACAAAGATCAAGCTGCGGTGGGTTAGACCCCCTTTCTGGGATGCAACCTGATGTACTGGGATTTCACTGAGCCTCCCCTGCTCAACAGCCTGGGTTTCCTCGCCCTGCTTTGCTGAATTACTCTCTCCGGCCTTTTGCAGCACGCATACCCAGGCAGGTAGGGCCACACCCCGCTGCAGAAACAGACTGAAGTCAGCTCTGTGTGAGAGGACACCCCCAGCACTCATGTGCACACCCCTTTTGGGAGATAAACCCAAAATAATACAGCTTTGCGTTGTAGAGAAAAAACTGCACAGAGCAAGCTCATAAAAATCCACCCTCTTCCTCAATGTGAAGAGAGATGTGCACATTTCTTGACCCCCCCCAGTTAGAAATGGCATAAACTGGGTTTTATTATAAACAAGAAATAAGTTTATTAACCTCCAAAGGTGGATTTTAAGTGAATATAAGAGATAATAGACAGAACAAAGCAGATTACTAAGCAAATGAAACCGAACATGCAAACTAAGCTAGTTTCACTAAAGAAATTGGTTCCAAAATAGTATTTCTCACCCTAGATATTGTTGCATGCAGATTAAAGTCTTGAAAGGCAGCTGCACTAGTCTTCCTGTTGAGACCTCAGTTATTATTACTCACAAACTGGACGCCCTTCCAACTTGGGTTCAACCCTTCTCCCCTCATTTCAGTTCTTGCTTCCAGGTGTTTTTTCAGTGCCTCTTTGGGTAGGGAGGCAGAAGAGAACCACAATGATGTTACCCCCCCCCCTGCCTTATATAGCTCTTGTGTAAGGCGGGAACCCCTTGGCCTGTAGTGGAAAATCACTGGCATTCCAAAAGGCGATGAGGGGTATCTAATACCTGGTGACTCGGATCCAGGTCTCTGCAGGGCTGTGGCAGCCATTGCTTGTAGGCTGTCTCCAGCATCCACAGGAAGACTAAGCTCTTTCACAGTGCATTGTCTCTGATAGTGGCCCATTAGCCCTGTCTGACTTTTCTCTTGTGGTACCTGAAGCCCTGGTTGGGGTGACAACCAAAGTAACACACTTGAAATACAGATACATAGTTAATATTCCTAACTTCAGATACAGAAGCAATACAGGCATACACATTGGATAATCACTTTCAGTAAATTATACCCTTTCCAATGATATCTCACATGAAACATTTTGCATAAAGTATATCTCAGTTATGTCATATTCATATCATAAGCATATTTTAATAAAGAATATGGAGTGAAACGTCACACAGCCCTTCCTTCAGTCATATATTTTATTCAAAAAGGCATTGCATGCTCTTTGGCCATGTTGCCAGGGTGGCTCAGAACAACCCAACACAATGTGCTCTAAAACTCTCTATCAACACGTGAAGAGGCGCATTCCCCGACCTTACCAGATACCACCCACTGGGCTGCCCTGAAGATTTGTGGATTCACAGGTCTGGGAACATTACAACTTGATGCCTGGTGTGACGCCATCACCTGTGGTCACCCTGTCTGGTGCACAGTCCTTAGCTGACAATGTGTGTCTGATGATGACGACTATCTATGCACTCATCCATGCTTAAACAGCACCACTTAGCACTGAGTGAAGATGCTATCTATGCTGATGGGAGAGCTTCTCCTGTCGGTGTAGTACTCCACTTCCCTGAGAGGTAGTAGCTATGTTGACAGGAGAAACCCTCCCATCAATAGAGAATCATAGTGTTAAAAGGGACTGCAGGGGTCATCTAGTTCTAACCATCTTGCCAAGATGCAGGAGTTGTTGTGTCTAAACCATCCAAGACAAATGGTATCCAGCCTCATTTTGAAAACCTCCAGTGAAGGAGCTTCCATAACCTTCCAAGGCGTCTGTTCCCTTGTGTCATAAATATATTACACCTTGTCCTACTGTTTTTACAAGTTAGGAAGTTTTTCCTGAGACTGAACCTAAATCTGTTATCCTGTAGTTTGAACCCTTTGCCTCTTATCCTGCCCTCTGTGGCAAGAGAGAGAGAAACTTTTCTCCATCTTTATTCTGGCAGCCTTTCAGGTGTCTGAAGTCAGCAATCATATCCTCCCTTAATCGTCTCTTTTCCAAACTAAACATACGCAGTTCCTTCAGCCTTTGCTCACATGGCTTGCATTCCATCCTTTTGATTATCTTTGTTACTCTCCTCTGGATCCTTTCCAGTTTCTCTGCATCCTTTCTATATATTGGTGACCAAAATTGGACACAGTACTCCAGCTGTGGCCTAACCAGCATGCTATGCCTCTGTTAATACAACCTAAAATTGCATTTGCTTTTTTTTTTTTTTTTTTTTTTTGGCAACATCATTGCATTGCTGACTCATGTTCAGGTTGTGATCCACCACAGAAAGCTATCTACAACAGAGGTTAGTTTCGGTATAACTATGTTGCTCAGGGTTGTGGACAATCAACGTAATTATGCAGACATAAGTTGGTAGTATAGACAAAGCATCAGTCTGTATAATGTGTTTAGGATCTCTAAGTGCTGCTGTAATTGAATGCAGACAGAGTCTTTATGGCAGTATGTGGATTGAGAGTAGCATGCGATTTACCTTGGGGGAAACATCTGGGATTTTTTATTCCATGCATTGTAGTTTTTGCATAAACTCTGCAGGGCTTGCTCATATCAACTATGCCATCCTTTTCATACAAATAAGTGGCACTGGTCATCAAACCTTTCTTTCAAGGAGCTGCATGTCCCTTGATGGCACAGCGGATAAGTGTTCATGGCAATAATTTATTTGTCTAGTGGATGACACTAAAACCTTGGAACAATAAATAGAGTCCTTATTCCTAAGATCTTTCATTCACACTCTGCCACTTGAAATGGGCATCCTTGCAGGGATGAATTCATTTTCTGCAGAGCGGGGATCTAGTACAATGAATACAACACACTAAGAGATTAAAGCCCAGGACCAAAATTAAGTCATGGAAGAGGGGAGAAATGATGCTCTGGTTTATTGAATATATAAAACAAAATGAAACCCTGGGCTTTGAGCTTAAACGGTTCTAAATGTGTGTGGTCCAGTATTTCTACCTTAACAGGATGGCTGTGATGTCTAGTGGATAAGGCACTAGGCTAGAATCAGGAGACACAGATTCTATTCCTGCTGTGTGTGATCTTATACTAATGCTTTGCCTCTATTTGCTTTTTTTTCTCCCTCTCAACCTCTGTTTGCCTATTTGGGACTGATTGGGACAGGGACTTTCTTTTACTCTGTTTGTTTGCCCAACACCTGGCATAATAGGGCCTTACCGTCAGTGCTACTGTAATGCAAATAATATCTTTAAAACCACCTTTTTTGAAAGCTGACCTTCTGTCAGCTTGTCCTCCCAGGGCCTGGTTCTGCTCTTCTTCCCACACAGAGTAGCAATTTATTCTGAAAGTATTTTGATGTGTATCTTTTGTAGTTTGTAACAGCTTGTAAAAAGGTGTCCATTTTCTGTTCTGGTCCCTTTTGACTTTATTTTGTCTGATGGGGTTGTGTTCCTAAGTTAGTTTGGTGTTTCTGAAAATCTCACTTCCAAATACCAATGCAACCAAAGGTGATCAGCAGCAAATTCTCCCCCGACCCCTCACCTTGGGCCCCCGCAAATAAAGCGGGAGAAATAGCAAAACTCTACTTCCAACACAATTCTATAGGCAAGAATTTACTGCCATCTCCCATAAACCATTTAACTGGTGCTATTCTCAGAATAAGTTAGTACTCCACGTAAATAGAATTTGGCAGAATTGGGTTCAAATTTTTGTGATTGGGGTTAGGGCCAGATAAGCTTTCTCTAAACCCCTCCTATGCCCACTCCCACCTCTGCTACATTTCTCAACAGAATGTTCTGTTTCAGCAGTAAGAGGTAGTCCCAATGAAACACACAGATAAGGAACCTTCTGATCTGAGATCTCACTGATGGGTTGACCATACTCCACTGGGTTCAGAGGAGCTGAAAACCAGTTTTGATGCTCAAACTGCTCTCCTGTGTAAGTGCTAAGACTGCATCCAGTGTGCTATTTCTGTGTCCAGACCAAATGATTCCTCTGTTATGAGAAGGCATATTTGTGGTAAGTTCAAGTTGTTAATTTCCTTCATATTCTTGCTGGCAAGTTTGCAAAGCTCATCTCATAAAATACACCCATAGAGCCTGAGTCTGAAACCCATACTCACATTCAGAAGTACCTTACTCTGCAAGCATTTCCACTGAAGAAAATAACATTATTTGGGGAGTAGTGCACTACGTAATGTGAGCAAGGTGACCGAATATGACCCAAAGGCTGATTTTCTGGGTCTAATTTTCAAAAGTAAGATGCACAATGGCCTGCAACAAGGTTCCTGATTTGCAAGTACAATTTCCATGGCTGTATGTGCGGAAAGCATGTGCAAACGTTTGTGTATGCAGATAGCCATGTATGCATACTGCTAACCATTTTCACTTGAAAAAGCCTGATTGTGTGCATGGTATTGGTGATCGTGCATGAATTTTTGCATGTTCTGCTGCATTCCTGACTTTGAAAATCAAGTTTGTGTCTAGCCAGGCAGTGGTTAAATGGAATATGGTTAAGGTGACCAACTTGAAGATAGTTTTTGTTAAATCATGGATTCTAGACAGTTCTTTGGGGGGAGGGGAGGGGAGAAAGGGACTTCATATGTATTAGTACAACACCAAGCACAATGGAGCCCCGACTCGCAACTAGGACCTCTGAGTGTTATCAAAGCAAACATGAACCACTGAAATCAATTTTTGCATGAATCTCTGAAATCAATGTCTGCTAGGAGAGCATGATCAAAGGAGACTTCCTCCTCTTTTCAAAGAACTCAGGTCCCAATGACAAGACATAGTGTAGAACCACAGCAAAAAATCATTGAAGCCATATGAGCTAATATACAGACAGAGTGAGCATTTTCTGCTCTGTGCATGGTAAAGGCAGCAACTCCAAAGGAAAGTAACCTCCGCTCCAACATTCTCTCCATTATTGATTTCCTATAACCCTTTGGCCATTGAGCTGAATGATAAAAAGAGGGAGAGAGGAAATAAACATCTGAAAGGAGATAAAAGCTGCATTTGTGTCTTAGTCTGGAGCTGCCATAGGAAGTGGACACCAGCAGAGGAAATCAAATAGATTAAAAAAAAAAAGTCAGAGATTCCAAATTTTGAGAGATGCCAAGAGCCACATATGAATTTTAGAAGGTTTAGAGTTCTAGAGAGCTCTGCGGATTTTAAATGTTTGTTCTAACCTTCCCTGTCTGTAAGATACTTCTGTGGTCCCTATCATAGTTTCTGAGCCTATCACAATCTTTATGGTGTTTTATCCTCACAACATCCTCTTGAGACTTTGGACTCTGGGGCTGAGAAATTACTGTGTAAATATTCAGGCTCAGGCTAGAGCCCGAGTTCTGGCATCCTGTGAGGGTGGAGAGAATTGGACAGGTCCTCCACAGTCCCAAGCTAGCGCCCTAACCATTGGATCATATATCCTTCATTACAGGCAGAAGTACTGGGTCGTACCCTGAAGTCAATGGGAACTCTGTCTGAGTTCAGGCCTCAGTAAAAGCTGACAGCCCAATTCTGAGACTCTCACTTCAATGGGAGTTCTGCCTATGGGTATGTCTACACTACAGGATTATTCCGATTTTACATAAATTGGTTTTGTAAAACAGATCGTATAAAGTCGATTGCATGCGGCCACACAAAGCACAATAATTTGGCGGTGTGCGTCCATGTACTGAGGCTAGCGTCTATTTCTGGAGCGTTGCACTCTGGATAGCTATCCCATAGTTCCTGCAGTCTCCCCCGCCCATTGGAATTCTGGGTTGAGATCCCAATGCATGATGGTGCAAAAACAGTGTTGTGGGTGATTCTGGGTAAATGTTGTCGTTACTCATTCCTTCCTTCATGAAAGCAACAGCAGACAATCATTTCACACCGTTTTTCCCTGGATTGCCCTGGCAGACGCCATAGCATGGCAACCATGGAGCCCGTTTTGCCTTTTGTCACTGTCACTGTATGTGTACTGGATGCCGCTGAGAGAGGCAGTACTGCAGTGCTACACAGCAGCATTTTTGCCATTGCAGGTAGCAGAGATGGTTATCAGTCTATGTCCTCATTCTGTACTGTCTGCTGTGCCATTGTAAATTGGTGATGAAATGACGGTTATCAGTCGTTCTGTACCGCCTGCTGCTGTCATGGGTGCTCCTGGCTGGCCTTCGCTGAGGTCGGCCAGAGGCGCAAAGACAAAAATGGGAATGACTCCCCAAGTCAATCCCTCCTTTATGGTTTATCTAAAAAGAGTCAGTCTTGCCTAGAATATGGGGCAAGTATACTAGAGAACCAGTTTATCAGAGAGCTCATCCCCTCCATGTCAGATCCCACAGAAATGATAAGCTGCATGCCATTTTAGGGGGTGCCCCTAGAACAACCCCACCCGTTGCTTCCTTCCTCCCCCAACCTTCCTGGACTACCGTGGCAGTGTCCCCCCATTTGTGTGATGAAGTAATAGAGAATGCAGGAATAAGAAACACTGAGTTTTCAGTGAGATAAAATGAGGGGGAGGCAGCCTCCAGCTGCTATGATAGTCCAGGCAGTACAGAATCTTTTCTTTAGACATGAAAGGGCGGGGAGGCTGCTGGAGCTCAGCCCCCAGTTGTTATGATGAGGACGATTACCAGCCGTTCTGTACCATCTACTGGGAATGACCGGGAGTCATTCCTATTTTTATCCAGGCACCCCCGGCTGACCTCACCTGAGGACAGCCAGGAGCACTCACGGGATGATGACAAGGACGGCTATCAGTCCTTTTGTACGATACCATCTGCCACCAGGGAGGAGAGGGGAGAAGATGCTGCTGTTCAGTGCCCCAGCACCATGTCTACCAGCAGCATGCAGTAGACATAGGGTGACAGATAAAGTCAAGAAACAATTTTTTTCCCTTTTCATTCACGGGGGTGGGGGGTGGTAAATTGACGACATATAACCTGAAACACCCCGGACAATGTGTTTGACCCTTCAGGCATTGGGAGCTCAGCCAAGAATGCAAATGCTTTTCGGAGACTGTGGGGAATGTGGGATAGCTGGAGTCCTCAGTACCCCCTCCCTCCCTTCGTGAGCATCCATTTGATTCTTTGGCTTTCCGTTACGCTTGTCACACAGCACTGTGCTGTGGATTCTGTGTATCATAGCCTGGAGATTTTTTCAAATACTTTCTCATTTCGTCTTCTGTAATGGAGCTGTGATAGAACAGATTTGTCTCCCCATACAGCGATCGGATCCAGTATCTCCAGTACGGTCCATGCTGGAGATCTTTAGATTTGGGACTGCTCCACACTGGGCAAACAGGAAATGAAATTCAAAAGTTCGCGGGGCTTTTCCTGTCTACCTGGCCAGAGCATCTGAGTTTGGATTGCTGTCCAGAGCAGTCACAATGGTGCACTGTGGGATACCACCCGGAGTCCAATACCGTCGATTTGCGACCACACTTACCCTAATCTGATATAGTAATACTGATTTCAGCGCTACTCCTCTCGTCGGGGAGGAGTACAGAAACCGGTTTAAAGAGCCCTTTATATCGACATAAAGGGCCTCGTTGTGTGGACAGGTGCAGCGTTAAATTGCTTTAACGCTACTAAAATTGGTTTAAATGCGTAGTGTAGACCAGACCTATGTGATTACCACTAGGATTTCAGCATTTGGCCTACATGGGAATAGTCTCTCTCTTAATATGTCGTCATTTCCATTTTGATCCTGGCCAGAACTCTAGTATCCTTACGTGCATGGCAATTAAGAGTAGCACCGAGCTTTTTAAACCTCAAAACATGTTTGATTCAAGATTTAAGTGAGTTGTTTGTTTGGAAGGACAGGTGCAGTAGTTCCCATTCCATCCCAGTTAGGTCAATGGATGGGTTTCAGGCCTAGATGTATATTAGAACCTGGTGAGATTGGAAGAAGAGGAAGAGACGGGACTACCCACCACATACATTGAGGAGAATAAAATTAAATTTCATCAGAAAGACACAGGTAATGGGAGGGATAGAATCAGTTACATATTTTCAATATTTTGTGTGTGTGTGTGTGTGTAAATGCATTTTTCACCATCAAAACTTTTCACAAAAAAGTAATTTATTTTGAAAACAATAGATAATGCCAATGAAAATACTAGGTTTTTTTTTTAAAAAAAAAAAGTTTCTAAATTTTGAAAATGATTTTTTGAGGGAAAACTGTGACTAATATATATTTCTCATTTTGAAAACAGAAAACAGTACATGAAAAAGGTTGGTAAATGTGCTAAACATTTTCAATTTAAAAAAATTATACACAAAAATTTGAACCAAAGTTGTTTTCACATCTGGATTTGCTCCTGGGTTGGTGGTATGTTGTTAGTTTTGGTGTCTGTAAGGCCCATTATGCTGCGGAGATTGCTGGTGATAGAAAGGGAACTGAGCTGTGTTGGGAGACCTGTTTTGAAGTTAGTAAAAGTCAGGGAGAGACCAAACAACTTTGTATTCTTAGATTCGGGCTAATTCTTAATGGTTAGGTTTGTGTTTAACCTTCACTGTTTGAGTTTAGATACAGGCCAACCAGGAAAACTTGCATGAAAGGTAGCAGGATGGTTGGATGAACCGCATTTCACATTAAGAGCAGAACAAATCGTTTAAACTGGGCTCTGCTTCTTCAAGCAACGCTGTTGTGGCCAAAGACAATCCAAGTAATAGAAAATGTGTGAAATATTCTCAGTGGGGGGATTTGTAATTTTTAGATGATCCCTGGCCGCAGTGACTGCATTGCTGGGAAGCAGGAGGCGGCATTTTATGTCTGCTTGCCCTGCCTGCTGATCCCACAATGAACATTGTTTCACTCTGTTTTCTATAGAATAAAAGAATCCTGCTCTCAGGAGGAATATGAGTGTCAAGTGTAACACATTTCTTCCAGCTTAGAGCTGCCAGTCTGCCTGCTGGGACTCTATGAAATTGCCATCCACACCTGTGTGGGAAATTCAGAAACCTGGGGATTTCCACCTCTCTCTGCTCCAGGCAGTTCTGCCTCTAAGGTTTCTCCTTGTGAGATGAAGGGGAAGAGGGTGGGGGAAAGGGTGAGAGGCAGGAGGAGGAGGAAGGTAAAAAAAAAAAAAAAAAAACAGCAGCAAAAAGTAAAGTACCTATCTCTTTCTTTTGCAGTCAGGAGAACAATATATTTCCCGGACTTGATTCCAGCCAACCGTGGGACATCAGAACTCTCTTCTTTGCAGCCTGCCATCTCTCTAGGCCTCCTTTATTCTGTCCAGTGTGACTTTCACAGCTGTAGCACTGGAAGCCCTGAAGTTTGGGAGACTGACCTGAGAAATCCCACCAAAACTTGACTGTCAGGCCAACTGTCTGGAGTTAGGCAGGAGTGGTCCCATCTTTTCCTTCTCTCCTGGCGGGGTCTTGCTGTTGCTATGGAACTGAAGGTTCAGTGAGGTGCCAACCCAATCTTTATTTCAATCCTCTTGCTGTTCTTTTTTCTGTACACAGCATATGAATTCAGATTCTGATTGGAAACTGGCCTGCTACAAATTGCTATAATAGTTGTGCCCAGTATTTCTCTATTACAGTACAGCCCCTTCTATTTCATCTGTTGGGGGTATGTCTGGCAGTAAGAATGACTGTTCTTGGTTTCCATTAAGATATGTGCCTGAACCAATACCCGAGACTGGAAACATCCCCTACTTTTTGAAGCAGGAGGATTGGAATTGAAGCCCAGCTCTGAATTTCACAGCTGGCTGCTACCAGTATCTGTATAATGGGCTCCAACCAAACCCCAACATTGAGACACATGAACTCTGAAGAGTGGAGCCACTCCAAACCAGGGTCTAAATTTTTCTGCTGGCCCCTATATCTGTGAGCAGAACCAACCTCTCAGACCTGGATACCTGTGAAGAGTTGGAAATCCAGCTCTGATGTGAATTTGTCTGCTCAAATGTTGGTTCTTCAAAAGAATCCATGCTCCAAATGGGAATTCATGCAAATTTGTGGGCATTGGCACCAAAGACAAGTGTATTGTGCACCAGTGCAATGCTTAACACAATTAATATTAACAACAAGGGAGCAGGAACACAATAGCAGAATAGGAAAAGAACAGGTAAAGAATATGTATATAAGATAGACATAATCGAGTTGGCAGAAGTTGATTAAATTCACCCTAGAGTACTTAAGGAACTAGCAGAAGCAATCTTGGAACCATAAGTGATGATCTTTGAGAACTCATGGACGACAGGTGAGGTCCTGGAGGACAGGTGAGGTCCCAGAGGACTGGATAAGAGAAAACATAGCACCTATTCTAAAGAGGCACCAGGGAATGATAGACCAGTCAGCCTAACTTTGATATCTGGAAACATAATGGGAAAAAGTATTAAACAATCAATTTATCAGCACCTAGATGATAATAGGCCAATAATTAATGGCCAACATGGATTTGTCAAGAACAAATCATGCCAGACTAACCTCATTTCCTTCTTTGACAGGGTGACTGGCCTACCAGTGGTGGGGGGGAAAGGAGTGGGGGAGCAGTAGAAGTGATTTATTTTGATTTTAGTAAAACTTTTGGTCTAGATGAAATTATTGTAAAGTGGATGCACAACTGATTAAAAAAACCATACTCCAGAGAATAGTTATCAATGGTTTGCGCTCAAACAGGGAGGTTGTATGTAGTAGGATCCTGTAGGGTTCAGTCCTGGGTCTGTCTCTATTCAATATTTTCATTAATTACTTGAATAACGGAGTGGAGAGTATACCTATAAAATTTGCAGCTGACACCAAGCTGGGAGCGGTTACAAGCACTTTGGTGTATAGGATTAGAATCAAAATGACCGTGATCAGCTGTAGAATTTATAATCAACAGGATGAAATTCAATTAAGACGAGCACAAAGTCTTATACTTAGGAAGAAAAAAATCAAATGCACAAATACAAAATGGGAAATAACTAGCTAGGCAGTAGTATTGTTGAAAAGGATTTGGAGTTTATAGTGGATCACAAATTGAATATGAACAGCAGTGTGTTGCATTTCTGAAAAAGTCTAATATCATTCTGGGGTGTAACGATACAGCTGTCATATATAAGGCATGGGAGGAGATTGTCCCACTCCACTCAGCACTGGTGAGGCCCCGCTTGTAGTATCGTCTTCAATTTTGGTTACCATACTTTTAAGAAAAATGTGGATAAACTGAAGAGAGTTCAGAGGATAGCAACAAAAATGCTAATGTAACCCTTCTGCCCCTCTGAGTTGGCAGCAACAAGGGCCAGGTTCAGTATCCAGGGGTTCCGTTTCAATAACACAAGGCATAACCGAGAAGAGAAGAGATGCAGTTATAGCTAGTTGAAATATTCTCCTCAATTTATCCTCCGCGGAGCAAAGGGTGAGAATTTCAGCCTAAATACAGGAGGGCTTGGAGAGACCGCTTCAGAGAGCTGTTATGAGGGAAGCGTGTGGCGATGGATCAGACAGACTGGCTCAAGTTGTAAGAGGGACTGAATCAATCAGTTATGCGAGAAAACCGATCCTATCTCTCGCACCGACTAAGAGACGGAGTACCTCCACCCCGGTATATCTGGGCGGAGGATGGGCGGTGGTAGTGGAAGGCAGCCGACCAGCGAGTGTTGGATCCCATAGGCTAGAACCTAGGAGCAGTCACAACGCGGGCTGCGGGGGGCTCTGCGGTTATCGACTGGCTGCGAGCACCACAAGAGAACTTGCATCGAAACAAATGCACTGGTGCCTCGCACGGAACGGATAGCTGAGCTGCAAAGCATCAATGATGGCACAGAGAATAAGTATTATTTTCCAGGAATATAGTGGCGACCATCAGGCGTGTGACCGAGGGAGAAGTCAGTATCGCATAGCTCACGTTGTCAAATGCAAGTGACTCCCGGGAAGGGGGAAAAGGACAATTCTTTTGCTAACCGGTGTGGTCAGGAATGGGCAACAGTGGCTGCTGGACGCCAATAAAAAGGAGAGAACGCGCCAGCTTAAGTGTTTATAGAAACGCTAGAGGATCAGTTTGGGAGAGACACCAGTAAGCTGCCAGAAGGGTCGGGGACGGGGGACCACCTAGGCATACAGGATTTTGAAGATTCACCCAGAAGAGACACCATCTCATTGGGGACTAGGGATCCTCTGCATGGAGCTGATAGGTTGCCCGTAGCGAGGGGAAAGGTAATGGTGAGCGCATCTGAAGGGGCGGAGTGGTAAAGCCTGTCGCTAGGAAACGACCTGACTGAAATATCATAAAGTATGTTCACTTTTGAGATCCAATTCCTAACCAACAAGATGCTTAGGCACCTGCCTAATACAGGCCACTGCACTTGGCATTGGTCTGTGTTGGCCTCAGCATGAGATGAAGTAACTCCCTTCAAGGGTATTCATAGTGCACCTGGAAATTCCCAGAGAAGGTTGCTGAGTAAAGCAAGAGAGGTAGATGCACGAGCTGCTTTAATATGCCCTGACCCTAAAAGGGACCGTTCTTGTGGTGTCTATGTGGCCGATTAGGGGTAGTCCACTCACCAGTCATCATGTTGTCAAAGGTGCTCGCTAAAGATTACTGCCTAACGCGACGGGCTAGGGGACCAGTACCTGATACCTGATTGATCGCCATACAACTTGCAATGAAGCTGCTGAAGCCTCATAGGAAGATAGAGAAGCGAGGCTCTAAAAAAAGAGACATCTGAGTCTAGTGCAATTGAGTGGTGCGCTGAAGTACCATGGGGACACTTTAGTAGTTGAGGCGAGGCAGAGAGCAAGAAGTAATTGATCATGAGTACCCTAGCTGAAGGCAGTAATGAGGGGGCATCAAGCATGATAGAGTCGCGACTGAAGGAGAAGCTTCCGGGAGGAGCGAGTCCCCAGTGGAGTCCAATTAACTTCTTGTTGAAGCCCGGGAAGGTGACTATACTGATTGCTAATGAACAAGTCAGGATGTTGTTGTGAGTGACAAGAGACAAAAGAATAGCAGACCTCTTTGAGCCTGAATCTATATTGTAGACCCAGCCAGTAGTGAGACTCATAGTGACCGACTATAGACTCGCAGCAAAATTATGAATTTTGGGTTCCCATTGTCCGAGGAGTGGAAAGATCCGGCCTGAGACAGGAAACTCTGTAAAAGCCCAGGTTTCTCTATTGCATGAGTTGGGATTGGGATGTGCAAAAAGGAGTAGAAGCACAAAACACAGACTACATGACTTCTCGACCGTTTTCTTCAGAGAGAGAGAATCTAGAACGGCTTGCTTCTCTCCCGAGATGGAAGATGTGATGACACATCTTAAGAGCTGGTTGCAAATGCATGCAATACAGAGTCCGCAGCTCATACGCCTCACCATTGGTGGTGGGTTCGTAAAGAATGGGAAAATCCGGATGTGTTTGACTACGCACCGCTACCGCGCCGTACTGTGGTTGAAGCAGTACACAATGCCAGTCGAGTTCCAAGATGCCTTCAGACCTGTTGCTGGGAAGCCAGTGGTTCTCTGTGTTGGTCTTCGGAGATGGATATACCAGATCCCCTGGGGGAAGAAAGATAAAGAGAAGAACAGCCTTCATCTCTGCCGCATTAGGATTATCAGTTTCGAACAGCATGACACAAGGGATTCTTGGAGCACCTGCCAATTTCAAACGTCTTATGGAGAAGTTGTGGGAGAACATGAATTTACTGCAAGTGTTAGTTTTAATTTGGATGTTTTATGCTGTATTGGTTTGGAAGAACTTTGGAGGAGCAATGAAGAAAGACGTTTCTTAAAGTGCGTGATAGGCTGGAGGATTATGGTTTGAAGCTTTCAGTTGACAAATGCCAGTTCTGCAGGACCTCGGTTTGAAGTATGTGGCCACATTGTTCCAAGAGGAGGGGTGAGTACTATCCTGAGTAAAATAGAAGCACTCACGACATGGCCATTTTCCCAAAAGCCAAAAAACCTTAACAAAGGAAAAAGAAAAACCTTTTTTCCAAAAAGACCCCTTCCCCTTTGGGTTTAGTGGCTACTAACCGCAGATTTGTGAAAACTATGCTACAATTGTAAAACCCCTCAATGATCTTACCAGGGGGATATCAGTCCAGCAAGGACTAAAATCTAAGACCAAGAATAAAGGCCTTCCGTGCAAGAGACATCTCAATGGCCCCTTCGAACCTTTTGGACCACGGTGGGATGAGAGATGTGAAAAGGGCTTTTCGAGAAATCCATTATTGCCTAACTACGCCCGCAGTCCTAGTCTTTGCTCACCGCAAGCCATTTAATTCTGCCATACTGGATGCGCAGTCTGGAGGGTCTGGGGGCAGTGACTGTATCAGGAGGTGGAAGGCAAGCGTAAACCTGTAGCTTTTTGCCAGCCGAGGGACTGTCCTGATAGTGAAAACCCGCTATCCACACCGCACAAGCCTGGAGTTCCTTGGCCTTGAAATGGGTCATCACTGAGAAATTTCGAGACTACTTGTATGCGGGCTCAGTACAGGTGTGGATCAGAAACAACCCACTGACTTAATTTGTTGAACATAGTGTCTAAAAACAGGATGCTATCAGGGCAAAGATGGGTGGGTCGCTTTGGCTAGCTATGACTTCAGCCATTCAGTACCGATCAGGGGAAGAAGCAATGTAGATGCAGATGCAATTGTCAGCGCGTCCACAGGCACTCAGAAGTTGGCTGTGATAGCCCACGGATGGAGTGATGAGCTATTTAGCGAGTGTGATCCGCCGGGGCGGAGACCTGTAAGAAGCTCATGGATGTGTTGGCTGAAGCTTTGGGCCTACCCCCTGAATGCGTGCCTCTGCTTCAGTAAATATATTGCTTTGGACTCAATCTCTCCTTGCCCATCGCTCATGCGGCTAGACTGGCAGGAAAGCCCAGCTGCAAGATTGACATTCGTGATACACACTTGCCAAAGGGAGGGGAAGCCCAGCTGCGGTGTCCCACGCTACCCCAGAGGGCAAACTCTATTGAGAGAATGGACAAACTAAATACTGAATTCAGGGAGTGCTACAAGTCACGCCCACCACAGACCCTCTATCAAAAGCAAACGGAATCCAGGCTAGCTGGGCCTGCCGAAAGAGTAAGAGCCCTGGCTCATGAGGGCCCTGCATCACCTGACTTGGACATTAGGGTATGGAGAGGCCTGCGAACTTAATTCGTTTTCTTTTTTCAGTCAGATTCTATTGCCACGGATTGCGTGAAGATGTTCGCAGGAATGTGAGACCTGCACGCGATGTATTCAAGGAAAACTCTGCCGCACCGACGGTCTGCATATTGAAGAACATCACCGAGCAACAAACGCTCTGGAGCTGTTGGCAGTATTCCTCTTGTCTTAGAGAGGGACAAGAGGAATATTGGGCATACATCTAGAGTGAACTGACCATATATACGTGACTATGCGCGGCATATCCCACGCGTGGACAAAGGGCCACACCTGAATCGCTCGCCGAGGTATCTGTGGGAAATTATTCTCTCCATTTACTGTTGCATTCTCCGACCTAGCCCGGATACACTAAGACAGGACGAACGAGAACTTTTTCGAGAGTCATCTTCTGAACGGAGGTGCGAGGATAGGCTACGTATTAAAAAAGTCGAGGACAACGCCTTACCACCGCAAGGTCACCCTCAGCCAGAGACGTTCAACTGAACCCGCCTATTAGAATATGTTAGGGACTTGCGCCAGAGCAGAGGAACTGGAGCCAAGATGTTGCATTTCTGGGTGCACGCCTACAACGCAACAAAGAACGATGCTACAGGCGTCACCCCATATCTCCTTGATGTTTGGGCGAGAACCAAGACTACCCATAGTCTGTGCTTTGGAGTATGAGAGGATGGCGATAGCTAGAACCCATCAGCAATACGTATCCCAAATCGAGAAAAGCTGCGGGATGCTTATCACTTAGCTACGTCTGCAGCTCGAAGAACGCAGACCGCAACAAACAGCGATATGATGCTAGGGTGCGCCTGCAAGAGCTCAGCCAGGGGACAGAGTCCTTGCTGCGAAATTGTGGGTGTTGCTGGGAAACAAGATAGCTGACAGATGGAAGGCAATACCTTACTTGTAAGGTGAAAGCTAGCGACCTGCGTCTACAAGATACAAACCTGAAGAGGGCCAGGGCAGATCAAACCGTGGCATAGAATCCTTTGCCCTGCATGGGGGCCAAATCCTCGTGGAAGGCGCAGCCCTTATGAGATGGTCACAAGAGGGCAGACTGGCAGAAGAAGGTGCTGTACCAAAGCCGCCTTCCAACGTGGACAGCCGCCTCCTGCAACTAACCTACCCCTACTCAGCAAATCTGACAGTGAGTCTGAGGAGGAAACACAACTGGGTGTATCCTGGGACTGAAGACAAGATCCACTCTCAATCAGCTGAATCAAAAGAGAGCACCTCTCTTCTGCCCTAACCCCTATGGCAAAAGTATTTAGGCCATCCTGACACTCCTGAGCCACCTGGTGGGAACCCGTGTGATGACATACACAGGTTATTGGACAGTGGTGCACACAGATGAAGATTGACCTGAGCACCTTCAACTTCTCAAGTTTAGAACTAGAAATGCAGGGGCCCTATGCCAGTATCCGAGGGAACTCACAGGAAACCTCCCCATCCATCCATCAAGAGGATGTCCCCTTACCCCAGTAACAGAGATTCTCAATAGGCGAGACGGGTAATAAGACCAGTGAAACGGTTAACTTATAATGCACCTGGGGTGATTAGTGAAGAGCCAATACATTTTAGGCACACAGGTTTGTGAAAGCTAAAGGGGCTATCTGAGGCCCTTGGAGGGGACCAGTGAGTTGGTATAGTAGGGAAGTGATTTGTCGGATGACAAATTCTCGGCTGGGGGAAGATGTAAGCAGAGTCAGGATGAGCTGTACCCTGACATCTGGTGGTGAAGTATGGGAAGTGGGGAAAGAGATGTCTGGAATGCGAAATTCTCAAATATTTGCATAGGCACGCCTACCCCATCCCAGACTGCCGAGCTGTGGGATGCTTTGGTGACAGAAATGACTCAACCTCAGTTGGTGGTATTGAGCTGACAAGGGACATGGATTCCAAACCCTGTGAATAGAGAGAGGTTGGGGACAGGTATTTGTGCCTGGTGGTGCAGGTGCTTGTGGAGCTAGAAGCACCAGTTGCACCCCTCTCTCTCCCACTGTGAATGTCAGAGTTGATTTTTATTCCTTAAGACTCTAGATACAGTTGCTGAATGAAACTCACTTTGGCTAATGGTGCACTAGCACTGGGCTCCCTAACTATGTGCTGAGATCACTAAGAGCTGAAATCACAAAAGAGTTAAAATTACTGAGCTGGGAGCACTGCAGTACTGTGCTAACTAGTGGGGGAGCCTGAAGCTATACTGTGGAAAGAGCAGCTGGGCGAGTGGAGCAGTTTATGAGATGGCTGGAGCGGACCCAGGACAGCTGGTGGAGTGGAGCGGTGGCAGGCGGCGTAGCTGTGGGGCGTGTGAGCAGCCCACAGACGAGCGAGCCGAGCAGTTTGCTGGACAACTGGAGCAGCTCACGAGGCGCTGGGGAGCGGAGCAAGTTTGTGAGGACGGCCGAGAGACAGAGTGAGTGGCTGGTAAGGCGGAGCAGTTCGTGGAGAAGGCGGAAGCAGAACCCACGGAGAGGCAGGGCAGTTGGCCTGGACCACGTAAGGTGCCCCTTTCACCAGGCTGGGCGAGGGACCTCTACAGATACTCTTGAATTTCTGGTGGCATTGACAGGACCTTTGGGTGTTGGACTTTGGAGTGATTGGACTTAGACCTAAGGGGAAGGACATTGCCAAATGTACTTGGGGTGGTGGTTATGGTTTGTGTTTAACCTGTTTGTGGTGTTTCTCCAATGGGAATGCCACCATTGATTCCTTCCTTTATTAAAAGAATTTCGCTACACTCAGAACTCCGTTGCTTGTGAGAGGGAAGTATTGCCTCCTAGAGGCGCCCAGAGAGGTGTGGTATGTGTGTCCCAGGTCACAGGTGAGCTCGAGAT
>NC_133774.1:12473576-12489438 GCF_003597395.2 Chelonoidis abingdonii
GGGAAATTAAGGAATTACAGTAACTGTCCTCAGGCCCTCTACACTCCCAAAGGCATTATCAAGGGCCTCTAGACAGTCCTTCACACTGACCCAGGATCAATGAGCTTCAGGGTGCGAAACATCTAATGCTGCTGGGCCACTAAGGCTCTCTATTAGACATCGTCGCTTTTCTACATCGGGTACGGCCCACTCCCGCAGCATTTCAGTGGTACACTAAAAAGTTTTAGAAAAACCTGACCTTTGAGGAAAGGTTTAAAAAACTGGGTATGAGAAAAGAAGACTTAGGGGGACTTGATAACAGTCTTTAAATATGATGACAATAATCAGTTGTTCTCTGCATCCACTGAAGGTAGAACAAGAATTAATGGGCTTAATCTACAACAAGTGAAATTTTGGTTAAATATTGGGAAAAACTTTCTAACCCTGTGGATAACTAAATATTGGAATAGGTTAACAAAGGAGGCTGTGGAATTGCCATCATTGGAGGTTTTTAAGAACAGGTTAGAGACACCTGTTGGGGATAGTCCAAGTTTATTTGATATTACCTCAGCATGGGGATGAACTAGATGACCTCTTGAGGTCCCGTCCAGCCCTACCCTTGTATGATTTCAAAGTATAATCCTGCTGCAGACATGCTCTGTTGGGGAACACCCCTTCCTTTTTCCCAGCACGTGTGTAATTAGCAGATCAGATGTGCACAACAAGCAAGTGATTTTTCTCCCCAGCAGATAGTTTGTCATTGAAAATATCATATACTTCACCGTGTCTGCAGCTCTAACAGAGATGTCACTCACTGTACCTTTCTAGAAGAAATGACAAACCTCCAGCCATTCCTCTTTCAATTCAATAGATATTCCAAGCATCTGACAGTAAGATGCAGATGAATTCTGGAGTTGTTTCCCAGGAATCCTCCTTACTGTGTTACTGAATCTGAGCACAGGTACCGTGGAGATGGCCATGTTATAAATACCTGGCTAAATATGTTAGAGATATTGAACATGAAGATTAGTTCTTGGTGCTGAAGAGTCACAGTTTGGATCTACCCATCCTTTCTGACCTCTCCGTTCACCTTCTGATACTTCAGCTTTTTATTCTCCGCATCTCATTTGTCTAATTTAGACTCTTAGCTCTGCCACACAGTCACCCTGTCTTTTATCATGTTCGGGACATTTATACCTCAAGCAAAAGAAAACAATGCTGTAGCATATCGCATAGTTGTTGTTGTTTATTAGTTTTTGTTTGGTGGTAGCACCTAGGAGCCCCAGTGCTGGATGAGAGCCCCAGCTAAGTGGACTGAAGAGACAGTCCCTGCTCCTGTGCATTTGTTTTAAATCTTACTCCCAAATATCAATCAGTTCTATAGCAAAGGATCTCCCAGGGTCCTGCTTTCACAAGGGCTTACAATTGATTACAAGCTTCTTATCTATGGCCTCCTGACCTTGCCTATCTCTGCAGCACTCCTCCCTACTCCTGAATGCAAACGTAACCACATAAATCCCAACATAAAAGTCCTCCATTGGCTTCCTGTTTACATCTGTGCACACTACATACTTGCACTCCTTTGGCCAAAGCTTGCCTGGCTGTTGCATCTCTCTTGACTTAGCTTTACTTATGTAACCCCCAGGTGAGCATGCGAGGGAGCCCGTAATGCACACTCACCAGGGGGTTACACTTATACCCTGGCTAAATCTGACCACTATCTTCAGTATACTTCCTGGGTATACTCATGTGCTTCCATTGTAGCATTTGGCCATATGCCTGCACTTGCTTCTCCTATCAGTCCAGGCCTGCCCTCATTCATGTCTCCAATCTCTCCTCTTCTCTCTTGGAGATCTGTCTTTACTGTCTCTAAACAAGATCAAATCCTACTTTTTCCAGGGGAGTTTGTCTACACTGCACACAACCAGTAAGCTATCAATTCCCCACACTGCTCTTTGTTCTTGCCAGCCAGTTTCACACCTCTCCTTATCTATTTTCCCTACTTACCCTTGCCCGTTCTTAGCGTAATGTTTACGTGGTAATTGCTTTGGATTGGGAAATAGCTGTCTGAATGGCATGTTGTAAAATTAATCATATTGTAATTGTGTTTGCTCTTGGATCAAATTTATCCTTCAAAGTTTTTGACTTTGGGAGCAATTTCTATCTTTTACACCTTTAAAAAAAATCTATGATGTCATTTTTAGGTACAAAAATATAAGATAAAAAAAGAGTTCTAACCAATTTCCATTGGCAATATTTTCAGCTCACACAGCTTTATAATAGCTTCTATTTGCCCCTGGCCCTCTCGAGTCAACTACCCAGTATAGTGATTCAGAGTATAGATTCTGACTCAGGGCACCTATAGAGCTTTCTCCAAACTTTATCTGAGTTTATAATGGTAGTTATGAGGGACTCCTAGCAGCTCTGTTGCTTTTGAGCACTATTACAATACTGAGTGTGCTATTTAGTTAAAATAGCACTAGTTTAACTCGTGATTAATTTCACTCTTTACTCAGTGTGAACACTGTATTGCAAATTAAATTCTTTTTACAAGAGAATGTGTAAGTATCTCTCCATCTAAGTATCACAAAATGTTTTAGAAACATTAATTAATTCAACTGACTTAGGCTTCAAAACCTCTTTGGAAATGGGTAAGTACCTGTTTTGGAGATGAGTAAAATGGGACATGTTGAGGTTAGGGCCCTGACACTGCTCACTTTGATGCCAGTGGTAAAACACTCTCAACTTTGACAGGTGCAGGGTCAGTTCTTAAGTAACTTCTTCAAAGCAATACAATGAGTGGTGGCTGAGATAGAATTAGTACCTAGGAGTCTGGGCTCCTAGTCCTCCTGTTCTAATCACTTGACCACAGTCACTTTCTTCAGTGTATGTACATGCTTCATTGTCTATTATGAAATAAGATATACCTATAAGATTACACCAATGGTTGACAGAACGTTTTGTCCATTGGATACTAAAATATCTCTTTACTCTTCCTTTCCCTAAGGCAAAAGAGACCTTGGCAATTGTATTTGACTTCCTATAGACCCAGCTTTGGAACTCTCATCTTCTGGGTGCCCTTTGACTATAGTCTATGCTAATCTACAAACTTGTGAGGCAGTCAATAATTTTTTTAAGACCAATTTATGCTAGGAAAAGCAGGTGCATGAGTGCTTCTTATCTCCTATCAGACTTAAACCCACATAAATATTCCCTGAGTATATAAAACCTGTAAAATTTTAACCTCTCTTTATTGTCAAAAAGGAGGAAATTCACATTAAGCAAGATGGAGAATCACCCATGCAGAACTTTAGTCCGCGCTAGGATATCATAGAATATGTGGGTATAAATGGTCAGCTATGTAGATTGGTGTAGGCACATCGACTTCAGTGGCGCTTTGCTGATTTACATCAATTGAGTCTGAGTCAGATGCTATATAAATTCTATGTCCATTCGAGAAATGTCCATCAATTCATTTAATGGGAGAACAAGATTTTAAAGAAGCAAGAGCAACCCCATACTTATTAACATCCAGCCTTATTCTCTGGCTGTTCAAGTAGAACAAGCTGTTAACATGAACATTGAGCAATCCAACATTAGAGCATTTGAAACCCATTGTTGATGCAATGCAAAACGTCATTTATTTTATGTCTGCCACAAAACGTTTTAAAGTTTGCCATCTTTTCTTAATGGTCTTCCAAGTAATAGCTCTCTCATGCCAACAGTTGGCTGTTTCCAGATATATAAATTACTTCATGAACTCTGATTGTTAAAGCGCAGTAAACCAGCTGTGGGGTAAGTTGAATCCCTCTAGTGAATTTTGTACTCCTGTTTGTCTTGCAGCATTTCAGTAAGTTCTCTTCTCTTTTTTCTTTACTTTTCTTAAACTGACATTGAAATATCCTTCACTTTTATTGCTGTGCTTATTTGCAACATTGTTACATTGTAGAAAATTATTAAATGCATATGCAGCTTTCTTTAGTGTCAACACAACTTTTAGTGATTTTTCAAAAATTAGAAACCTAAAATTTACTTCTCTTCTTATTATTATCACTCTAGCGTGTTTGATTTTTATTAGCTATGGAAATTGATCATTTTGAGAGCTTTTGTGGGTGTCACGTAGTGTTGCTATGGGAAGATTACTGCTAACTTGACAGGAACACCTCCATTATACTAAATTCTTTCCTCAAAAAGTTAATGGAATGTAACTTTCCGACGAAGTGAGTATTCACCCACGAAAGCTCATGCTCCAATACATTTGTTAGTCTATAAGGTGCCACAGGACTCTTTGCTGCTTCTAGACAAAGTCAACTTAATTATTCAACTTACATGTATTGGCCTTATAAATTATGCCATTTTGAAGACCATTTTTTTCACCTGAGACAACGAGTGTGAAACAGTATAACATGAATTCTTCACTTTTTTTTGCCAATGATGTGATTGTTTAGTACATGCTTTGAGAGTTGATTTTTAAAGGTCTTAAAGAGTCTGCTTTAATAATTCATATCGATTCAGTAAGAGAGAAAAATTCTTGACATGTTAGAAGAGTCACGTTTATATTGTGTAATCTTAATTATTGTTTGTTAATGCTATTTCCTTTATAAATAATAGAGAGCAGAAATTAAAGAATTCTTAAAAGGATATTGACAGACTCAAAATTTAGTCTCATAGACTTTAAGTCTAAAAGGGAGAATCATGGACCATCTAGTCTGACCTCCTGTGCATCTCACATCACAGAACCTCACCCACCCATTCCAGTACCCGGCATATAACCTCTGACTGAGTTACTGGAATTCTCAGATTTTGATTTAGAGACTTCAAGATACAGAACATCCACCATTTGTTTTAGTTCAAACCAGCAAGCAACCTCAGCCCCATGCTACAGAGGAAGCCAAAACAGCCCCAGGATCTCTGGCAATCTGACCTGGAGGAAAAAAAATTTCCCAACTCCAAATACGATGATCAGTGAGACACTGAGCCTGTGGGTGAGATCAGCCAGACACCTGGGCAAAAATTCTGTGTAGTATCTCAGAGCCCTCCCCATCTAGTGTCCCGTCTCTGCCCATTGGGGATATTTGCTAATCACTGATGCAATTGTAGGCAACCTCATCATACCATCCTCACCATAAACTTATCTCGCTTAATCTCAAAACAGAAATTTTGCCCCATTACTCCCCTTGGAAGGCTGTTCCAGAACTTCGCTCTGATTATTAGAAACTTTTGTCTGATTTCAAGCCCAAGCTTGTTGATGGCCAGTTCATGTCCATTTATTCTTGTGTCCACATTGGTGCTTTACTTAAACAACTTAAACCTTCCTGGTATAAAGTCCTCGGATGTATTTATAGAAAGCAATCATATTTCCTCATGGCCTTTGTTTTGTTACGCTAAACAAGCCAAACATCTTAAGTCTATACAAATAACGTATATATTACTAATTCTAATATTAGAAATATTTTCTTTTTTTAATTTAAATGTCAGTGAAAAAATGTATTTGTTTGGGTCTCCTGCATTGCTTCGACTTCATAATGCTATTTTGTTTAATAGCGTCAGAGAATTGGGAGGTGAAAATAGCTAGAAACAACATTGAAAGTGTCCACTTTATTTCCACTGACCTACTGTAACCCACTGGTAAATGTGGGTTCTTGGTCTCCTTTGTTATGTTCATGGGGCACAGAGAGAAAAGTTAGATAAAAACATACTATACTTTTGCTGGAAGGTTGCAATGTAACACTTAGAATTCAGAATGGTAACATACAAATCCCCAAACCCAGAGACAAAGCAGGCTGCTTCTGAAGGCAGAGAGGCCCACAACTTTCCCTAAACTGGCTATCCGCAGACCAACTGCTGCTATACCCAGATCAGAGGCTTTAGCACAAATGAGAATCCTGCACACAATTTTAATCTGAAGAGTCCTTTTAAAATAAGTAAAATCTGCAAGGTTCCATATACAGCAGTGCAGGTGCAAAGAAGTGTTGTTAATGGAAACTGAGCGGGTGAGGAAGGAAAGCTAAGAAATTCAAAATTAAGGCTGAAATTCCAGACTGAACTAATTCTGTTGTGGCTTCATTCATTATATTTAAGGATGGGTGGCTATGTTTGCATTCAATAAGATGTGTCCTGAACTTTCACCCAAACCTGAGTATGAACCCTGTGATAGATCCAGGCCAGTTGGGTACAGCAGAATAGCAGAAGGCAGATATACTGGCCACTGGATTAACAGTTTTCTGTTCCCTGACTGACCAGAGCAGGGGCTGCTCCAGGCTAATGAGAACACCTGACTCTAATTAACCTGCAAAGAGTTAGGTGAGGCCATTAAGCTAATGTGACCACCTGACTCTAATTAAGGCCCTGCTGATAGTATAAAAAGGGCTCACTCCAGTCAGGCAGGGGAGAGGAAGTGTGGCTGAAGGGCTGGTTAACGAAGACACCCTGAAATCATCAATAAGGGAGCCCTAAGGTAAGGGTGAAGAAGGGAGAAGCAGGAGAGCTGTGGGGAAGTGGCCCAGGGAAATGTAACTCTGGCAGTGAAAGGTTGGCTGCCAATAGCTGCTACCATTAGGGTCCCTGGGCCAGAACCTGGAGTAGAGGGTGGGCCTGGGTTCCCCCCTTGCCCCCAATGCACCACTGCAGGAATATCTCCTTGGAGGGGAAGTCAAGCCCCTCTCAGGACAGGAGGCTAAACTGTTCTAAAATAAGCCCCCAGGGACAGTAGAGACTGTGGGAGTTCTCTCACCAACCTCCTTGCTGTCCTATGATGAAAAGGGCTCAGTAGACTCTAGCCCTGGCCCTAGAGAGAGAAGGGTTATGTGGAGGGTCACCATGAGCCACTAAGGCTAGCATAAACTGCCTAGAAGTGCAGGACCCATGGGGGCAAGGTCAGAGCTCTACCACAACCCAAATCTTTTGAGTCATAGCATTTCAGAGGTCTTAACAATCATGTGCCTTTGAGTTTCCTGATTTTGTTCTGATAGGTGTTTTGGGAGGGTGGGGTTGAGGGGGAAGAAAATCTTCTGGTTTCTTCCTGGCCCTGATTCAGGAAAGCACTCCCATTCAGGGTAACACTTATTAAGCACATGGTGACTTTAAGTGTGTGCATAAGTCATATTGGAAACAAAGGAATTTAAGCACATGTTTAAAGTTAAGCATGTGCTTAAAAGGTAACATGAGTAGGGATGGACATAAGCACATGCTTAAGTGCTAGCCTGACTCTGGCCCTGAGTTTGTACATCATATTTTGTTTGTAATTAACTTCTCTGAAGTGCTGGGAAGCAAGCAGTGGAGTAGGGCAAATTTTTTTGAATGAATAGCTTATTTGCTGAAAAATGCTGTTTCGGTCAACCTGAAATTATTCATGAGTTTGATGCGATAGTATCTGCCAAAGAAAAGTTTTTCTTTAGGGCCAGCAAACCATGTGTATTTGTGCATGTCTGTCCACCCACGTGTTCCCTTTTAAAGCTTAGTGGTTAAGGCATATCCTTGTGATGCGTAAGACCTAGTTTTAAATACCCACTGGAAGACTTGAACACAGAACTCCTGTCTCGAAGGTTACCACCCAAATCATGAGGCCATAGATGATTCTGAGGGTGAGCACTTTCACTTTCTCCTGTTCAAGCTGTTTTTGTAGCTGTGCTTAAATACTCATTGGGCGAGAGAGAGAGAGAGAGCGCTAGTCTATCATGGCAATTAAGACACTCACCTGGGAGATAGGAGATGTGGATTCAAATCTTCTCTTTGCCTGATTCAAAACTGAGTCTCCCACATTCCAGGTGAGTGCCCTAACCTGTGAACAAAAGGTTATAAAGGGGGACAAATGGGCACAAACAAGCCTGGTTTGCTGGGCCTGAAACAGGCTTTTCCAATTTGCTGACAAATTCCAAACGCTTTCAGAACTGAACCGAATATTTTCCTAGTTTTTTCAGATTGCTGGCTGAAATGAAAGACCAATTATTTGGCCAGCTCTAGGGTACGATATGAAAGGGTTGTTAATCTGGGGCAATCCGTGGACTGTAGGACTAAATCCAGTGCTAATTCTCTAGTGGGATGAATGCTTAGCTAATCAGATTGCTTGCATTTAGGTCTGAGTGACTATCCCTTGTGCTTCCTGTTTGCTCTGGGTTTCCTGTTCTGGGTACTAACCAGCAACTGGACTGGACCTCTGCAGCATTTAGCTTCTAAGGCAAGATAACACGTGAGTAGGAGAAACAAACAGAACATATTGAGATGGTGAAAGTTACAATGCTTAAGTGAGCAGCAGTAATTCCAGAGTCTTGTGCATTCCCAGTTTGAGGTGTAGATTTTGGGGCTTGTCCCTTGCTAGCATTAAAGTCCCATGTATAGAGCTGAATTTTTGTGTGCGCGCACAGGTTGCCTTAAACTTCAGAAGATCTTTACCCCATTAAAACCTGCAAGAGCAAAGGACAGTTGTTTCCTAATGGTTTTCCGTTTCCACTTGAAGTTGGTATCCTTTTTTAAACATAATCTGTGAAGTAACTGAAGTGAATATTGGAAGTATTCAGTGGTGAATATATACATTTAGCTCAAGTGACAATTTCCTGCTTGCTAGACTATATTGCCAGGAGTTATGGACAAGGGAAGAAAGAAAAATATAAACCAGACCTTGAGAATCTTTTTTTATTGCAGGAAAAAATGCACAGACTGAATTTTCTAGCTTTCTAGATTGTCCAATTATAATATGGGTACAAGGTTTGCTCAGGACACACATTTGGTGCAATTTGAGCTAGAAGTAGAGTGAGCAGCACACATAATGAGCATTATCCAAGCTAGGCCCAGTCTATACTATAAGGGTATCATGTTGGGATATTGTCTTTTAATCTGTCAGTGCCCCAATTGTGTTATCTAGCAAGTGTTGTCTTAAAGTCCTGGGCTGGACCTACAGGAATTTGGAGCTACAGGAGCACAGCAAAAACAAGCCCTCCTTGGTTTAAGTATTAAATCTAGATTTAGGCACCTGACTTTAGACACCAAAATATGGAAGTTTTAGCCAAACTGCCTAGCTTTTACCCAGGAACGCCAGAACGTCATGGTCTGTTCATGACAATTACTGACAATGCTGGGCAAGGGGTTTCTTATTCCATTTTAGGGCTGTGGTAAACGTCTGTCTCAAATCTGGACTTAGCGTTCAAAATCTGAGTGTTTACTGTGAACCTCCCCGGGTGCATTTAGCTTGGATCTGATATCCTCAGTGCACAATCAAGATTTTATTTATGGTCTCGCTGGTTTATCTGGGTCCCAACTTTCCTGTGAGGTCCCCCAAGTCCAGTCGCGCTAGGTGCATATTTCTTCGCCCAGCGTGCCTCCCCCCCCCAATTTCCTGGGTGGTGTGGCGTGCGTATTTAGCTCTTCTGGTTTGTGCATTCAGGAGTTATTACCTCACCTCGGGGGCTATGACTTTCAAGCTGTCTAGCGCTACACAGGAGCTTCACCCTTCTTGGTTTCGTGCAGTACTTAGAAGAAAATTCATAAACAGAGTAGTTTGTTAATTTCTTTCTCTCTTTTTCCCTGTAGCTGTTCGACCTGGGGAAATAGGAAAGTCACTTGTATGTTCTCTTCCCCCCTCCTGCTTCCGTGGGGAGGGATACCTGTTACAGATTTTTCTTCTTTTGCCTCATAGGAAAGAGAGAAGTCCAAATTTTGAAGGCCTTTTTAAAAAAAGGAGCTTATATCTACATCTGCATTAGATTCTTACAGGATTTGGTTTAAGAAATAGGAATAAACAGGGTGATTTAAGAGATAGCCAACTTAAACCCAGTCCAGAAATCAAACCCAGTAATACACATCAGACTCAAGTCTGTCGATTACTTTGTTTCTTTGTATCCACACTTGGTAGATATTTTGACAGAGATGGAGTTAGAAGAAAGGCTTGTTTTATCAGAGCCGAGGGAACAAAGCCCAGAACAGCCAAACTCCAGAGGTTCACCTTCTTTTCGCAAAATGCCGGTTTCGCTGGTTGGTTCTTAGGTCAGGTGTTTGGTTCCCTTTGTAAACGCTTTACAGTAAAAGAAAATTAACCCTTACCTTACCTATCTACTTATGACAAGGGCCACTACTTGCGAGGTGTTGAGCAGCTTCCTACTGGGGACTGCTGAGTGCATTCAACTCCCATTGTAGTTAGTAATGCCACCCATTGTTTCAGGGGAAACAATCCTTATGGAAAAATTACAATATTTTAAAAAAAGTTTTTAATAATTGTATAGAATTTGATAGATAATTATCTCCTTGCTATAGAATTATGTAGCTACAGGAAGGAAATAATTCTCTACTAAAGTAATTCTTCCATTTTTAGTAAATCCTAGACTATTTCTTTGTTTCCTATTCAGTTCTAGAAAACTCTTCCATAAGGCCTAGACCTCAAACACAAGTCTTCACTGTCAGTAACTGTGAAAGACATTTTCAAATTTTTTGCTTTAAAATATTTTTATTTGTATGTGTATTTGATTAATTATGTGGAATCTGAGCTTTTCCCCTTGCTTTCTTTTCCTTCATCATTTTCAGGTTTGTGTTTTGGGCCACGTTTTAAGCAATGCCTTTAAATCTACACCCGTAGCTTTCTGAGTCTGTGTTCATCGGTGCATGCTGAGCCCACTGGAGTGCACAAATGGAATGCTTAGAACATGATTAGTGCAAGCAAACCTGGGTTTTGCATATGCAAATTAACTCAAAATTCCAGGTGTGAACATGAGTTGCAGTCCTGCAAGCTTATATGCACGTGACTAACATTACACTTTCCAGTTGTCCCATAGAATTCAGTAGTGCTACTCACATTTATAAGTGTTTGCAGGATGGGGACCTTAGAGACCCTGATCCAGCTCCTAAAAACTTGGTCCTTAAACATACTCTCTCGTGCACACAGGTGCTGAATCTAGCTATTTTCTTTATTTTGAAAACACTGCTGTTGTACTTTTCTTTATCTCCTGTGTCAATGTCTCCCTATATTAAAATGGTGAAGCAGAGCTACGGTATTCCTTTGTCTTCAGTGGTACATTCAGACTAGTCTTCCAGAGTGATTTTTCTGCCTGGCTTTGTTTCTTAACGATGATTTGTGTTCTCATCATATTGTGTTTACTGCAGAAGAGTACATTTTAAATTAGCCAGCAATGTACCAGGTGCAATATCTGCTTCATGTCACTGTTAGTGACTCAGAATATCAATTAGTATTTTTCATTCTGCCAATGCCTTATTGATTATGAGTGTAACACTGAAAACCAATTTCTTATCCATTGTTTGTAACCTAGAATCTTGAATTCAACTGCTATCAGCCATGTAACCTGCTCTTAAGTATTATGACTTACTGGGCATGATGTTGGAATGTTCACTGACTTCAATGGGAGTTTGGGTGTTTGGCACATTATAGGGTCAGCCAGTACATTGCTAAATAGCAAGAATGGCAGAAATAAAAAAATTTATGAAAGGTGTATTTCCTTACTCCATCATCATCATGCTTGCTGATTGTTTTCTCTAATTTGCTTGAATGTCCTGTATCCTCAAAGAAACTAATTTTCTAAGCATAAGGTTTTTTTATTTATATATATATATATATAAAAATTGTTATAATAAAAAAAATTCCTCTCTACCCTATGGGTGGTATGTGGATCTTCTCACTCTCGGTCACATTCTAGCAGAGGCCTGGGGTATTTGAGGTTGCGCAGTTCCTTAGACTGTTCCGTAGACTGACTTTCTGTACAGGAGATCTGATGTTGTTGCTGGGCTCGTTTGGAGCACGTCACCAGCTTAGGGAGTCACGCCCTAGAGGCTTCCTACACACTGGGACCACTTTGGCCTTCACATTCAGTCTTCTCTAGTTCTTCTCAGGCCCGGGTACTTCTCAAGTTCTCATATTCCTTCTTCCTGAATGTTGCTGTCATTGGCACTGCTATATCTATCACCACCGCTGTCTTCTGGTCCTTGATCTTTACCACGAGTGTTGGTTGATTGGCCAGTGCCTGCTTCCGTCTGGATCTGAACGCACGAATCTAGCCCTGCTATTCCATCTGTGGAATCTCCCATCTGGTCTTGGGAGGGTCTAGCCCATACGCTGTGCAGATTTGTACACAATGCCAGCACTTGGTGTGGTTCAGTATGCTGTTCCTGCCTGCATCTTACATTGTTGATGTGATCTGTGCACAGTTACTGCCTTGGAGTCGTCTCTCTAGTGTGGTAGACCTGCTTCAATGGATCTGGTGCTCGTGCTGTTCCTGTGCTGCTATGATCCGTGCTCCGTCGTGCGTGTTGTAGTCCAGCCCTTTCCGGCATTGGTAGATTTCCCTGTCACTCAGCTATCTGTCTCGAGGTACATCCCATGAAGGTTCTTGTTTATCCATGGCTGAACTTCTGTTAGGTATTTACTCCCATCGTCATGCTGCTGCCTCAGCATTTCTTAGCTCAATCAGTCTTTGTGGGCACTCGTTTATAGATGTACTCCTGATGTTCCGAGTTTCATCCAGGCATGGCTTGACGCTCACCAAGCCCCGCCTCGCCTTCTTTTCAGCTGGTATCAGTTCTGGGTTGGTTTGGATTGGGTGGATAACTCCGTGCATTGTGAGGAGTTGGTTTTAATGGCAGCTCATGTCCCTCTTTTGGCAGCTCATATAAAAAAAAAAAACGAGGAGGGTTCTTGATGACGCAGGGCGTTCCGCTGGATGGGTGGATTTGTTTCTTCCACTGAGCTGGCTCTAGGACTGTTTATCTTTTGTGTGATATTGTGTTGGTTCTCTTGTTCCTCATGTGTTTTCATGACTGCGGGATGCCAAGGTATTGTAGCTTAGGTCTGTATGGTCTTGTATGTGGCCGTGGTAGTTCACCATCGTTGCACTCCTCCTTTAATACCATCGGGCACATTTTCCAGTACTTAATGACGATCCAGATATCCTCACTGTAGATACGGTCAGGTGTGGCCATGTACGCGAGTCGATGCTCGTTCATTTGCATACAGCTTTGATTCATCTGTGAGAGGTGGTGATAGTAGGTTCCACTCTGGGTTGTGTCGTTTTCAGGTCTTGTGTTATTGGTGAGGGGTTTAAGTATGCAGAACGCAGCGGGGACAGTGATCACCTTTGATATATGCGCATTGTATGGCTGTGCAGTTGCCTTGAGTGATTTTAGTGTTGTTTCATAGTCCCCTTGAGTTCTTGCGGAAGGTCTTAGTGTCCTGTTGACTTGTTAGCGCCAGAATTCACAGTCAACGTGTGCGGATTGAGTATTAGGTTTCCTATAGTCATCAGGGTGTCTATGTCTGTCTAGACTTTGGTTTTGGCGACTGCTCTATCGTATGGAGCAACTGTTGTTTGAGCCCTTCTTGGTGTTGTTCCAGCCTTCTGAGCTGTGCTTCTGTTATGCCTGTGGTCCTGTGCTTGGCGCTATGATGCCTGATAAGGACTTTTCCATGTTTGTGGGGGCAGGTTTAGTGCGGTGTAGTGGCCGGTTCTTGTTCCCTTTTGCAGGGTTTTTGAATCGTACTGTCCTTCCTATGTGTTGCCAGTTTGGGTGGGAGCTGCTAGGCTGAAGCTGGTTCATCTGTGCTGTAGGCGTTCGCACTGCTGTTTAATTTCTTTGCCGTAGGGTTGGGATCATGTCTGGTCGGTTTGCTGTCAGATCTTCATGTTTTGACCCGCTGCTGGATGTCTTCTTCTGTTGGGTACTGGTTTTCTGTTCTGGGGAGATTGCTGCTGCTCTGTTTAGGTCCTGCAGCCACTTTGCTGGTGTTTGAGTCTTCTCTTCTTCCATATGTTTTCCAGTATGCTTCTAGTTTCTCTGTGGTGGCTCTGCGTTATTGTGTTGTTGAGCTGCAGTTTGGAGTTACACCTTGGATGGTTCTCCGTTGGCAGGAAGAGGGGCATTTCTTTCTTTAGGCCTCATGCTTCTCTATGTTGTATCTCCTAGCCGGTACCAGTGCTGTGAGCCTTTGATTTAGCAGGTCTCTAGGCGCTTCTGGAGTAGAGCCTTGCTTTTTTTTCAGGTACGCCAATCTTTCCTTAATTCTGCTACACCCTTCTGTAGTCACAGCTGACTAATTCTCTCCGGTGACCTTGATTTATCTCAACCTGCATTTTCCAGGGTGGGTACATCTGTTGTATGTCTTGACGTGTAGCCAAGCATTCGCAGGTGATTACAGCAGGCTGTTAGGCGTATACCAGTTCAGTTGGGTTTGAGTTATGGTGGTAGTGGGAACTGTGATGACTGGTGCTCTTATTGGATTTACATTATATCTATGTATTTCCCACTGAGCCTTCTGGGGTGGGAATCGGTCTCGAGGATTGACTGTAGCTAGTTTTTTCCATGATTTATGTCATCAGTGTCGTGCTCTGCAATGGGGCTAGGCTGCAGTGAAGTTTCAGCTTTCGGTGTGGGCCGCACATCCACTTGTTCTTTCCAGTCTTCTTGAGTCTGGATGTTAATGTGGAGTTGGTCTATCTCAAGCTGTTTAGAGCAGCTATCTTTTTACTAGTTGAAGCGTGGGTAACTAGCTGTTTTTCAGTAAGTGTGGTGTAGGTCTTTTGTCCATCACAGTCCCTTCATACTCCTCTATTAGGGTCTTGTTGTAGTTTAGATTTCTATCATTCCAGGTTCTCCTGTCCGTCCAATGATGGTTGTCCAGTAGCCCTACTTATCGTCAGATTGTCCTGGTTCTCACTCAACATCGCGCGGGATTTGTTATGGCCGGGCGACGTCCAGGCCAGTGAACTCTCCTAGTTCGTGTACTCTCATATTTGAGTAGCGAGCTGATCGTTAGGGTTTTTTGCCCAAGGACCCCTCTGGAAGATGTGGAGTACAACGCGGATTTTACCCGGTCTCTGTATTCAAAAGGGCGGTTCTTCCGTATCTAAAGGGCGGCGCTCTTAACCCTACGCTACCAGGTTCGCTTATAATATATGCAGCGACTGATGCGTAGTGGTTAAGAGCGGCCTTTTGATACGAGGACGGGGTTCAAATCGGGTTGTTGTATCCACTTTCAGTTAGGGGTTGGGCAAAGGCCCCTAAGCTTATGCCTACCTCAATATGGGTGCACGACTAGGGAGTAGGGCTCGGAGTCACGCTGAGAGAGATTACCAAGTCTGTGCGCTGCTTCAGGAACCAGGCACTTCGCCGATTACCAGTAGGGCCTCCTGGACACACTTCTCATGCCGCGAAGAGACTGTGGAATGATGGCATATAGTAATATGAAGATGTGGGGATGTGGCTGTGACAAAGCTTTTACTGGTTGAGACACGCGGCATGAGACTTCAAAGTAAAGGGTGTGTAACAGCTCTCGGAAGAGTTTCAGACGCATCCACATTATACAGGATCAAGTTCTGCGCGAGTACGGGGAAAGTGGAATTGGGTGTGCGAAACTGAAGCTGACATCACTGACCATGCTATTGCGTTAGACAGTCTCGCATCGTCAGTGGCTTGAAAGGAGCTGGGCTAGGCGTTGACTAGCAATCCCGATACTCTGCAATGCAAACATCATCAAAGAGTCTCAGGGTGCTATCAGTACCTAAGTAGCTTTATGTTGAATTGCTCATGAGTCGGACACTTAACGTTATGTTCTCATTTTCGAAATAGAACTGGGCTATCTGAGACAGTTATTTCTCGAGCTAACTGCGCAGATGATAACGATTAGTTGGATTTTATAGATGACTTCGCACCGCTTTACTTAGTCATTTTCTAGAACTGGTCGAAACAGACAATGTGTATGTTGAAGATAACTATGCGCGAGTGCTGATATCGTAGGGTGTTCGATGCTCTCAGAACGGCTCGTCCCTAAGGGTGAGACTACAGCTGAAGATATGCTCGCATTTAGTGATATCGAGCGAACTCCAGTGAATTCGTGAAAGATCAGATAGATACTCTGGATAGTGTTACGATCTTATCTAATCCTCTCTCTTCT
>NC_133774.1:12489463-12546785 GCF_003597395.2 Chelonoidis abingdonii
CCTTGAGTCTTGGGCGACTGCTCTATCTATGAGCAACTGTTGTTTGAGCCCTTCTTGGTGTTGTTCCCAATGCCACTTCTGAGCTGTGCTTCTGTTATGCCCATGTGTCCTGTAGCTGGCAGCTATGATGCTGATAAGGAACTTTTCCATGTTGTGGGGAGCAGGTCTTTGGCGGTTAGTGGCCGGTTTTCTGTTCCCCCTTGCAGGTTTTCATGATCAGTACTGTCCTTCCTTGGGTGTTAGCCAGTTTGGGTGGGAGCCTGCTGCTAGCAGCTGGTTCATCTGTGCTGCTAGGCGTTCTGCACTGCTTGTTTAATTTCTTTAGCCAGTAGGTGTGGAATCATGTCTGGTCAGGTGCTGTCCAGCTCTTCATGTTTTTGACCCGCTGCTGGATGTCTTCTCTGTGGGTACTGGTTTTCTGTTCTGGGAGATTGCTGCTGCTCTGTTCTCAGGTCCTGCAGCCACTTTGCACTTGGTGTTTGAGTTTCTCTTCTCCCATATGTTTTCCAGTACTGCTTTCAGTTTCTCTGCTGGTGGCTCTGCTGTTATTGTGTTGTTGCACTGCAGTTTGGGAGTACACCTTGGATGGTTCCTTGGAGAACAGGGCATTTACTTTTTTGGCCTCTGCTTCTCTAGTTGTATCTCCTAGCCGGGCCAGTGGCTGTGAGCCCTTTGTTTAGCAGGTCTCTAGGGCTTCAATGGAGTAGGCCCTTGCTGTATTTTTTCAGTAGCCATCTTATCCTTAATCTCTTACACCCTCTGTAGTTCACCAGCTGACTAACTCTCTCCGAGTCGCCTTGATCTTATCCTCCAACCTCTTTTCCAGGGTGGGTACATACTGTTGTCTTTCTTGATCGTGTAGCCAAGCATCTCCAGGTATTACAGAGGCTGTTAGCGTATACCAGTTCAGTTGGTTTGAGTTATGGTGTTAGTAGTAGGGATGTGATGAGGGCTCTATTGGCATCTTCAACATTACTATCTAATGGTACTCCCACTGAGCCTTGCGGTGGGGGGCGGGAATCGGTCTCGAGGATTGACTGTGCTAGTTTTTTCCATGATCTATGCCTCATCAGCTGTGTGCTCTGCAATGGAGGCTGGCTGACAGTTGAAGTTTCAGCTTCAGGTGTTGGGCCGCACATCCACTTGTTCTTCCAAGTCTTCTTGAGTTGGGATGTAATGTGGAGTTGGTCTATCTCAAGCTGTAGAGCAGCTTCCTCTTACTATTGAAGCGTGGGTAAACTAGCTGTTTCTCCAGTAAGTGTGGCATGTAGGTCTTTTGTTCCATCCACAGTCCCCTTCATACTCCCTCTATTAGGGTCACTGTTGTAGTAGCATTCCATCATTCACAGTTTCTTCGCGGTCCATGATGAAGTGTGTCCAGTGAGGCCCACTGTAATCGGCGATTGTGCCTGGTTCACTCGAACATGCGCGACAACTTGGTAATCTCGCAGCTGACTCCGAGCCAGCTGAACTCCCTAGTCGTGCACCTCTCATATTGAGGTAGCAGCTATAGCGTAGGGTCTTTTGCCCAGGACCCCTAACTGGGAAAAGTGGATACAACCCGCGATTTAGAACCCCGTCCTCGTATCAGGCGTTCGATCAAGGCGGCGCTCTTAACCCTACGCTACCAGTTCGCTCATATAATAACGCGACTGATACGCGTGGTGTATAAGAGCGCGCCCTTTGATACGGGAGACGCGGTTTAATTAAACCGGTATGTTGTACTCCAACCTTCCAGAGGGGGTCCTTGGCAAAAACCCCTAATACGCTCACGTCCTACCAAATATGAGAAGTACACTAGGGAAGTCATCCGGCGGACGTCGCCCCGAAGGAATAACAAGATCCTCGCCAGAATTGTTCGTGAAACCAGCAGATCTGCGATAAGTGGGCTACCTGGAACAACCATCACTGGACACGAGACAAGGAGAACCTGGGAATGTGATTGGACCTACTACAATCAAGACCTAGAGAAACTATGAAAGTATTGAGGGACTGTGAGACAATAAGACCCAACCACACTTATCTGGAAAGAAAAAGAAGAGGAAAAACCAGCTAGTACCCACCGCTTCAACATTTAGTAAAAAGAAGCTGCTCTCAACAGCATTGAGATAGAAACAAACCCACATTTAAACATCCAGACTCCAAGAAGATCGCGAAAGAAAGCAAGTTGGAAAAGTCAGCCACCACACCCTGAAGCTGAAAAAACTTCCACTGCCAACCCCCTCCATTCAAGAGCAAAGCAGCTGATATGAGGCCAGTAAGAAGATCATGAGAGAGAAAGAGAAAACTAGCTACAGTCATTCACTCGAGACCTGGATTACCAGAAGCTCAGTGGAGAATACATACAGATATATAGAGAAAGATCCAATAGAGCACCATGCAACAGATTCCCACTACCACCATAACTCAAACCAATGACTGGTATACGACTACAGCCTCTGTAATCCTGGAATTGCTTGGCTACACGATGCAAATACAACAGTATGTACCCACCCTCGACGGAAAAAAAAAAACGAGTTGGAGATAAAATCAAGCGACTTCGGAGAAAAGTATGTCAGCTGGGTAAAAACTACCAGAAAGGGTTTGAGGATTAAGGAAAACTTGGCGTACCTGAAATAAAAACAAGGCTCTGACTCCCTCGAAGCGCAGAGACTGCTAACGAAAGCTCACAGCACGCGTACCAGGCTAGGAGATACACTAGACAGATGCAGTAGCCCAAAGAAGAATGCCCCTGTTTCTGACCAAAGAACCACTCCAAGGTGTACTCCCAGATCTGCAGGGCAACAACAAAAACGCAAGAGCCACCAACAGTCAGAAACTGAGACTTACTAGAAAACAATGGAAAAAGAGAAGACCAAACACCATGCATAAGTGCTGCAGGACTAGAACAGGAGCACAGCAATCTCCCCAGAGAGAGAAACCAGTCACCATATCACAGTAAGAACACAGCACGGCTTCAAAAACATGAAGAGGCTGGACAGCAAACCGACCAACATGATCCCAATCCCTACACGGCTAAAGAAAAACTAACAGCAGTGTGAACGCCCTACAGCACAGATGAACCAGCTGCAGCAATGCAGGCTCCCACCAAACTGGCAACACAAGGCCAAAGACATTGCGATTCAGAAAGCCCCTGCAGGAAAGGAACAGAACCGCCAATACCTGCCTAAACCCCCCACAACATGGGAAAGTCCTATTTCAGGCATTCATAGCGCACACGCAGCATACAGTGACACCATCATGGACCAAATGGACCAACAAAGGCATGGGCAAAACACCAGTTGCTCATAGCAAGAGCAGTCGCCACGAACTCAAGTCTAGACAGACACTAGCACACCCTGGATTGACTATAGGAAACCTACGTACTCAATGCCCCGCACACGTTGACTGTTGAATGTCTGGCGCTAACAAGTCAACAGGACACTAAGACCTTCCTGCAAAGAACTCAAGGGGACTATGGAGACAACACTAAATCACTCAAGGCACTTGCACAAGTGGCCATAGAATGGCATATACTCAAAGGTGATCACTGTCCCTGCTGCTGTTCTGCATAACTTAAACCCCTCACCAATAACACAAGACCTGATACGGTACAGTCACAGAGTGGAACTACCTATCAGCCCACCTCCTCTACAGGATGACATCAAGCTGTATGCAGGAATTGAACTAGACATCGACTCGCTAATGCCACCTGACGCGTATCTACAGTGAGGATATCGCGATCGTCATGGTACTGGAGAATGTGCCGGATGGTATATACTCTCCCAAGATGGATGGCCGATGGGAACTACCAGTGCGGCCACATAGCAAGACATACAGACCGCTAAAGTACCTTTGGCGACCCAGCAGTCATGGAAAACACATGAGGAGAGGCAAGGAAGACACCAACACCAATATCACCAAAGGATAAACAGGTCCTGAAAGCCAGCTTCAGTGGAAGAACAAATCCACGCCATCACGGAACGCCCTGCCAGTCATTCAGATACCCTGCCGGTATAGTGAGCTGGCAAAAGTGGTGCGAGGACTAGTGATGTGGCTATACTGGCCTTACAGTGGGACTCGCCGGCGGTGCGTTGGATGAGGTGCTGCCTGTCGATGTGAAAATACCCGGAGGTAGCTACCTCACACAATGCAGGAAGTTTCACCCAAGTCCAACACCCCAGAACTGTCTTATACCAGCTGGAAAAGAAGTGCAGGGCGGAGCTTGTGTGAGCGTCACTGTCCTGGATGAAATCCGGTAACATCGCAGAGACAATCACGTAGAAGTTGGCCCCGCCAAATGATTGAGCTGCTGAGGAGAATGCCTGAGGCAGCAGCAGACATGGGAGGAAGACCAAGCAGAAGCAGACAAGACCCTTCATGGGAGATGTACCATCGCACAGATAGCTGAGTGTGGCTGACATTGGGAATCCTACCAGTGGCTGGAAGGGCTGGACTAAAAGACAGCACTGAGGCACTTGATCATAGCAGCACAGGAACAGGCACTGAGCACCAGATCCATTAGAAGCAGGGGTCTACCACACTAGAGAGGACCCAAGTGCAGACTGTGCGAGAAGGCCTCAGACATCCAACACATAGTGGCAGGATGTAAAGATGCAGGCAGGAACAGCATACACTGAATGGCACAACCAAGTGGCTGCATTGTGTACAGGAACATCTGCACAGCGTATGGGCTAGACCCTCCCAAGACCAGATGGGAGATTCCACAGAAAGTTGTGGAGAATAGCAGGGCTAAGATTCTGCGGGACTTCCAGATCCAGAGCGGACAGGCAGGTACTGGCCAAGTCAACCAGACATCTGGTAATAGACAAGGACCAGAAGACAGCGGTGGTGATAGATTAGCAGTGCCAAGTGGACAGCAACATCAGGAAGAGAGGAATTATGAGTAAGCTGGAGATAAGTACCGGCTGAAAGAGGAATAGAAAGGATGTGAAAGTGAAGGCCAAAGTGGTCCCAGTGGTGTAAGCACGTCAGGGCTGTGACTCCAAGCTGGGTGAGTGGCGTCCAAACAGATCCCAGGAACAAAATCAGAGCTCTCTGTCCAGAAGAGGTTGCATTGCTGGAACAGCTAAGATACTGCGCAGAACCCTCAAACTCCCAGGCCTCTGGTAGAGGACCCGAGGTTGAGGAAGACACATACCACCCATAGGGGTGAGAGGGGAATTTTTTTTTGTATAATCTTAACTGGGAACACAATCTCATTCATGGAGGCTAATTTTTATTCTGTTGTAGAAATCTGATGCCTGATTCTAGGGTATAGAGGCAACCAAAGATGTAGTTCTGGATACAGTATATGTTCCTCCTGGGAAATACCTACTTGCAAAAGTACCAGATCTATTGCACTCTTTGGAATCTGAGGTGGGGAGTCATACATGCATCATATTGTGTGTGTATGTATATGTGTACCTACATATATTGATATATTCATATCTCACACACTATATGATATATATATGCATGCAATATATCTAAATATACATGCACAGCTTATGTAGTCCTGCTAACTCGGGGCTAGATTGTGCATTGAGACACATCTCTGAACAAAGCATGGTGCACAAGTTTCACCAATCAATGAGCAGCCATTGGAGGCACTGTGCCGAAGGACTGCCCCTCTGAGTCACAGTTCCTTCCCTGCATCCTACTTGCCCTGAGAGGTAGTATTTTGCAGCTGGCCTGTACCAGCATCAAATGACTACCATGCAGGTTCAGCTGCACTGGCTGTCACATTGAAGAGGTGGAGCCAAATTTCCACCCATTCCCAGCCCCTCCTTGCATACTCCTTACCTTTCTGGTTGGGTCTGAGTGTGCCCTCACTCAGTGAGTGTGCTTATGCCCTCAGAGCCAAGATCTGGGTAGCCCCTGTAGGGGTGCAAAGGGAATGGCTCCTTTGTGGCTATGTAGTCAAAGCTGTAACATAGCTGTCTTGGATAATTTAGGTCCATTGGTTCCAAAATCTAGTTGACTTGAAACAAGTGAGTTCAACCATGGCTTTCTCTTGTTGTTTTCCTCATGCAGTTGTATTTCTTTGGAGAGTCTGTCGCGCAACTACAGGTTCACCTCTACCTCGATATAATGCCACCCGATAGAACATGAATTCGGATATAACATGGTAAAGCAATGCTGGAGGGGGGGGCTGTGCACTCCCGTGGATCAAATCAAGTTCAATATAACGCCGTTTCACCTATAAGGAGTAAGATATTTTTTTTGGCTCCTGAAGACAGTGTTATATTAAGGTAGAGGTGTATGTTGGAGCTGCATGCACATTACAAAAAGAACAAATAGCCTTAATATTCATTCAAATCTTTAAACCATGTCATTTCAGCTGGCAGCTCATCCTAAAAATAAACTTGTCTGGTTGAAAACTGCAGGGCTCATCCAATCCAAGTCATGGCAATAGCAGAAGTGCTGAAGATCCCCGTGAAAACAGAGTTTGGAGTTTCAATAAACGTACCTAGCCTGTGTGCATTGGCTTGGGCAGTTGAGCTGCAGCAATGTCTCAGCAGTTTTTTTTGTCTAAAATAAATGGTGCACAAAGGAAATGTAAAGTAGGTTGGTGGACAGGATTAGCTATGTGGTTACTGCTCTCACTACTCTTCCTTTGTCTTTTGTAGATATTTGGTTCATAATGACACAAATAGCTGCATAATGTGTTAAACCTGAGCCCAACCAAAGGTTTGTATGAGAATGTGTGTACTTGGTCTTTCCATCTAGAACGGACGGCTATTCTGGTGTAGACTAGGGAAAGTTCATGCAGAAGTGCTAAAGTGAAGTCATGAATAATGCTGTTTTCCTTGTTCTAACAAAGTTCCTTGTTCAGTGTTAGGGAATCACAGAAAAATTACATTTCTTCTATCATTCGCACATAATACTGCATTTATGGTTTTGTTTTCCACTTGCTAACTTGTGTGCACGAGAGCGTGCCCATGCATGCGCACACACAGTTCCACACTTTTTTTGCTATTATCATGTCCATTTAAGGCCATGTTGCTATGCATTGTGCTATTGCCATAACATGCTGCTGATATACAATGTGTTTTATGAGGAATCAAATCAATGCTTATCAGCGCACTGTCACTCAATCAATAGCACACACCAAAAATTCATTCAGTAGGAGGGAAATGAAGGACTTCAGATTATGATGGCATTTTTTTCCTTAATGCTTCATAAACTTTTAACACAACAAGTTAAATGGGTTAATCCACAAAAAGTTGAGAGATCTCTGTGGGGTATGCATGCTTAATTACAGTGACACCAAATTCTGCTAGTGCAGCTTAACATTGTTACATTATGGTGTGGGAATAGCAATACTCCCCCGCCACATAGTGGAGGGAAATGAAGACTCAAATCAGTCTTCTCACCCCTCCCTTCAAAATTTATGGGGAAATCAACTGCCTTTCTGCTTCTTAATAACTGCATGAATGAATCTGTGGGTTTGAAATGTACCTCTAGGACAGCTCATTTCCAGATGGCTCTAGCTATATTAAGTGGTCATTGCAGAGGACATAGGGAATTCCTTGTGGTGTTGAAATATAATGAGAGTCTCCAGGAAACAAAGTGCATGGTCTTTTCTTATCAGGGAAGACTGTCCTCTAGCAATTCGTTTTCATTGCTCAGGTTCAATAAGGCTTTTATTTATGAGTACATGGCTTATGCTTGCTTACTTTATCTGCAGTGTGCAAAGTCAGGTTAGAATCAAATCCCTACCTTATTTTGCCAGATACCAGGATTTGTTTCTTGCAGAAGTTAGGCAGACTCCTTGAGGTGCTACTGGAAGCTGGATCGCAATGTCAGACACAAACACAACGCACCAGCTGCTGTGCGAACAATGAGCTTCTAAAAATGGCTAAATTTGATATACCTCCTCAGGGATGGAGTGGGAGGCTCGCGGGCCAGTACACTATGCTGCAAGATAGAGCTGGGTGATAGTTTATGCAAAAACTTTTTTCACTGGAAAATACAGATTTGGGTCGAACAAAATATTTTTGCAAATTCATGTCAATTTCTCAAACTGTTTTGGATGGAAAAATCTTTCAGTTAAATAAAAATGTTTCCTTTGGCCTAATATTTTTTTCCCCAAAAAATCCACCCTCCCCTCCCCAGTTTGCTTCAGGTCAACCCGAAACAAATTTTTTATTTGTGGTTTTTTTTGTTTTTGCTTAATACTCCAAGCACATGGAGAATCAGATATTCACACAGCTCTAGTACAGGCACAAGCAAAAGCAGACATACTTCCACCACTTCCTGTATAGATTTTCCCCCCTACTTCCTCACTTATCTCCTCTCCTGCCATTACTCTTCTCCCCCTCCATGTAACTAACTACTCTCCTCCTCTGATCGATGTTCCCCCACCAAGGCACAGCTCCCCTCCCTGTTCCATTCCTTTGTTCACCCAGTGTAAATGCTAGTTGTAGGTGGTGTCCAAAGAATGTTAGTTGCTGTGGGATTCTGTCCTGCTTTCCTCCAGCAACCTTAGTAGTGTCAATTCACTCTACAAAATTGTCCACTAAGGGCTTGTCCACGCTGCAAAGTTGTTGTCAAAACATTTGTCTTTCATGGGTACTGAAAAAGCACCCGTCCCGCACGAAAGACAAACATTTTGTCGACTCAAGTGGGGAGTGTGAATTTGGCTTCGTTGGCAGGATCACTTTCCTGCCAACAAAGCTAACATCACATGCAGGGCTGGAAGTATTTTTGTCAGCAAAAGTGCTGACAGAGTACCAAAAAAGAGCGTTTACACATGCTGACTTTTAGCGACAAGGCTGTGTCGACACAGCCTTGTCTATACCACGCAGCTTTTAGCGACAAGCCCTTAAACTGTCTTCAGACAGAAGCTATCACCTTAGAAGTTATCCCTGCCCAATTCAAGTTTAATCAGTGCTCCTGTTATAACTGTAAGTTGTTACTTGGTTTTTTGATATAAACCACATGGAAGTGAACATACATGATGGCACATTCACTTATGCTGATCTTGGAAAATCCATATTAATTGAAGTGACATAAAACAATATCTCCCCATATACTGGAAGCCACATTACAGAAATCTAGATAAGATCAAAGTAATTGCTCTATACATTAAGCAATTGGTAATAACTAAAACTGAAAAAACCCTTTAATTTTCTGATTCATATCTTTAATCAATTGCAACATGGTATGACTGGATGTTTTATCTCTAGTTTCTCAATCGTTGCTCAATAGAGGTTGCTCACCTGAATTTGACTGCCATTGCATTTTTATTGACAATTTGCAGTAGTTCTTACAACATTCAAGGTTCATAAGTTAAACAGAAATGTGATGTCGTGACACTTCTGGATGGAAGTGGGTCATAAAGATGGACGGCAGGTGTAATATTCAATTTACAATAGTAAGAAATTACAGATTATGTACAACCCACTTTGCCTGTTTAGTCACTTTTATTGCACCATGTTTTCACATTACATCAGTAAATCATGCTACCTATATATACCATAAAAGTTAATGAATGAGAGAGGTGGCAAATATTCTACTACAATTAAGATGATTTTAGATGGAATTAAAATATGAGGTTTAAGCTGTTAAATACAGGCTACAATAGCTCCTTTCCACTCTTCAATGAGTAACATATAGATACTTATTTCAGTATAAGAGGTGGTTTTTTTTGTTTTGTTTTTTCCCTCCAGTTTAGCTTAAACCCCTTCCACTGGTGTCATAAATTAAGCTGAAAAAAGGCAGTGATACCACAATAACAATGTCCAGACAAGGGATTACGCTGGTATAACAATACCTGTATAAACATAACAGTAAATCTTTGCCATGTAGAGAAGGCCTAACTTGCATTAAGCAGAAGTGGAAAATCCATGCTGTTCCTTGGAGCTGTGTTTTACAATTCAGACTGGTCAGTGGAGAGAATGTCATTTAAAATTCCATCTGCCAGATGCTGAAGGTCATCTGCTACTACTCCTGCACCCTGCAGGATCCAATCCTTAGTGGTTATAACAAGTGACTTCTGGGTTCTCTTCCTGGCTCTACTGCTAACTTTTCTGTGTGACCTTGGTAACTCCCTTTCTTGTGCCTTAATTTCCCCAACAGTAAAATGGGGATAATATCTTACTTACTGACATCTTCGAGGGCTCATTTAGGGCATGACTAGCTGGAAAACCAGTGTACTGCAAGCCGGAGTATAAACCTTAGCACTCCTCTCTGCCACACATTAAGTCGATGTGTGCACCCTGGTACCATACCGGTTTTTAACAACAACAGGTCAAAGGGCACTATGGAACTTTTAGTGTACGGTAGCAGGGTCCACGTACCCAATGAGCATGCAGCAGGCGAGAGCCCTGATGATTCATACTCCTGCTTGCTGTGCCTTTAATTCTGCATATAGACATGCCCTTAGTTAATGTTTGTAAAGGCACTTTGGCATTAGACCTGGTCAGAAAAAAAATTGATCCAAACTTTTTTCCCAGTGTAAAATGCCTTTTTGACAAATAGAAATGGTTGATTTTTATTAACTCCTCCCTCCACAATTCATTCATAAAAAGGAGGTTCTACTACAATGTCACTATTTGTGTTAGAGTAGCATCTAGAGGTCACAACTGAGATTGAAGCTCCTTTGTGCTAGGTTCTGTACACACACCCCAGTAAGAGACAGTTTCTGCCCTTAAGTAGTTTACGGTCTAAACTGATAAACAGTGAAAAGGAAAACAAGGGTATAGAGTGATGATATGAGTTGTATAAAGTAACACAATGCATTAGGGGTAGATCTGGGAATAGAAGCCACGCCTTCTAACAGTCAGTCTAATATACTGCCCACTAGTCCACACTGTTTCCAATAGTAAAAGAGATCTGTTTTGAAGTTGTTTCAAACCAGTCTACAGAATTCTGCAGCAGGACTATAATACTCCATTACATTAGTATAGGTTGATCAGAAAAAAAAAATCTATCCAAACATTACAATTGCCTACTAAATTCTATAGGACTTTTCTATAGGTGGTACTGAGGGCTTCACTTCTCCTAAAGTATTGTGCTCATTAAATATTGTTACTTATGTTCTTCTCACATGGGAATTAGCATGAGTCACAGGGCTGCCCAGAAGTGGGGGCAAGTGGGGCAATTTGCCCCGGGCTCTGCAGGGGAGTTTTTGGGGCCCCTGGAGCAGCATCCTTCACTCACTTTGGGAGCTCTGGAAAATTCTCTCACGGCCCAGGTCCCCGGAGCTTCTTCTGCTCTGGGTCTTCGGAGGCGGGTCCCAGAGCAGAAGGACCCCCCACTGCCGAAGTGCCTTGAAGACCCACAGCAGGGGGACCTTCCACCCTGGGACCTGCCGCCAAAGTGCCGGGTCTTTGGTGGCAATTCGGTGGCGGGAAGACCCCAGGTCCCCTGAATCCTCTGGGCGGCCCTGGTGACTCACTGTATAAGAAAAACCTGGCCGCAATTCTCACGATCACTGCTTGCCCCATCCTGCCTTGTCATCAAAGTTGCCTCTTCATTTAATAATCTCATTACATTGTTCTCGGTCACAGGTTAAACTCATCAGTGGATGATCTCACCACGCATAATATGGTTAGTTCATGGTATGATTTCTTTACTAGATAACTTATCATTCTAACCCTTAGGATGTGAAGTAACTATGGAGGTGACCTGAAAGGCGTTTTAATATTTCTCAAGTTGATGGAGAATTTAACATTTAAACTCCAACTCTCCAGAACCACCCAAACAAAAATGTGGGCCCTGCTATAGTTAGAAAGCATGATGAATCCCTAATCTGCACTCTGTGCAATCCTGAACATAGATGGTATCTTGACAGGACCTACTCACTCGCACAGACACTTCCACTTTTCCAGAACAAAGGACTTTTGCTCATGCTAAGACAAAAAGGGATTTCATGATTGGTTATAAAGTGGTAATACAAAGTTAAAGGATATAGCACCAAAAAATAAAGCATTTGCATTGGAAAAGGCGAGTTGCTAGTATCTAGATTCTGTAGTGATAGGTGACATATGACTACCTGAAAAAGATAATACACATTATGTAGAGGCACAGGTTTTGGTTTTTTTTTTTTTTTTTTCTAACTTTAGTGAGGGTAAAAAAACCCTAATTTGTTTTGTTGGAGAGACAAAGTTTTCTGACTCTTGGTATGTTTTAAATTGAATTTAGACAGAGGAGATGTGTTGGTGACTGCAGAAATTAACTGTCAGTGACCCTATTCTTTGACAGTTTTCAGAGTAGCAGCCGTGTTAGTCTGTATTCACAAAAAGAACAGGAGTACTTGTGGCACCTTAGAGACTAACAAATGTATTTGAGCATAAGCTTTTGTGGGCTACCAGCCTACTTCATCGGATGCATGCAGTGGAAAATACAGTAGGAAGATTATATATATATATACAGAGAACATTAGAGTGTATATGGTAACACCTATTGTTTCTTGTTTGTGTGTGTGTGTGTGTGTGTGTATATATATATATATAATATATATTTTCTTGCTGTATTTTCCACTGCATGCATCCGATGAAGTGGGCTGGTAGCCCACAAAAGCTTATGTTCAAATACATTTGTTAGTCTCTAAGGTGCCACAAATAATCCTGTTCTTTTTGCCTGTTCTTTGACTCACTTGATGTAACAGAAAGCACATACTCCTGCTTACATATCTTGCTTATATAAGTTTAAATTTTGAGAGAACAAAAATGTCTAATGGATCATGCATCTAACCATTGTCCCCTTTTCTTTAGCCACCTGAAATATTGTTAAATTACTTTTCCTTCAATCAGTTTTTTTTTCCTGTGAAGAAGAAAATTATTTGAAGAAGGGGTTTGTTAAAATACAAGGCAAAATTCAATATGTGAATTCTTGAAAGACTGATTCAAGATGGAGGAAGTTTTGTGTTCCTACTGATTGATAAATTCTGGAATGTTAACAGACTGAGTTTATCTTAAGACCTTTCCTGAGTTACCTAGGCAATACATTTACCTCCAGAAAAACCAGACGTGAATCACCTACAATCACAAGAGGAAAGCGTACTGTGAAACTGAGTTTTCCTGGTGAGTAACTCAAAGGAACCTGGTCTTCTTGACAAAAGAGTTTATCTTGTATGGTAACTGGGAAGGATTAGCTCTTTGAATAAGATAAATATGGTCACAGAAGAACACTGGAACTTTGCTCTCCTGTTAGTTTGAGGTCTCCTTATTTGTGAGTATTTGAACAGCCATTGTTTGCATTCATGAAACTGTTCTCTCATCCCCTGATTTCCACAAACTGATTCATCTGAATATTCATGTGTTAATATCAATGATGAATCACTGATGGTCAGAAAGTTCCAGTTGTCCAGTCACTGGTAACTTGGTAAACTTTAGTGACCTAATCAGGGACCAGAAACAATGCCATGAGAGGTAGATGACACACTATGCATAATGCATGGATTGTAGCAAGTAGCCAAAGTTCATGAATGATCTCTAGTCTAAAATTTGTTCATCCAAACTACTTAATGGCTACTAACAAATAAATACACTGTCAGAAATCAGTGAACAATTCATGATCACGAAAAGGGCGACATTTGCAGTGGATGTTATTAAACCATTATAGTTCAACCAGCATCAGGTAGAAGATTCCCCTTTGAATTAAAATACTGCTTGAACAAAAAAAAACCCTTTTCATTAACCTGTTTTCTGTTACAATGTCTAGGGCCTATCCCATTTTTGGCTTAATCTGTGCACTTGGAATTGGACTAAGATCTCCAACTAACTTCACCTAATAACTCTATGCAGCCTTTTCACTGCCTGTATCTCTTCTTTCATTTCCTTCCTGTGCCTTCTGTTGTTTGTATTGCAGTAGTGCCTAGAAGCCCCAGTCTTCACCAATGACCTCATTATACTAATATTCTTTTCAGTCCCCATCCTGCACATCTCCCCTACTCTCTTTCTCCAATTGCCTTCATGCCTTCTATCATATGCCAAGAGCTCTCTCATTCCTCCTTCAAATTGCTCTTTAAAAACCACTTCCAGGAAATCCCTCCTTCTGTCTTCTCCTAGCATGAAATTCAACCCTCTTCAGGGGACCAGCACAAGGCCTAGTGCCACTTAATTCCCACTTAAGTCCTATTTTGAGGACTTAAACGGCGTACATCTCCTCTGATCGAGAGTAAATTTCACCCATTAGCAGTAACTCCTACGTGTTTTGTACTAATTTTCAAATAGGCAGCTAAAGTGCCATCTGGATCTGATTTGAAAGTTTTACATGGAGGTGAAACCCTCTGTATGCTGTGTCCTATAGCCTATGCCATCAACCATTCAGTTCAGCGCAAAGTAACATGCAAAGATCTGTGCAAGTTCTCACAATCTGAGAGAGGATTTTTTTTTGAGGGGGTGGGGTGAGGGGAGGTCTGTTAATTAGCCATATTAATTACCATTGCAGTAAGGAAAACCAGATCAGTCAGGATTTTGTCTGAAATACAGCGGTTCTCCATAAATGCATTTTATGACCGTTATGGCAATCTGATGCAGTCCTAAGAGTTGTTTATCCAGTAAAAGGCAGCAGTGCAGTATGTTCTCGGGAACAAGCCCAGCAGAGATTAAAGGAGTAATTAATGACCAAAACCTTATGCTACGTGCTATAAAAACCTTTTAACTACGTTGGCTATGGTGGAAGTTTATATTACAAATAGAATGAAACTCCGCATTGGCTTTCCGAGGCACTTTCTTTTTTCAGATATATTACAGAGTTGGGAGTTTTTGTTGGATAACTTCTGTACTTCAGTTGATCCAGCCCTTAGCCTCTCTGTGTTAGTTTCTGCATTCTGAAAATAAGGACAGTGCTGCTAATTGTTCACCAAAATCATAGGAGAGCTGTGAGGATTTGTAAATTGTTTTGAAAATGAAAAGTGCCATGTATAGGTAAGTGGTAAATAACCAGATGCATGTACAAAATGCGCAAGGGCAAATTTAGCTTTTGCCCAGTCATTTGGTGACGTAGAACAGGTAACCATGTGAGTGAGCATCCTTTACATGTACACTTGTCAATTTTGGGTGCCCGGATATCCCTGTTTATATGCAACACATCCGTCTATTGGTTAGAACCTGGAACCAGGAGTTAGAACTGGATTCTGTTTCCAACTCTGCCACTTGTTGTGGGATCCTGGGCAAGTAAGGTAATCTCTTTGTGCCTCAGTTCCTTTATCTCATAGACTCATAGACTTTAAGGTCAGAAGGAACCGTTATGATCATCTAGTCTGACCTCCTGCACAATACAGGCCACACAATCTCACCCATCCACTCCTGTAGCAAACTCTTAGCCTATCTCTTTGTTACTGAAGTCCTCAAATCGTGGTTTGAAGACCTCAAGCTGCAGAGAATCCTCCAGCAAGTGACCCCAGGTACCATGCTGCAGAGGAAGGCGAAAAACCTCCAGGGCCTCTGCCAATCTGTTCTGGAGGAAAATTCCTTCCTGACTCCAAATATGGCGATCAGTTAAACCCTGAGCATGTGGGCAAGATTCACCAGCCAGCACCCAGGAAAGAATTCTCTGCAGTAACTCAGATCCCATCCCATCCAACATCCCCTCACAGACCATTGAGCAGACTTATCTGCTGATAATCCAAGATCAATTGCCCAAATTAAACTATCCCATCATATCATCCCCTCCATATACTTATCAAGCTTAGTCTTAAAGCCAGATAAGTCTTTTGCCCCCACTACTTCCCTCGGAAGGCTGTTCCAGAACTTCACTCCCCTAATGGTTAGAAACCTTCGTCTAATTTCAAGTCTAAACTTCCTAGTGTCCAGTTTATACCCATTTGTTCTTGTGTCTACATTGGTACTAAGCTTAAATAATTCCTCTCCCTCCCTAATATTAATCCCTCTGATATATTTATAAAGAGCAAGCATATCCCCCCTCAACCTTCTTTTGGTTAGGCTAAACAAGCCAAGCTCTTTGAGTCTCCTTTCATAAGACAGGTTTTCCATTCCTCGGATCATCCTAGTAGCCCTTCTCTGTACCTGTTCCAGTTTGAATTCATCCTTCTTAAACATGGGAGACCAGAACTGCACACAGTATTCCAGATGAGGCCTCACCAGTGCCTTGTATAACGGTACTAACACCTTATCTTTGCTGGAAATACCTCGCCTGATGCATCCTAAAACTGCATTCGCTTTTTTAACAGCCATATCACATTGGCGGCTCATAGTCATCCTATGATCAACCAATACTCCAAGGTAAAATAGGAATAATACTCATCCTTTCAGAGCCTCTGAGGAAAGGCACTAGATACATATAAAGTAATAGTATTGTGAAATATGGAGGTACATGTCAGCTGTACAATTTGGCCTGAAATATTCCTTTTGGGAGAAGACATTGGCTGCCAAAAACTTTTCAAACCAGAATCCTTTCTCTTTTCTAAATTCTGAGAAAAAGTAAATGTTTTGTAAATATGTGTACTATTTGTGAAAAGTCACACAAATACACACATGTGCACATGCCCGCACACATATGGACTTCCATGGAAATAATCCCATGTGTAAAGTTCAGCAAGTGTGTCTTTTCATGATCATTGACCAGAGCCTTCCTTTGTAAGCTCTTCATGGGACTGCCTCTCTCTCACTCTATTTGTACAGCACCTAGTCCTATTCAACCCTGAAGGTATTGTGCTACCAAATACAATAAATAGTAATAAGACAGTAGAAGTTTTATATCTAAAATCTTTTTAATATTAAAAGCATTTCTATCCATGTTTGCTTATTGGAAACCACACTTTTTGCACAGCCCTACAATTGACAGTGTCTCTTTAAATAGGGGAAAGAGAATTTCTCCACTTCAGGAATCACCAGGCGAAACTCTGCCCAATGTTGTGTAGGAAGGTCAGCCAAGATGACTATAGTGTTCCCTTCTGGCTTACAAGTATATAAAACTGAGTATTACAAATGTGAATGTCCCTTGTGCCTAAACAAAAAAAGACCTGGCTATGAGTCCATTCATAGGCTAGTCCAGTACAACTAAAAGCAAGCTAAGGTCTGAAATGATTGGCTTAATTGGAAATAGAATAAAAGCTTTTTGAGCCTGAACTACATGTTCTCATTAGTTACCATTAACATGCTATGTACACCTATGGCATTATATACAGTAAATGATCATTAATAATGAGTAGGGCCCGACCAAAATCACAGCCATGAAAAATGCATCATGGACCATGAAATCTGGTGTCCCCCTATGAAATCTGGTCTCTTGTGTGCTTTTACCCTATACCAGTGGTCCCCAACCTTTCAGTGTGGCAGGCGCCTGATGACTAGCCGCCAAAATGCTGCTGAGGAGCGTGGCCGCTGGACAAGCAGCTGCCGAAATGCCACCGAGAAGCATCATCATCAAGAGCCATTGCTGCCAAAATACCGCCAAGAAGCAGTGGCATTTCGGCAGCGACGCTTCTTGACGTTGCCGCTTCTCAGCGGCATTTCGGCTGCTGCTTGTCCGGCGACTGTGCTCCTTGGTGGCAGGGCGCTCCCTTATCAGTAGGCGGGCGCACATAGATGCCCCAGTGGGTGCCATGGTGCCCGCGGGCACCACATTGGGGACTACTGCCCTATACTATGCAGATTTCACAGGGGAGACCAGTGTTTCTCAAACTGGGGGTCCTGACCCAAATGGGAATTGCAGGAGGGTAACAAGGTTATTTTAGGTGGGTTGCAGTATTGCCACCCTTCTGCGCTGCCTTCCGAGCTGGGCAGCCGGAGAGCGGTGGCTGCTGACTGAGGGGCCCAGCTCTGCAGGCAGCAGTGCAGCAGTAATGGTGGCAATACCATACCATGCCCTTACTTCTGCACTGCTACTGGCAGTGGCTCTGCCTTCCGAGCTGGGCTCCCGACCAGCAGCCACCACTCTCCAGCTGCCCAGATCTGAAGGCAGCACAACTGCCAGCAGCAGCAACACAGAAGTAAGGGTAGCAGTACCGCAACCCACCCCCCACCAATAATCTTGTGAACCCCCCCCCCATACAACTCCTTTTTGGATCAGGACCCCTATAATTACAACACTGTGAAATTTCAGAATGAAATAGCTGAAATCATGAAAATTACAATTTTTTTAAAATCCTCTGACCATGAAATTGACCAAAATGGATCATGAAGTCCATAGCTCTGTAATAATGAGTCTGTTAGGATTACTAGACTAAAGGGTCTAGGACAGGGGTTCTCTACCTGGTGATTACAAACAAGGATCTAGGGAGTGCTACCACCCTGTGCTGTGGGGGAATTCATGGCTAGATCCCACTTAGATGGGAGAGAGGGTCCTGACCTAGAAAATACTGATTACCGTGGGTCTGGAACTATTAGACTGTTGACAATTTACTTCCTTCCAATATTCATTTTCTTCCTTCTCTTCTAGACTGAAAGAAAATGACACAGCCGGGAAAGTTAGTGCATTTGCACAGTGTGTAGAGGCGGGAGAAAGTCAATCCCATCTTGTGGCTTTTCTTAGTTGCTCATTTGATGCTGAAGCACCCTCTAAAATTGATGCATACCAGTTTGGATAGTTAGTATTTTGAGGGGCCATTATAGGAGGGGGAAAATAGCCCACCAGGCAAAGGAAGAACAGGTCTGCAAGTCAAGGGGAATAATCATGCCCAATTTAGAAGGTCACTAAGAAGCTCATGTATTCATTTTCATATCAGCTCAGTGGAACATTGTGGGAGGCACAAGCACATGGGAGGGCTAGATTGCCCTTAGCAAGCATCTCGGCACGACTCTTGTTCTCCTGGATTATGTGTAGAAAACTTGCCTGTACAAGTGTTTCTTTTGGCTCGAGGCTCCAGAGTTCTGAAACTTCTTAACGAAAAAAAATCATGTATCCCGAAAAACCTAGTTCCATGATTTGAAAGCCAATTTTTAACAGTACGTCTAACTTTCAAGATCAGATGCCCTGAAGCAAAGTACAGTTCAGAAAGTTTGTTTTCACTCCACAGGAAATGTTTGGAACTTCCATTAAATTGTGTGCAGCAAGTTAGTAAGGGAGTGACTGACAGAGCAGCTAAAATAGGAAGGGAGGAATGTCTCTCTTGGGGGAGGGGAGGTGCCAGACAGCTGCAGCATAGATGGGACATATTTCAGCTCTGCAGTCCCATCACTTATCTCTCTGAAAAGCTTCAAATGACAGATCCCTTACAGAAATATTAAGTCTGATTCAGTTCTCACTTGCACCTGTTTTAGCCTGGTGTAAGTAACTGCACTCACTTCAGTGGAGTTCCTCTTGATTTACATCATGGTAAGTGGAATCTGATTCAAACCTGCTGCTAGTCATTCTGGGACAGTTGTAATGCTGTATTATCCCATGTTCATATAAAGATTCTTTCCCTCTGCCTTTGGATCATTTCTATTATATTAAATCCTCAATTGTGACAATGGAAGTAGGTACTTTCCTCTCCTCGGCCCTAAAGATAAATAATACAGCATATGTATGACCTCGTAGCCATACATGGATGGCAATTTTTCCCCTACTGAACTGCAGGATGGAAACAATGTTAGATGACAGTTGTGGAGAAAATTGCTTGGAATGTGAGGGGGAATATTACATTTGGAACTTAGTTCAACATTTAATGGCATGCCAGTCTTTGAACAGTTACATAACAATGCTTTCAGTATATTAGATAAAAAATACCATATGAGTATCATCACATACATGTACTACAATATATCAGACTGGGCTGCAACGGAGTTACAGGTGGACTGAGTTTGGCCCATTATAAATATATGGTACCCGGATGCTGGATCATTCCTTTGTAGTGATCTAATAAGATACAATTTGGCAACTGATAAAGGAACAGAAGGTGTGAGGCAGCTGTCTCTTCTTTAGGGTAGTGTCCACAGGCCCAGATCGCATTGTGCAAAGCACCATACAAGACCTTATGATTTAAGTGTCAGAATATAGACAACAGGGAGAGCAGAAGGAAACGATGGTTCAGCTTGAAAAACAGTGGTCATGGCATACTGGATCACTAACCGTTGTTGAATGTTTTTATACAGGTATCACAGCAAAGGAGAGTTTTCAGGAGGGACTACTACATAGGAGATAAGCAGCATGAAGGGGATGGGCTATGAAGGGCCTGAAAAGTAAAGACAAGTAGTTTCTGTTTCATGCTTTGGAGAAGAGGGAGCCAGTGATGGGACGCAAAGACAGGTGATGGGATTTAAGGGACAAGCCAGGAAAATGACCTTTGCAATGGCATTTTGAATGGATATCGGCAGAATATGATGGGATTTGTCCAGGTTGGAGAAGAGGATATTTCAGTAATTGAAACACAAAGTTAAAGTTAATTATTGATGGGCACCACAAGTGTACATGGCTCTCCTTGGAACATGGCACCCGTTCTGAGTAATTCCTTGAATCTAGGGCTAGAGGGAGCATGGTGCATGTTAATTGGGAAGGATCTATGAGATGCATGAGGTGACATGGAAAAAAACACAGAAGTGCATGGAAGAGGAAAAAAGCAGGGGGGCAGCAAGCTTGGGTCAAAACTGCAATGGAAGAGGACCTAGGCTTATATATGGACAAGGGCTGTAGGTATGAACAGCTTTGAATATGCAGTGAAGAAAAGTGGGAGCCAATACAGGGATTCAAGGAAGTATAGATATGAGCAAATAGCATGGAGAGAATGAAAAACCTTGAAAAGAAAATTTAGTTCGAGGATGTTTGCTTGGAGTGGGTGAAACTTCCTCACATGCATGGGGACACGATAGGCCTTTGTGTTTCCCAAAGTGACAAAGTTAGGGTGAAAATCACAGGGGGGATTTCAAAATGCTCAAGACTAGGAGTCTTACGATTGACTTCAAGAGGGGCAGGGTTAGGCCAGCACTGAGTCCATTTGAAAAAAGACACCCCATTGCACACGCCACCTTAACTTTAAAAAGTCTTTGTTTTAATATTTAGAATCTATATTTTTTATAATTTATGCTGCTTGATTACTTTTAGCATTTCATTCAGGCAGAGCAATAAAAAAAAGCCTAGTCTATTTCATGTTCTTATTGATTGATTGCTATTATTTATTCATTAGTTCATTTATTTGTGTAGTGCCAGCAGTGTGCATGGCACTTTACAGACAGATAGGAAAGCACTGACAATCATCATGCAAATGACAAAAGAGAGCTTAGATTCTTCTTCTTAGTGTCTGCACAGCATGCTTTAGGTGGCATGTGACCAGGATTTCTCACCAAATTTGGTCTGCTGGTTGGATCATTAGCCTCCCCAGCCCAGGCCGGGTACTGTTGGGGAGCATGACATGAATGTTGATCCATGCCCTCCCCACCCCCGGTTGAGATTCAATAGTGACCTGACTGAGCATGTGTCTTGCCAAGTGTAGTATGTTTATTAAGATTTTTAGGTCTTTTTTTTATTCTTTCCCAGACACTTGTCTGAGAGGAGGACTAGGGTTTGGTGGTTCTGATCAAAGTCCATGGAACCTGTGGTGACAATCAAAGGGCCTTTTGGAAGAAGTGTGTTATAAGGAGAGACTTTTATGAGGGAAGGATAGAAGCAAGGGAAAGATTCACAAAATCATTTCCTCTGATTTAAGCAAGATGGTTAACAAAACATGAAACCATGGAGAACAAATGTAGAACAGTACCGAACTATTAAAAGTACAGTACGTAATATTTAGATCCTAGCAATGCTGAAAGACTCTACATGGCATTGAGATCCTGGTGCTGTGGCAACATAGGCCACAATCCTTCAAAGATTTATATGCAACTTAACTTTTATGCATTGTGGGTACTCACACTGAAGGCAGTGGGGCTACCCACAGTATGTAAAGTTTAGCCCATGTAACTTTTTGCAGAATTGAGGCTACTGCGGTAGATGAGGCCACTGAGAAATATTATAAAGATGGTGAGCAACACGAAAATGTCACTAGGGGAACAAGACAATCAAATGTATGCAATTTTTGTAGGCACAGTGACATTTTGATATACTTTTTGTCAAGGTTTTAATTACATCGGTAAGAATCAACTTTCCCAAATTGCCCCTCAGCTTAGGCATTAAGCCTCAGCTATTAATTGTATGAGTCATGGCAGAAGTTGTTTTTGAAGGCTTTGGTTTCTGACTGACCAGCATTTATATTATAGTCCACTTTATCTTTTGGAGTCTTTTGTGTGTTCAGTTGGAATGCACAACTTGAGACTCTTTAGTCAGGCCATATTTTCAGAAAGGGCTAAGCAGTTGCCCTCCAAAAATCATGCCCTTTTAAAGGTGTCTTTGGTTACAAGAGAACATAAGAATAGCCTCACTAGGTTAGACCAGTGGTCCATCTAGCCCAATAACCTGTCTTCTGGTAGTTGCCGGTATTGGAAGGAATGAATAGAACAGGGCAATTATCAAGTAATCCATCTCCTGTTGTTCAGTCCCAGTTTCTGGCAGTCAGAGGTTTAGGGACAACCAGAGCATGGGCTTGTGTCCATGACCATCTTGTCTAATAGCTATTGATGGACCTATTCTCCATGAACTTATTTAATTCTCTTTTAAATGCAATGATTCTTTTGGCCTTCACAACGTCCCTGGGCAACCAGTTCCACAGGTTGACTATGAGTTGTGTGAAGAACTACTACTTTGTTTGCTTTAAAGCTGATTCCTATTAATATTATCGGGTGTCCTCTGGTTCTTGTGTTAAGTGAAGGGGTAAATAATACTTCTGTGTTTGCTTTCCCCACACCATTAATGATTTTATAGACTTCTATTATATTGCCCCCCTCGTCATCTCTTTTCCAAGCTAAAAAGTTGTCTTAATCTCTCCTCATATGAAAGATGTTCCATATCCCTAATTATTTTTTGGTTGCTGTTTGCTGAACCTTTTCCATTTCTAATATATCTTTGTTGAGATTGGACAAGCAGAACTTCATGCAGCAGTCAAGTGTGGGCATACCACGGATGTATATAGTGGCATTATATTATTATCTATCCCTTTCCTAATGGTTCCTAACATCCTGTTCTCTTTTTTGACTGGCCCTGCACATTGAGTGGATGTTTTCAAAGAGCTATCAACAATGACTCCAAGATCTGTCTTGAATGGCAACAGCTAATTTAGACCCCATCATTTTTTATGTATAATTGGGATTGTTTTCCAAGGTGCATTACTTTGCATTTATCAACACTGAATTTCATCTGCCATATCGTTGCCGAGTCACCTGTTTTGTGAGATCCCTTTGTAACTCTTTGTAGTCACCTTTGAACTTAACATTCTTTAGTAATTCTTTGTCTTCGAGGACATGTAGACATGTATTTCATTTAGGTGTGTGCACACCCAGCACATAGGAGCCTCAGAGATTTGCATAGCAGTTCCCTTAGAGAGGTGGTGCTTACACCTTGTGTCCATACCCCCTCCTCTGGCTACATGAGGCAGCACCACCACAACCCTCTCTCAGTTCACTTGTACAGTCCATGGCTAGAGTCAGAGCTCTGTGGGCTTAAGCTCACAACCTCTGAACTAGTTGAGTTTTTCCTATGTTGTATGTAGTTAATATTACCCTTAGTGTTAGTTAGAATTGTGTTAGTTGTAGTCGCTTGTTTCCCTTGGTGATGCCCTCACCGAGGTTTAAACATTGTCCTTCATGTGTGGGAAGAATCCCCAACTGCGATCCTCACAGACACTACTTGCTTTGTCTTGGCGAGGCCCACATCAAAGAGCACTGAATCATCTGCAGATCATTTAAGAAACACTCAAGTTGCTTGGGACTTTCTCCTTAAGCAACACCTACTCAGACAGGCCAGGCAGCCTACTTTGGTGCTGAGGCCCTCATCAGGTCAGAGATGGCCCTCAGGTTCCAGGAGCGCTGCTACTTCATGCGTTCCAGAGCAGGTGTCTCTCCGAAGAAATGGAGGAGCTGTTTCCCATCCACTGTGTCCAGGAAAAGGTCACATAAGAGCAGTTGAGAACTCACTCCAGGTCTCAGGGTCACTCTTCTGCCTCTCCTAGGAAAAGTATGGACTGGCACAGAGTTGGTGCCAGCACACAGGATGGCACAGGTACCTCTAGCCCAGGGATTCTCAAACTGGGGGTCAGGACCCCACAGGGGGTTGCAAGGTTATTACATGGGGAGTCACGAGCTGTCAGCCTCCACCCCAAACCCCACTTTGCCTCCAGCATTTATAATGGTATTAAATATAGTAAAAGGTGTTTTTAATTTATAAGGGGGGGTCGCACTTAGAGGCTTGCTATGTGAATTGCACCATGATGACCGTGAGGTCTTGGCAGATATCTGCTAGGCAATCTCTTACTTTACTTATGGTTCTAATGAGAGAATGAAATAGTATGCTATGTGAAAGGGGTCACCAGAACAAAAATTTGAGAACCACTGCTCTAGCACTTCCACAGTACCAACTAGGGAGGTTCAAACCCCTGTACCCTACAGTTCTAGCCTTCGGGTGTCTGTTGAATTAATTACTGAGGAGGGAGGTGCCAGGACCGACTGATTGCATGTCGGCAGCATACCAGAGAGCTACAGTGCTCCTCTGCCCTTTGGTCCAAGACTGTCATCTATAGCTCCATCAATTAAACAAGTGGCTGAACCCTCAGATCTGTTGGCACTGCACCCCAATGGTCCCCTCTCACAAGTTGTGGAAGTAAGAACGGTACCACGATCAATACAGGGGAATCTTCTCCGCACCACTGCAGTTGGCACTGCAAATGCTTCCATTGTGGCTTTCACCACCCTCAATGTTGGTAGCATCAGACACTCCAATACTGCTCACTTAGGAATGAACAATGATTCTGGCACCGGTATGCTCAGTACCAACAGTACCACTTTCATTGGCAGTGATGCTTCCTTCCTCATTTTGGGTGACTGACAGGTCAGACCAGCTACTTGCTCCCTCTGGTTTTGCTTTGCCTTTATCTCCAGGACCACAAGGCTTCTCTGCATCTAAGTCGGGATCATAATCCTCTTTCTCTCCATCACCTGAACAGCATTGGGGGCCACTGATGGACCATTATGGGTACCAGGGTTGGTGTGTGTCCCGTGGTGAGACCCTGGTCCAGCACCTACTTGCCACCAATGCTTTAGCCATGTCAGTGGCCTCCAGGAAATCAGTCAGACACCCCTCAGTTGTGTCTTACTTGAAGGCACAGTCAGGTCTGCTGTGTGACTGTTGATCCACAGCAAGACCAAGTATTGCCAACCTGTCACCCTGCTGAGCAAACAGAGTTGTTCTGTCTGGGTCCATCAGCCCTGGAATAGGATGTGGTTTTGGCTCAGTTAGGGGCCTTGTTTTCATCTCCAGACAATTCTGTGCTGCCTGGCTCATCCTTCCTGTCAGTAATGAAGTATTTTAAGGCATACTGTGATCTTTTGTGGGATGTAGCTGCTTCCCTTGGTATCCAAGCAGAGTTCTTGCAAGAGAACAACCACAAATTAGTGTATATCTTGCAGCTGTCTGCCTCTTGGAACTGCTCTCCCTATCCATGATCTGCACTGACTAAGTCCCCCTGGAGCACATTGGCTTTGGTACTGCCAGCAGCTAAGCACGTGGAAAAGCGTTGTTTCATTCCCATGCAGGTATACGAAGGGTTTTATTCCCTTCCAGGCCCAAATTCCCTAGTTGTAACTGCAGTGAACAACAGAGCTCAGCAGGGCAGATTTAAGACTAGCCCTAAAGACAGAGATTCTAATGACTGGACCTCACAGATAGGAAGATTTACACCTCCTCTTCCTCACAGATGCGAATTGCTATCCTGCAAGCCTTGCTGTCCAAATGTGATTTTATTAGCTGGACAGCTATGTCAAAGTTCATAGACCAAATCCCCAAGGTCTTGCAAGAGGAATTTCAGGCATTTGTTACTAAAGGCTACTTGGAGGCTAAGATGTCTCTGCTAGCCAATGGGACATCTTGGCCATGGGGATGGACTCTTCAGTCACCATGAGGAAGGCTTCCTGGGTGCAGAATTTAGGCATTGCCCCCAGTATCCAGCAAACCATTAAGAATTTGCCCTTTGATGGCCAAAGGCTGTTTTTGGAGAACACGAAGGAGACACTGCACTCTTTCAAAGAATCCAGAGTTACCCTGTAGTCTGTGCGGCTGTATATGCGGGTGGTGCAGAAGCACCAATATGGCATTCGACGACAACAGCAGCAGCAGTACTAACCATAGCATGCAAGCGGCCAGCCTTTCCCTCCTCCAAAGCACCTGGACTACCCCAGAAAGAGGGCTAGATCCCACAGGAGAAAGCAGTCCACAAGCCCTCTTCTAGTGGCCTCCAAACACCCATTTTGGTGCCTTGGACCAGAGCTGTTCCAGTCATTACTCCTCCCTCCTCATCCCCTCCTTTGGGGACAGGCTGGCCCACTTTCACAATGCTTGGGGCTCAATCACCACTGACAGCTGGGTCCTAAGCACCATCAGGTCAGGTTATACCACCCAGTTCCTTTGCACACCTCCTCCCCATCTCTTTTCAGAGACCTCTCTCATGAGACATTGCTCCTCGAGCAGGTCCACTCGCTACTGGCTCTGGGAGTGGTGGAAGAGTTTCCACCAGAACACCAGAGGCACAGCTTCTACTGGTCTTTTTGGTAGCCAAATCCAAGGTAGGAGTAAGACCCGTCCTCGACTTTTGCTGCCTCAGTAAATATATCAGGCACAGGAGGTTCTGAATGATCACTCTATCAACTCTCCTTCCTGCATTGTCTCAGAACTACTGGATTGCTGCTCTGGACCTTCAGGACACCTATCTTCATATGGTGATTTTGCTGAGCCATAGAAAGTTCTTTTGGTTCATTGTGGCTGAATGCCACTTTCATTACACAGTGCTTATCTTCAACCTCTCTTCTGCCCCTTGGGTTTTTACCAAATGCATGTTCATTGTTCTGGCATATCTCAGGAAGAAGGGAATTCGTTTCTTCCTGTATCTGGAATACTGGTTACTGAGGGGCAGACCAAAGAGGACGTTCTTGGTCAGGTCAGTACCACACTGTGCTTGCTTGACTGTCTGGGTCTCATCCTAAACAGTGGTTCCCACTCACAAAATCGAGTTTGTTGGGGCCCTGTTAGTCCATGATGTCGAAATCATTTCTGCCAACTGACCGTTTTCAGACAGTTTGTCATCTTTGCCTCATTCTGTAGTCTCAGCCTTCCATAACACTTCAGACAAGTCCTCTTGCACACAGGTGGTCCAGTTTGCCAGGCTGCACCTTTACCTCCTTCAGATGTGGCTCAGGATTATTTATTGGCCTACTTTTCACCCTCTGGACAGAGTGGTCCATCTACCTTCACTAGTCCTTGACTCCTTGCAGTGACGGATGAGTCCAGAGAACGTTTCCCAAGGTGTTCCCTTTGTCCAGGCTTCACCAAATAAGTCAGTTGTTACTGACACCTCCCTGGTGGGTTGGCGGGGGGGGGGCAACTTGGGGTCCCTGAAAGTGCAGGGACTATAGTTGGAGAAGGCTTCATTCTATATCAATGTGCTGCAGCTTTGGGCCATCTACAATTCATGTCATGATTTTCAGGACCATATTAGAGACTCAGCAGGTCAGATATTTACTGCCAAACCACTACGATATAGTATGTGAAAGAAACAAGGGGGAGCATGCTCCAGATTTCTCTGCCTGGAGGCGATCAGATTTTGGCAGTTCTGCAATGAGGAGAACATTACTACAATAGCCGTTCAGTTGCCTGGGGTTCAGAATCATTTTGCAGATTGTCTCAGCAGGTATCTTTCTCTGATTCATGAATAGTCCCTGAAGACGAGTGATCTTCAAGTCACTTTCACAGCTTGGGGCATCCTGATGATGGACCCATTTTCTACAAGGGACAACAAGAAATGTCACCTGTTCTGCTCTCAAGGTAGCCTCAGGACAGGCTCCATGTCTGACACTTTCCACTTCAGGAACCTGGGGGTATACGTTTGTCCTGTATACCTTTCCCCTGATCCCAGTCATCTCTCAGGTCATCATCAAGCTCAATCTCCAGCCTTCTCACACCATCTATTCAGCCTCCCATGCCACTTGCTTCCCATCCTGACTTACTCAGAATCAAGGCTGCAGATCCTGCACTCAGCTCCCTTCATCTCACGGTCGGCCTGCTGCATGTCTGAATGACAAGGAAGAGCAGTATTCAGCTGCTGTCCAACAAGTCCCCCTTAACAATACAAAATCCTCCACCAGGATGGCCTGTTAATAAAAATGGAAGTGATTTTCAGCAAGGTCATTAGCCCAGGTCAGGCAATATCAAGCCTTCTAGTTGGACAGGATTAAACTGTTTCATGCTTTTGTCTCATTTGTTTGTGTCATATACAGATTGCATGAAGGGTCAAATGCTGTCTTCACTGACTGTCTCCAAGTCAATAACAGCCATCATCAAGACTGCATGTGAAATAGCTTCTGCTACACCCCTGTAGTGGGTGCAGACTTATTCTACAAGGGTGCAAGCAACCACCATTGTACTCCTCAGTGATGTTTCCATATTGGATATTTTCAGGGCTGCTACATGTTCATCGATACATATGTTCACAAACCATTGTGCTATAACCATGTCTTCCAGGGCAGATGCAGGCTTTGGTACAGCGGTTCTGCAGACCTTATTTAGATAGACTTTGAGCACTGCCTCCTGTGGGGGGTACTCCTTGTGCGTCGCCTAGAAGGAATACTTAGTGGTATCTACTTGAAGAAGAAGAAGTGGTTACTTACTGTAACTGTAGTTCTTTGAGATATGATGCAGACTTGTATTCTCTGATCCATCCTCAATACCCTCTGCATTGGAGTCTCATTTCCAGGTGTTCAGTGTGAAGGAACTGAGACAGGGTTGTGGTGGTGATGCCTCATGTAGCCAGGGGAGCAGCTATGGCCATGAGATGCGAGCGCTGCCCCTCTACAGATATTGCTAGGCAAATTTCTTGAACTCCAGTGTGCTGGGCAGGCACATACGTACACGTCCAAAGAGTTCCAAAGAGAATGGATCTAGACTGTTCTCAGTGGTGGCAGATGACAGAAAAAGGAGCAGTGGTCTCAAGTTGCAGTGGGGGAGGTTTAGGTTGGATATTAGGAACACTGTTTCACTAAGAGGGTGAAATCCTACAAGGATCCTATAAGGATTTCACTATAAGGTGCCACAGGATTCTCTGCTGCTTTTACAGATCCAGACTAACACGGCTACCCCTCTGATACTTGACACTAGGAGGGTGGTGAAGCACTGGAATGGGTTACCTAGGGAGGCGGTGAAATCTCCATCATTAGAGGTTTTTAAGGCCCAGCTTGACAAAGCCCTGGCTGGGATGATTTAGTTGGAGTTGGTCCTGCTTTGAGCAGGAGGTTGGACTAGATCTCCTGAGGTCTCTTCCAACTCTAATCTTCTATGATTCTATGAAGTACCCACCTGCATCACGTCTCAAAGAACCACAGTTACACTCTGTAACTATTTCTTTTGTTATTGTCTGTAAAAATTGCCACCTCACTGTTTAACCCTTTTTCCAGATCATTTGTGAATATGTTGAACAGCACTATTCACCTGTCTCTACTGTGAAAACTGACCATTTCTTTCTATCCATTGTTTCCTGCCTTTTCAGAAGTTATTGATCTTGAGAGGACCTTCTCTCTTATCCCATGACTGCTTGCTTTGCTTAAAAACCTTTGGTGAGGCATCTTGTCCAGGGCTTGCTGAAAATCCAAGTACACTATATCTACTGGATCACCCTCGTCCACATGTTTGTTGACACCCTAAAAGAATTCTAGTAGATTGGTGAGGCATGATTTCCCTTTACAAAAGTTATGTTGACTTTTCCCCAACACGTTGTGTTCATTGATGAGTCTGATAATTCAGTTCTTTACTATAGTTTCAGATGATTTTCCTGGTTCTGATGTTAGGCCTGTAATTGGCATGATTGCCTCTAGAGTATTTTTTAAATATAAGTGTTGCGTTAGCTATCCTCCAGTCATTTGGTACAGAGGGTGATTTAAGCAATAGGTTACATATCGTAGTTAGTAGTTCTGCAATTTCACATTTAAGTTCCTTCAGAACTCTTGGGTGAATTCCAATCTGGTGACTTATTACTGTTTAATTTATCAATTTGTTCCCAAACCACTTCTACTGACACATCAGTCTGGGACAGTGCCTCAGATTTTTCACCTAAAAAGGATGACTCAAGTGAGGAAATGTTCCTCACATCCTCTGAAGCGTAGTTCAGTTTGGTTGGATAGCCAAAACCTTCACTCGCTCCAAATGGCCCAAATCTTCGAAAGTGCACAGTGACTTTGGTTGCACCTAAAGGGGCCTGATTTAAAATAAATCAAATGGAAATAGATCTATTGATCTTCAGTTTTGTAAAGGGTTATTTTTATGAAACTTAAATTTGGGGCCAGATTCAACCTGACAGTGTCTTTTCTGTATTGCCAACTTTCAGTTTCATTGCAAGTCTTATGATATTTGGTATTTTTCTTCAAGCCCTAGCCCTTGAAGTTATAAGTGAATATAACAGAATGTGAGCTTTCATTTTTTTTAAAAAAAGTACATTTGTGGCTCTCATTGCAGAGAGAGAGAAGCTTGAAAATTTTTGAATGCTTGGCCGGAGCAGTCCTGCTTTCTACTTTGCCTTAATGTCTTCGATGTCCAGCATTCAGTTCCTTGCTCGGCCACAGACTTCCTGTATGCCTTTGGGCCAGAGATGAACCATGCCTGCCGATAGCTGGGGGATGTGGGGCGGGCAGAGAGATGGCAGCCGACTTTGACAGTGCACAAGCCAAGCAGCAAATCTAGGGGGAGGGAGGGCATGTGACTCCACTTCCCCCCTGCCATGCGTTGCCCCTGCTGCCTCTGTGCTTGGTTGCCCATCTGAAAAAAACAGGGATAATAGCATTTCCCTATCTCAGAGGGATGTCGTGTGGGAAAGATTGTGAGGCACTTGGATGCTACAATAAGAAGGGCCTTACAGAAGTCTAGAAATAAAACAATTGGAGAGGGATTCAAATTGGCTGCTCATCAGTCTTGACAAATGACCCTTTTAAGCCCAACTGCCAAATCATCATTTGAACCTTTCCTTAGAAAAAAAAATATGCTGCAGGATATGATTAAATTAAAATCTAGTGTTTCTTCCCCAGAACGCTGTACTAAGCAAACAAACAAGAAGGAAATCCATAATAGTAAATCAATGCTGTCCAAAGCCAGTAGGCACAAAGAGCATTAGAGGTTTTAAATTATTTTTTCTTTACTAAATAGGAACAAGAATGATACTTTGCACTGATTTTTTTGGGGGGGGGGGGGGCGGAGGTGCAGGATGGGAAGAAGAATCTGGTGTGATATTTTTTTCTTAAGAACAGTAACTCCTAGATGTTTGATATGCTGAATCCTGTATTTGGCTGAGACATTGCTTGCTGAGGAGTATTGCTTGTAGATTGACTCATTACAGGGTTTTATTTCACAGTTAAGACATTAAATTAATATGCTTCCCACAAAACCACCTCTTTGTACTATGTGGCTGAACAGGATGATGAGGCAGGAAGAAAAGAATTAAACCATCACAGACAGATGTAGAAGTGTAGGAAATGGCTTTGATTCCTGATTGGTGATTGTTTGTTGTCAGTGGAGTTACTGAAAAACCTGGTGTAGCAGAGATGTAAGGATTGATTTTTTTTCCAGAGTAAAATCCAGATAAATCCAAAGTAACTCCATTGACTTCCGTGACATTACACCAGCAATGGATATGTAACCCAAGGGCAGGAATTACTGAATGGGAGGTGGCGTGCCCTCAAATGACCAGCTTTTAATATATACCCCTGTAAAGCCTCCATGAAAGTTCGTCTTAAACCTTTTAAATTCCTCCTACAATTTTAGTTGACCTCTATCATTCTTCTTCACTTCCTGACTTGAACTGTTGTGTGCATTACTGTGTCATTCAAGCTACGTCTACACTTGGAGCTAAGGGATAGGATTCCCAGTTTGCATCAACATATTTGCGCTAGCTCAATGAGAACTAGCATCAGGGGCGGCTCCAGGCACCAGCACGCCAAGCGTGCACTTGGGGCAACAAGCCACGGGGGGCGCTCTGCTGTTCCCCGCGAGGGCGGCAGGCAGGTTGCCTTCAGTGGCATGCCTGTGGAGGGTCCACTGGTCCCACAGCTTCGGCGGACTTCCTGCAGGCTGCCGCCGAATCCGCGGGACCAGGGACCTCCCGCAGGCAAGCCGCCGAAGGCAGCCTGCCTGCTGTGTTTGGGGCGGCAAAATACCTAGAGCCGCCCCTGACTAGCATGCTAAAAATAGTTCTGTGGTAGCACAGGCAGCAGTGAGTGGCTGGGTGGGCTAGCCACCCAAAGTGTGTACTAATGGGGGCCAGGCGGGTTTGTACTTGGGGTGGCTAGCCTGTGCTGCTGTGGCTACACTACTATTTTTAGTATACTAGTTTGCTGACAGTATGCCTATGCAAGCTGGGAATTACACCCTAGCTTCAAGTGTAGATGTAGCCCAGGTCAGTTGCCACATTCCCTCTCGGAGGTGGCCACATCTCAGTAGTGAGTGAAGTGATCTATCTACTTATCTGTCATAGCAATCATTTTGACCTTGCTTTAAGGAAGAATGTTATTGGTGTGTATTTGTATAGAGGGAGAGAACAAGCCAAGATTTCCAAAAGTAACTAGGGATTTCCAGTGTTGAGGGCCAAAGTGCTGAGTTTTGAAAACCAGAACTACGGAAGACATTTCAAGCTGGGCACCCCAGAATCCAATCACCAAGATCATTTGTCCCATTTGAAACTCTTGACAAGTGTCCCTTGGGACTCCCATTGTAATTACTGCTTTTTCCTATTTTCCCAGTTAAATGCGGGGCCTTTTTTAGAAGAACTTGTTGAAATATGGCCAATGTTAATTATTATTACTGGTTATGTCACTCGGACACCAGCATATCCTGTTCGTCTCTATCTCACTACCTCTTACAACCCTTGCATATTTATAGATAGTAAGCCAAATTTGGAAGAAATAGTTGGGAGGTGTGACAGATTTGAGTGAGTCAAATAAGCTGTATGACATGCAATTGTAAACTCCTTTGGACGAGCATTGTCTCTTACCATGTGTCTGTACAGGACCCAACACAATGGGGCCCTGAGCTTCATTATGGCCTGTAGGGGCTACTGTAATATAAATAATTACCCTCCATAGGTTGTCAGTTCAGATGGAAGAGGGCCTTTGGAAAGGATGTGATGGAGGAGATGGCAGTAGTTTTACTTAGACATTTAGAGGGGTGCTCCATTCATAATGGGTGATGCAGAAATGGAAAGAAGTAAGTGGGAGGGACAAACAACTGTCTCCTGAGAATTGCTCCCCACCAAGCTGTTTAAACTAAAGGATGGTATTGGCACAAGAACAAGCAGGAATAAACAGACCATGAATAAATTGAGGCAGGAAATTAGAAGGTTTTTTAAACATCACAATAGCAAGGTTCTGGAATAGTTTACCAATAGGAATAGTAGGGACAAATGACTTCACTTGTTTTAAAATGGAGTTGGATAAATTTATGAATGGGATTATGGACAATATGATGGGATTGCCTACAGTAGCAAGACACTGGATTTGATGTCCCAGAATCTTGCTTCCAGTCCCATGTCCTTTGTTCCATGAACCGATGACTAATATTTATTCTGACAGGTGCTGCTGGAACAACCAGGATTTATGTTTTACCAAAACCCTCTGTCCTTCACTAATTTCTTCCCAGAGTGGTTAATGTGTTCTCTCTTGGGGGCCTCACTCTATTCTTTCCTTAGGTCATTCTTGTAAAGCTGGGTCTCTCTGCTTCAGTGTCAACAGATGCTGACTTTGAAAGTAGTCATTGTCATGTGACCCACTATGCAAAATTCATATTCATACTTCTGTAACCAGGCCTTCTTGGGCCACAACTGAGAGTGTCAAATTCAGGACACATTGCTGAGAAATAGGGCAGATACACCCCAAGACTGGAGGTTAATCCTCCATAGGATATATCAAAGCAACAACAATAGTAAACCTCTGTTTCACCAGACTGGCTAACAAGAAGTCATAAAAGCAGTTTCCTTAGGCCTTCCAGTCCTTCTATTACCACCAAAAATACTAGACTTAGAGATGAATGGTTCTTTAAAACCAAGCTCTTCAAATAAAAGGTTCTTCTGATCCCAAAGAACCAGCCACACAGCCAGGTCAATATATAACTTAGATCTTACCCAAAAATCATGCTGATGCCGGTCCTTTAATATCATAAATCTAAAGATTTATTTATAAGAAGAAAGAAAGGTGAGAGTTAAAAATTGATTACAGGAGTCAAATACATACAATAAATGCAAAGTTCTTTGTTCAGGTTTGTAGCAGTGATGGAATAAACTGCTGGCTTAAGTCAAGTCTCTGGTTGCTTCCAAATCATTGGAAGGTCCTCGATCTCTTGGTTAGAATGCTGTCATTAGTATAAATCCATAGTCCAGACATTTGAGCAGGAAAGAGGCAAAATGGAGGTTTTTCAGGGCCTTTTATAGTGTCTGCCATGTGGAGGGAAACCCATTGTTTCAAACAGAGCCCTCTGCACAGCCACTGGAAAATCACAGGTGACAAGATGGGGTTTTGAATCACATAGGCAAATCACATGTCCATGCATATTTTTGCTTAGTCACAGCAGAAAATTATCATTATCTGTAGATGTTCTTTTGATGGGCCACTCAGTTTGAATAGTCCCTCCAAGATGTGCTGGCTAACTACCTTGTGGGCATTACTCCAGGAGCAAACATTTTGAAATCCAGGTATGGAGCCACTACTCATAACTTCAAATACAAAACTGATACATGCATACAGATAGTAGCATAATCGTATTCAGCAAATCATAACCTTTCCGTAGACATCTTACATACCATATTTTGTGCAAGGTTTGTTGTCATTATATAACAGAGTTGCAACAAAGATCTACATGGTCAGATTTTAATCAGATAACATCACAATTTGTAAATTTTTTAAGTGCCCTCATCAAAATTTACTATCCACAAGGCCGAGTCCACATATAGTGTTTTCTTCTGAAAGCTTGGTTACCACTTCTTCAATAGCTTTCATTGGAATAAACCTCAAGTTTTATGGCTTTTATTTAAATTACACACTTAGTTGGCCTTTCAGTTACAACCACAGAATTAATACAGTCTATAGTTTGTTCTGCATTCTCAGTTTCCCGCTTTTCCACACTTTCAAGTTCATTTTTGCTTTATCTCTTAGGGCAAATGGAATTTGTCATTGTGGATAATCACTGTAGAGACCGACTTGTCTACTGTTAATGCAATTTTCTCATTCCAAACATTGTAGGTCTTGGTATACATTGTAAAATCTTTTATTATGTTGTCTGTGCTCTCTGGGTGAAATTCAACTCTGTACAGAAAGCCAACATACGGCCCTTCAAATGGAATCTAAGTGCTGCATAAACCTTTTCCTGGCCCTGACTACAAGGACCAAATTTACGCTGTATGAGATTCTGTTGCATTTACACTCTGCAGAAGAGGGACCATCTTTTGTTATATGCTTGTACTAGAGCTGTGAGAATAAGTGATTTTTCATTTCACTAACTGAACTGAAACACTAAGAAAAATTGTTTCAGATTAACCCGAAATGAACATTTTTCAATTTTTGTAATGAACTGAAAAAGTGAAAAAAAAATGTTTTAGGGAAATGGAACATTTTATCAACTCAGTGAAAAGTTTCATTTCATTTTTCAGTTTTTAAACTTTTTAAAATAAACAAAATAATTTGAAATAAAAAGTAAAATCAACTTTCAAAAATCTAAGTGTCACTTTGAAAATGTCAACATGAAATGTTTTGATTAATTTATTATTACCAAACTAATTTGACAAATTTGACAAGAATTTGCAAAATACTTTTGAGGGTCGACCCAAATCTGCATTTTTTTGGTGAGAACATCTTGTCCAAAATTTTTCACTCAGCTTTAGTTTGTACAACACCAAGCCTAATGCGGCCCTAATCCTTGACTGGGGACTGTTGATACTGCTGCAGTACAGTTAAACTATAATAATACTAGTCTTTCAACTAACTTCATGATTAGAAAAGATTTTATTTGCTAACACAAATGGTACATTTGTACTTACTCTTTGGAAAGTTATTAAACGATGGGCTTGAAAAGATTGTATTAGCTACTCACTATTATACTGGTATTTTGTCTACTGAATACAAAACAAGCTTTGCTTTCGATTTCTATATTCTCTCTTTAGCTACAGTATTATATATATTTTTTCTTGGAAAGAGATTGCATTGAGATCCTTTGTCCATTTTCAAAGCAACATTTCTGCCATGTATGGTTAGCCATATTTGTCAATCTGAGGCAATTTCTTCTGCTGTCACTGTCCCCCAGAAGGAGATCTGCATCACTTGTTATTCTCCAAGCACATGACCGCTCTTGGCTATAGTTGTATAACACTGTAGGAATTTATGGTATATTTAACCAAATGCAGGGCAATTTCTTAGTTCGTGCTGTTGCCAACTCAAAGTGAAGAGTTGTTTTAGCTTGGTAGAAAACATTCCAGTCCTATTTTGATTGATACTTTTTTTTCTTTCACTTCTAGATTTCTGGTTAGGAAATGATGCTACATACACTTATCCTCAATGAGGGTTTGATCCAAGCCCCATTGAAGTCAATAAAAGGACTCCCATTGACTTCAATAATAAGGACTGATCACTTAAAGCCTGAATTTGTATTGGGTATCACTGAGTCTGTAGATGCTTATGAGTAGGACTTTACTAAATTCTTGATTTATTTTGGTTAATTTTGTGGTCACAAGATTTTAAAAATTGTAAATATCATGATTTCAGCTATTTAAATCTGAAATTTCATGGTGTTACAATTCATAGAATCATAGAACATTAGGATTGGAAGAGACCTCGGGAGATCATCTAGTGCAACCCCCTGCTCAAAGCAAGATCAACCCCAACTAAATCATCCCAGCCAGGGCTTTGTCAAGCTTGGCCTTAAAAACCTCTAAGGGTGGAGATTCCACTATCTCCCTAGGTAACCCATTCCAGTGCTTCACCACCCTCCTAGTGAAATAGTTTTTCCTAATATCGAACCTAGACCTTCCCCACTGCAACTTGAGACCATTTCTCCTTGTTCTATCATAATTGTAGGGGTCCTGACCCAAAAAGGAGTTGTGTGTGGGTGTGTCACAAGATTATGGGAAGGGATTGTGGTACTGCTACCCTTGCTTCTGCGCTGCTGCTCATGGCGGCGCTGCCTTCATAGCTGGGCAGTCCAGGAGCACAGCTCTGAAGGCAGAGCCACCGCCACCACCACCACCACCACTACCAGCAGTGCAGAAATAAAAATGGCCTGGTATGGTATTGCCATCCTTACTTCTGTGCTGCTGCCTGGAGAGCCGGGTCCTCATTCAGCAGCTGCCGCTCTCCAGCCACCCAGCTCTGAAGGCAGCGCAGAAATAAGGGTGGCAATACCGCGATCCCCCTAACATAGCCTTGCAGCCCCTCTGCAATTCTCTTTTGGGTCAGCACCTTCAATTTGAGAAGCGCTGGTCTTCTGTGTGAAATCTGTATAGCATGGCGTAAAAGCACACAAGACCAGATTTCATGGGGGGAGACCAGATTTCACAGTCCGTCACATGTTTTTCATTGCCGTGAATTTGGTAGGGCCCTACTTATGAGGTCGGTTAAAGCTGAGTCAGTTTCCTGCAGCAGTCAGCTCCTCCTTTAGTCCTTTTGTATTCTGCATATAATCCTGATTTTTATTAAAGAATCACACTGTTGCCCAAATTCCTATCTTGGAGTTTTACCAAACACACGTGCATCAGCCGGTTCATATTACCCTCGGTTACAAATGAAGTAGACTCCAGGTATTTTCTTAAGAAAATGTTCTTTGAGTTACAGAAGCTGTATCCATAATCGGAGCCAAATCTTCCCCTTCTTCTCTCCATCTAAAAGCACTTTTCATCTGCAATACACACCTGCAGGTCTCAAATCCATCACTTCTCTTGTTTTCCCACCCCAGGAAGGAAGTATTCTGGGAGTTCTAATTACTGACGGGGCTAATAGGAAATGCAGGCTGGTGGCGAAGCTTTGTGGGGAAGCACAAGTAGAATAGAATTATTTATCTTCCTGATGCAGCAGAGAGACCTGGAGATTGGCGTTGTTAAAGTACAGGTTTTCCAACAGAATTATTAACGTTCTTGTGCATTTACCTTTCACCCTGGGAGATCCTAGAATGCTTTATACTGACTACTTACATATAGCACGAGTGAGGGTAGGAGAGATGACTCGTTCAGGGTTTCTGAGCTTTTTCAGGTTGGCAACCCCCTGTTTGACATTAAATATTTTTGCTACCCCTTTACATTTACTATAAAAGTAAGTGTAAAAAATAATAAGCCTGTTAGATTTTTGTGTGTGTATGTTTTGAGAGATTTGGACAGTGAATACCTGACCTTGAAGAGTTAAGACATACAGGGAGTGAGAGTTTCTTTGCAGTAGATTGTATTAATATTTTCTATCCCTCGACACCTGCCCTGACACCCTCTATCCCTCTGACTGCGTTTTGTGATCACACTGGGGATTGTGACCCTCTGTTTGAGAAACACTGACCTAGTGGGTGACCAGGACTCAGGGGAGCTGGGTACATTTCAGTTCAACCACAGACTTCCTGTGTGAACTCAATGTAGCACAGAGGTATTCGCTAGATAAGGGATAGGTATAAGTTAAGACTGACACAATGAGCCTACAAGCCTCAAGGCCTCTAAGGCAGTAGTTTAGCTAAAATATTCGAGGCAGAAAACCCCCAAACCCTCCTCATATGCATTTAATCAGGAGGGGCCCTAGATCATAATATATCACAAGATAGAATGTTGTAATAAACAAGTATGATAAAATTGCTGACAGGTCAGCACAAGATGCCAGCTGATAACAGCTTTAGATATTTTTAAGTTAGGAACATCAGCAGATGTCCCACCCTGTCACAGGGTTGGTGCAGGCTCTCCCATTTTTGTGCCTGCACCCTGTGTTTAGGCTGGTATAATAGAGTCTGCCACGCCGCCTTTTACTGGATCACCCAAGTGTCTTTATTTATGTGTTCGTGCAGTTCCCCGGTCTCCCAAAAGCTAGTGCCCCGCAGACCCTCCCCAGGGTCTCCTGCCTTGGAGGCTCCCTGCTTTGGAAAGGAGACAGCAAGACTAGCCTCCTGTCCTCTCCCAGTCTAGCCTCCTCTCTGAGGTTTGGTCAAGGTGTTTATAGCCCTCCCGTGCTTCAGCCCAGCTGTCAGCACTCAGCTCAGCATGTTCCTCTGAGCTAGCCCTAATTAGGGCTTGCAGCTGGGCTCACTGCTGAATACCTGTGTCTCTACTCTGGCCTCCTGGCCAGAGAGCAGACTGCAGCCAGCATTTTGGCAGGGCTTTACAGGGGGTTTTACCGCTGCCCTGCCATTCACCCAAAAAATGCCATGGTAACTAATTGCTATATATGCTAATAAACTTGAGGTCAGAGGCTTAGTAACCTATGGGAGAAGGGTGCCCCAATATTAATGGGGTGTGGAACTTCAAATAAGGAAAAGGGGCTGAAACCCCTACTGAATATTCATTAGGCTTAGTGGGTATCAGCATAACCCAATGTAAAAGTTGTATTTCATATTGCGTGCCTTGGGAGATGCCAACATGACACCCACTGGTGATGGTGGTAACGAGGATGATGATGCTGTGGAGGAAGATAATGACTAAGACTTTGGGGTTCTCTGCAAGGGAAAGTGTGAATATATGGATGCCCAGAGGCTCATTTTATATTAGCTCTATTTTTTTTGCTGGGTTAAGTGTTTATGATTTTGCTAACTGTGTTAATGAAACTATTGCAAAGTCAAAAGATTTTTCCTCCCTGCGAGTGTTGCTCTGTGCACGTCAGTTCCCAAATTAATAGTCATTCTAATAAATCTTGGCCTGATCTTGGGGCAAGACCCTGACAAACCACACAGTGCTAAGTGGGAATTCTTAACTTATATAGATAAGTATTATACAATCAGCAAATTAAACAACATTGGGTAAGTCACTTAGTGTGTCTCTGCCTCAGTTCCCCATTTGCAAAATGGGGATAATGGCACTTCCCTATCTTCCAGAGATATTGTGAGGATAAAATGCATGAAGTGCTCAGATACTATGATGATGTTGGTCATATAAGTACTGTTAGACACCAAAATACATTTGCATTGAGGGTAGGGAAGCAGCTAACTAACGCATTGCAAAGCAGGACATCTTTGGTCAAAAACTTCAAGGCAAAACCTCTGCTGTTAAGAGATAGGCGTTAGCCATAGAAGTTCAGACCTGAGTCCAAATTTCCCCAAAGGTTGAGTATGCAGAGCCAAGATTTGGGTTCAGACTCATCTGCAACCTCCTACTGAAAGGTAGGGGTGTGTGTGTGAGGGGGGGGGTTGTGATGACATAACTCATTATGTGAGAGAGACTGGAAGACAGACCATTGAATGGACTTGAGTACAGCAACTGTTATACAAGTTGAAAGCAAAACCAAGAGGTGGAGATGAGTAGGTTGCAAGAGAAGCAAGAAGGCTGTGATTTAAATGTTAAAGACTCTATAGTGTTTTTGCTGAATAGCTGCAGTGAAGGGCAGACAGGAGGAATGGATTAATAGGTTCATCATAATGGTAACTTGTCTTTTCCTGGTCGATGGTAAGTTCTTCAGGGCAGGGGGAGTGCCTTTATCTTGGTGACTTCTATCTCTCTGTGCATACTGGCAGTGTTAAACAAATACTAATAATAAAGAGTGGAGATCAGAGTAAATTATACAGTAGAATAATAGAAATGTAGGGCTGGAAGGTACCCCAAGAAGTTGGTAGTCTAAAGAGGAGAAATGAAAAGGCTGAATCCTCTACTGCATGGAATCATAGAATCATAGGACTGGAAGGGACCTTGAGAGGTCATCTAGTCCAGTCCTCTGCATTCAAAGCAGGACTAAGTATTATTTACACCATCCCTCACAGGTGTTTGTCTAACCTGCTCTTAAAAATCTACAATGATGGAGATTCCACAACCCTCCTAGGCAATTTATTCCCATGCTTAACCACCCTGACAGTTAGGAAGTTTTTCCTAATGTCCAACCTAAACAGCCCTTGTTGCAGGTTTTCTCCCTCCTCCTTGTAACAACCTTCTATGTACTTGAAAATTGTTATCGTGTCCCCTCTCAGTCTTCTCTTTTCCAGACTAAACAAATCTAATTGTTTCAACATTCCCTTGTAGGTCATGTTTTCTAGACTTTAAATAATTTTTGTTGTTCTTCTCTGAACTTTCTCCAATTTGTCCACATCTTTCCTGAAATGTGGCATCCAGAACTGGACACAATACTCCAGTTGAGGCCTAATCAGCATGGAGTGGGGTAGAAGAATTACTTCTCATGTCTTGCTTACAACACTCCTGCTAATACATCCCGGAATGATGTTTGATTTTTTGCAACTGTGTTACACTGCTGACTCATATTTAGCTTGTGATCCACTATGACCCCCAGATCCCTTTCTGCAGTACTCCTTCCTAGGAATTCATTTCCCATTTTGTATGTATGCAACTGATTGTTCCTTCCTGCATCTAGTAAGGGTGGTGATGGAGGGGAGGTGACTTTTATTCAGCTATTCACTTCCCTAATCCCAGGCTGCTATAAGGCCAATTTTTTTTAAGAGTGACTAGTGATTTTGGAAAGCCCAATTTGGGAGCCCATTAAAGAAACATAATTTTCAGAGGTCAGATATTCAGCACTTCCTGGAAATCGAGTTTCTTTAAGGTATCTCATGTTGGGCACCAAAAATAAAATAACTTATGCTGATTTTGAAAATCTTGCCAAGCTACTCGGTGTAGCAGTCCCATAGAACTTGTCCTCTGGCTGAGTGCAATGTGCAATCCTGTTGTGTCTCATCTATCATATGGTAGTTTCTGGTGAGGTTCTGCAGAGACTGGTACTAAGACTCATAGACTTTAAGGCTAGATGAGACCATCAGGATCATCTAGTCTGACTTCCTGCACATTGAAGGCTGCAGAACTTCATTCACCAACTCCTGTAGTAGGCTCTTAACCTCTGGCTGAGTTACTGAAGTCCTCAAAACATGATTTAAAGACTTCAAGTTACAGAGAATACACCATTTATTCTAGTTCAAATTGGCAAGTGACCCATGCTGCAGAGGAAGGTGACTCTCCCCTCCCCACTCCAGGTCTCTGTCAGTCTGACCTGGGGGAAATTCCTTCCTGAGCCCAAATATGACAGTCAGTCAGACCCTGAGTATGTGGACAAGGCCCACCAGCCAGAGACCTGGGAAAGAATTCTCTGTAGTAACCTAGAACCATCCTCATCTAGTGTCCATCTCCAGGCTTTGGAGATATTTGCTAATAGCAGTTGTGAAAGGGGCCTTATGTCGTAGGGAATCTCATAATGCCGTCCCCTCCATAAACTTCTCAAGCTCAGTCTTGAAACAAGTTAGGTTTTTTGCCCCCACTGCTCCCCTTGGAAGGCTGTTTCAGAACTTCACTCTTCTGGTGGTTAGAAACATTTGTCTAATTTCAAGTCTAAACTTGTTGATGGCCATTTGTTCTTGTGTCCACATTGGTGTGTAACTTAAATAACTCTTCTCCTTCTCTGATATTAATCCCTTTGATGTATTTTTACAGAGAGCAAACTTATCTCCTCTCAGCCTTTGTTTTGTTAGGTTAAACAATCCAAGCTCTTTTAAGTCTCCTCTCATAAGGTAGGTTCTCTGTTCCTCTGATCATCCTGCTAGCCGCTCTCTGTACCTGTTTGAGTTTGACTTTAGCTTTATTACACATAGGAGACCAGAATATCACGCAGTATTCCAGATTAGGTCTCACTTGTATAATGGTAGTAACACTTCCTCCTCTCTACTGGAAATACGTCACCTGATGCATCCTAGGACTGTATTAGCCTTTTTCATGGCCACATCATATTGGGGGCTTATAGTCATCCTGTGATCAACTAATACAATGAGATCTTTCTCCTCTGTTGCTTCGAAGTAATACATCCCCAGTTTATAACGAAATTATTTTTGTTAGTCCCTAAATACATGATGTTGCACTTTGCATTATTAAATTCCATCCTATTTCTATTATTCTAGTTTCAAAGTTGTCCAAATCTTCTTGTATGATGTTCCGGTCCTCCTCCATATTGGCAATACTTCTCAACTTTGTGTCATCTGCAAATGTTGTCGGCACACTCCACTTTTTGTGCCAAGATCATTAATGAAAATGTTAAATAAGATTGATCCCAAGACAAATCCTTGAGGAACTCCACTAGCAACCTCCCTCCTATCTGTCAGTTTTTCCTTCAGAGAACATTGAAAATAATTGGGTTTGAACATTGAGCAGTTTTTCAGCAGTTTTTCTTTCAGGGAACAGCAGGGGAATCACACTTCTAGCTTGTAGTGTAGACATAGCCAATGAATCATCCCATCCTGATACTCCCTTCCTCTCCTGTCTCTGTTAGAGATAGGTATGCTCTTTCTATACCATCTGAGGATGCCAGAAAAATCCCCAGAGGATCCCTTTAAGTCAGTTTTCTGACTGCTTTCGTTGCCCAAGCTGTGACCAGAGGTCTGACCCAAAGATTATAAAAGTGATATTTGTACAGAGGAAGTAGGTCAGTGGCTCAGACAAAAGAACAGAAGAGAGGTGGTGGGGGGAAATCTAGGTGGATGGGGACTGCACAAGCACCATTCTCCAGGTGAGGACACTCCTGAGGTTAGGGCTATCCTAGGAGGGGTGAGCTGAGAACAGAGGGGAAGGAGCCACTGGAGAGAGCTGAAAACCGGGAGAGTCATTTTACATAACATTGCTGGAAGCACTAGCTGCCTACGATAGGGTAATTTCAGGCCAGGAGTGTGTTGTAACTAGGGAAAGTAAAATAATAGCAGTGAGGCCATAATTCCTTCACTAATTGAAAGTGGTGTCTAGGAACTTTTTCAATCTGGTGAGTACGTGAGATTTTCTGTAGTTATTAGGAGGATAATTAAGGATGAAATTAACATTAAATCCTCACTTACTAGATAAGTGTGGGTTTCTTTCTGGCCTGACCCAAAAACGGGACTGAACTTTTGGCTTAGAGTCTTATATATCTATACCAACGGATTTTTGTTTTGAATCCTGTATTGAAACCAAATGCATTTTCACTTGTTTGTCTGGTCACCCTGAATGCCTTCTGGCTCTAGTTGGACAGTAAGTGATTTCTGCTCATTCAGAAAAGAATAGGGCATATCAGCAAGCTGAAATATGAATAAAGTCACCTATTAACACTAATTCAAGCCCTCCCAGTCACAGATTGGGGTAAGCTTCGGCTAAGAGCCACAGGTATGTTTGTCTGCTTTTAATCAAGAATGGCTCTTGCTCTGCTACTGCGTTATATGAAAGATTGCCTCTTCAGCCAGTTGTTAGCTGATGATGATGCTGAGTTCCCCAATTTTTCACAATCCCCCTTTCTTCTGGTTGCAAATGTTAAAATGCCACACAATGGGTGCATTTAAAATAAAGCACCTTGGTTGAAAAGCAAAGGGCCTAGCTAATGGAGAGGTGTGGAATAGCTGGATCTGGACTCCAGTGTAAATAAGCCAAGGCAGTTTTCTGACTGGGTTGTGAGACTGGTGCAAACCTCGCAACAATAAGGCCAGGATAGAGCAAACCTAAATGGATAATTAAGAAAAATCAGGGTGGGGACGACAGAGTGGTGATCTGTGACAGATACTGAAATAAAACAAAATATCCCTCTTGGATTTCAGTTGAGCAGGGAGGAGTAAGAATTCCTCCCCCCTCCAACCCCGATGTTTTAAAGAAGATGTCTGTGCTGTCAAGGACTGATGAAGTGCTTCCAAGCCACAGGGCAGGGCTTCACGCTGCCTTCACACAGGGAAAGTTTTCTGAGCTTGTCTCTGCAGCAACGCACATTCTCTCCGATTAATTCCAGCTGTGCGGTGCCATGCTGGCAGAGTTGTTATGTATCGGTAATGCTATCCGATTTGAGCAAATGGTATCCCCTTGCACTGCTCTCTCTTTCTCACTAACATACTCTTTCTCTCACACACAGTCAAGCCTTATTTCCTTTTCTTTCATATAATATCTACATATAAAAGAGTCAATATTCTTTCCTAGTAGCTTCCTTAAAGGAAGAAGATTTCAATGGAACGGCCTGTGCTTCAGCTACAGTGTCCTCTTTCACTTCCCCTGCAAACAACGTTGAGCATGTCTTTTCTGACAGTCTGGTCATCTACAGCCACGAGGCTGCAGGTCAGGGTCTGATGCCAGCTCCCCTGGTGTAAATCAGGACTTAGTCCATTGACTTGGAGTTGCTCCTTAATATACCCCAGCGTGAGTGAGGTTAGAATCAGGTTTTGTGTGTGTAGCTGCTTGTTATGAAATTTCAACCCTGATCCTTAATTTGTCAGCACGCTCAGAAAAAAAGGTCAGCTTACCTTACACAGAGTTTGTACTTTCAAACTTCTAAGCTTTGTGTCTTACATCTGTGCTGTTTTAGTGATTTGCCTCTCATCTAGGAGCTTTGTAGAACAACATCTCTGTTCATGATCACATATTTATTTTTCCACAGTGGCATTTGGTAGATCACATGATAGTCATTTAATTTCCATGACTGACATTCCACAGGTCTGAGATTTCAATCCTCTGGGAGTGTTTCAAATAGTTGTGGTTTTACCCAGCATTAGAAAAATACATATACATATTTTTAAAATAAATTCCTGAAACTTTATCACTGATCGGGTGCTTAGTGGACAGCTAGCCCTCCACCCAGCTGTCCTTTGGCATCTAAAGACAACAATGGTCTTATTTTTGAGTCTTCTGAGTCTTTTAACTCTTCTTTATTATGTATCAGTGTTTCTTATTTTATTAATGTTGATATCCTAATATTAAATGTCCACATACTCCACACAGTACTTCACCTATGTTAATAATAATAGTGATTTACATCAACAGATCTTGAAGCACTTCTTATAAATCAGGGCAAGAATCATTGTCTTCATTTTATAAATGTAAGTACAGGGACTTGCCTGGGGTTACAGCAGGTCAGTAGCACAGCTGGGACAAGAACCCAAGCTTTCTAATGTCCCTTAGCCGGGCCCTGGCCACTAGACCACACTGTCTTTCAACCCTGTTTTTGTAGCCGTTCATTAGCATACACTAGCACCAGTGTTATGAATTTGCAATCTAGGACGTGGAATAAGTTGATAATTTTGAGTTTGGCTCCTCGTGGATAGGAGAACACACGACAAAAAAACATTGACACAGAAGCACCCGTTTCTTAGTGTCAAGGATCAAATGGTGCTGCAGTTTGATATACTTGCAGTTCCAGCAATGTTGGCCAGATGGTTTAAGGAATCCTGAGCTTCCAGTGCTTTCTTTATACTGCTTTGTTTATCCAAGCTTGTCAAACTGGCTCCTTCCATCAAGGTTCAAAGTGAATGTTAAAACATATATTTTTAAATATGGACCAAAACTAATAATAATCATAATAAAAGGGGGGAATTTATTTCAGCATTTAGGGGAAGCAGTGTGGCTTAGTGGCTAGGGCATTGGATGGGGACTCAGGAGATCTGTATTCTATTCTCAGTTCTGCCACTGGCTTGCTAGGTTGCCTTGGGCAAGTCACTTCACTTCACCTCTCTGTGCCTCCGTTTCCCTATTGTAAAATAGGTATAATGATGATAACCACCTTTGTAAAGCACCTTGAGATCAACTGATAAAAACCTCTATATAAGGGCAAAGTATTAATGCTGTCATTGTGTGAGGAAGACCTCAGTTCAAGTCCCTGCTCTGCCACAGACCACCCGTGTAACCTTGGGCAAATCACTTAGCCTCTCTGTGCCTCAGTTCCACATCAGTACAAAAACAATGATAGCACTGCCCTACCTCGCAGAGGTGTCATGGGGATAAATACATTAGATTGTCAGAGGCTTGGATACTATGGTAACATGGCCATAGAACTATGTGATGTGGTGGGGCAGATGACATCTCTTCCCTTAACCAACCAACCAAGGGTTAAAGAATTCCTGTGGCCACAGTTATCCCCAACCTGCTGCACCTGTGCAGGACGGCTCTAGGCATTTTGCCACCCCAAGCACGGCAGGCAGGCTGCCTTCGGTGGCATGCCGGTGGGCCCTCTGCAGGTACGCCTGCGGGAGGCCCACCAAAGCCATGGGACCAGCGGACCCTCGGCAGACATGCCACTGAAGGCAGCCTGCCTGCCGCCCTCGCGGCGACCGGCATAGTGCCCCCAGCGGCTTGCCGCCCCAAGTACATGGTTGGTGTGCTGGGGCCTGGAGCCGCCCCAGACCTGTATGTCTTGTCAGGCCTGGGAAAGGGCCCTTAAAAGGGATGACCTCAGTGCAGTGAGGCGTGGTACTTGGAAGAATGCAGAAGGTTCAGGTCTCCCAGCCTGGGCCCCTGTGGCATGAACTAACATGTGGCTTGCAGATGCTGCCTGCCTGCCTGAATCCTCTGAGGAAGAACACAGGCTGGCCTATTGTCCTTTTGTTGATATCCCCAGGACTAGGTCCCAGCCTCTAGTCACACAAAAGAGTAGGAGCCAGAGGCTGAAAGACTGGTTCCCTCTCCCTTGCACGGGAACAATGGCCTAGCCTTGTGAAGGCCATGGGACTGTTTTCCCTTGGTGTGGACTGTTTCATAGCTGCCGCAAGGGAGTGGACTTCTTAAGAGGCTGTAGCCCAAACCCAGAACCAGGCCACCAGCTTGCTGTTGCCCAAAGAACAATGTACAAGGGAAATGAGGTGTTCATCTGCACCCCATGGGAGCAACCTAGAGACAACCTTCAACACTGAGATGAATGGATTATGAATTCCATCCTGAGCGTTATAGTTTCTAAGAATCAGTAAATGGCACCTGTAGCTAGTTTATCTGAGGCTTCTGTGGCACCTTATAGACTAACAGACGTTTTGTAGCATGAGCTTTCATGGGTGAATACCCACTTCGTCAGATGCATGTAGTGGAAATTTCCAGGGGCAGGTATATATATGCTAGCAAGCAAGCTAGAGATAATGAGCGTTAGTTCATCATGTGGACAGCATGAGGACTGTGTCTAGCAGTTGAGTGTGAAAACCAAGAGAGAGAACTGGCTCTGTAGTGGCAAGCCATTCACAGTATTTGTTCAATCCTGAGCTGTGATGGTGTCAAATTTGCAGATAACTGAAGCTCAGTCAGTTTTCTCTTGAATCTGGTCCTGAGTTTTTTTTGCTGAGTGGATGCCACCTTAAGGTCTGCTATAGACTCCCTCCCAAGAGACCAACACTTCCATACCAGTGCTTCTAAGGGCATGGTGGCCTCTGGAAAGTGTTGGTCTCTTGGAGGAGTCTCGAGGGAAGAAGCCTTGTGGGGCCTTGGGTGGCAGGCCAGCCTCGCCCACAGACAAACCTGCCAACCCAAACTATATCTCAGACAGCAACTGCACATCGACCCATAGTAACTCTAGCTCAGGAACACCAATTCATGCAACAACCTCGATGCAACTCTGCCCACATATCTAAACCAGCGACACCATCACAGGACTAACCAGATCAGCACACCATCACCATTCATTCACCTGCACGTCGTCCACCAATGTAATATACGCCATCATATGCCAGCAATGCCCTCTTGCTATGTACATCGACCAAACTGGACAGTCTCTATTAAAGAGATAAATAGACACAAATCGATATTACGATGGCAATATACAAAAACCGTAGGGAAGAGCACTTCCACCTTCCTGGCACACTATAGCAGACCTTAGGTGGCCATCCTGCAGCAAAAAAACTTCGAGACCAGACTTCAAAGAAACTGTGTGAGCTTCAGTTCATTCTGGCAAATTTGACACCATCAGTCCATGATTGAACAGAGACTGGGAATGGCTTGCCAGTACCAGACCAGTTTTCTCCTCTCTTGGCTTTTCACACCTTGACTGCTAGAACAGGCCTCATCCTCCCCATTCGATAACTAACCTCGTTATGCTTCTAGCTTGTGCTCCCTTGCTAGCATATATATACCTGCCCCTGGAAATTTCCACTACATGCATCTGACAAAGTGGGTATTCACCCACGAAAGCTCATGCTCCAAAACATCTGTTAGTCTATAAGGTGCCACAGGACTCTCTGCTGCTTTTACAGGTCCAGACTAACACAGCTACCCTTCTGATATCTGAGGCTTGTATTTACTGCCTCTCAAGGACCCCGGAATCTTTTGTATAAGTAGGGGAGGCAAGGCCAAAGTGCCCCCTCTCTCTCTGCAAGGGGCTGCTCTGGCAGGGAGCCAGCTGTCTTCTCTTCTGGAGCCAGAGCAGCCCCTGGTGGGTGAAAGGTGTAACTGCAGTGCCTCTCCTGAAGAATCTATTATTCTGTGGCGGGGAAAATCTGTGGGGGACATAAATTGTGTGCTTACGTTTCTTTTGCTAAAAAGTGGAGGCACGTCCCTCCCACTTTTAAAAATGAGAAGGCCCTTGCCCCCCACTTCTAGCACCGATGCTGCCTCTCCCTCAGCAAGGTGAGCACTGACACCCACTAGATCCCCTGTAGCTTAAGGTGTGGGTGGATAATTCATTCAACTTAAAATGTAGAGCCTCTATTGCTCCCTACCTCAATGTGCAGCAGTAGGCGTAAAGGTTCACAGGACACGGTGCACCAGTCATTGTTATACTGGCTGGCATGCATTGTACCAAGGCCAGCAGTCCATGGCCCTGATTCAGGAGAGCACATAAGAATGCCTTGACAGTAAGAATATGTGTAAGTCCCATGCTGGAAGTTAAATGCTTTCCTGAATTGGCTTCTATGATAGCAATGCGTAACATACATGGAACAGGCAAAGTGTAGATGTGGTTACGGCAAAATGAGGCATGGCCAGTAGAGAGTAAAAAGAAATATATTCTTCTCCTGCCATCTGAAAGTTCATTGTGAAGAGTCACTAGGACAGCATAAGGCAAAGCAGTCCAACCAGCGTTACCTTACGTGGATGAGTATGCAGTAGGGTGGACATTGTGCTGTTGGGTGGGTTCTTGTGGCCTGTGTGATTTGCAAGTTGTAGGCTGTCTGGTATCATTTAATATTCGTAAAGTGCTCCAAAGTGGAAAAATGCTATACAACTGCTAAATATTATTAAAAAGTTACTCAATCTTGTCCATTACAGTGCTGAATTTCTGACTCCTTGTTGGTGTGGTGTGTACTATGAACCATTTACTGGGCCTCTGATGACACAACTTCTGACAAAGTGGGTATTCACCCATGAAACCTTATGCTCTAATACATCCATTACTCTATAACAGGGTTGGCAACCTTTGAGAAGTGGTGTGCCAAATATTCATTTATTCACTCTAATTTAAGATTTCATGTGCCAGGAATACATTTTAATGTTTTTAGAAGGTCTCTTTCTATAAGTCTATAATATATAGTTAAACTATAAAGTAAACATATAAAGTAAATAAGGTTTTTAAAATGTGTAAGAATCTTCATTTAAAATTAAATTAAAATGCAGAGTCCCCCGGACTGGTGGCCAGGACCCAGGCGGTGTGAGTGCCACTGAAAATCAGCTTGTATGCCGCCTTCGGCATACGTGCCATAGGTTGCCTACCCCTGGTTTATAAGATGCCACAGGACTCTTTGTTGCTTTTTACAGCTCCAGACTAACACGGCTACCTCTCTGTAACTTGTGCATGTGTGTGTTGACTGGGGAACTGCACCATATCTACTTGCTGTATATACGTTTTAGGAGCTGCTGATTTAAGCATTTTCAGTTTATTCAGATTCACATTAGTCATAGGCTACTGAACAGGATACTTGTGTGTTCATTTCTGCTCCTGATCAGCTGTGGGTGCTGTTCGGCTCCCTATTCCGTAATACATGATCAGCTTAATTACTGTTTCTAACTGATTTCTGGACTGAGAGTGAGGTCTTTTTAGGCTACTCCGTCAATATCCCTTTGCACTCTTTGGGGCATACAACATTTTGTTGGATATATCTCCCATGGCTAGGTATATTCACCTGCATTCTTGCTTCTTAAGGAGCTAGAGGTATATATCTGGTGAATTATGCCTTTTGTTTTAGTGCATTCTTGAAACAAATGGTTTCTTTTCATCTTTTAAGATGAGATCAAAGCCTTAGAACTTTAAAGTAGATCCAACAGGAATAAAGTAAAACCAAGACGATGGCACAAGGAGAAAAATAAATTCTGGTGCTCTTTAAGGTGAGGAAATAGGTTTCTGAAGAATAAAATTAGGTTATAGGGTGCCAAAACCTGCTGGGTTGCACTGAATAAAAATGGCCTAAGTAAAAATGATGCTGAGGACAGTGACAAAATAAAGTGCGCCAACTTTGTGGCATTGTATTTGGCCAGAAATAGTTTAGAAGCTCATAAGTGGAGGAAATGCAAAGAGAAGTAAAGGTGACGAGTAAAGATAAGAATTGTTCATAAATTGAAAGATGATAGTTTTCTGCTTCTATGGAATAATGCATGCAGTAATGTAACAAGTGCTTCTTCAAGTGCACCAAAGGAGAGTTGCACTTCAGATACTGAAAATAGAAAAGCCAAGAAGAATGTAGCCAAAATGCTTGAAGATGAGGGTAATAATATTTTATTTCTTTAGTAACTGCCATGCATAGAAGCACAAATTGACTCTGAAGATGTATTCTTGGAAACAGGAACAAAGGAATAAATAAAGGTAATCTGCAGAAATGGGCTGGCAAGAAATTGTTCATATCAGTAGCAAAAGAAGGGCAAAAATATTGAAGCTTCCATTCTCTTTAGCTAGGTTCTGGGAGCTGCAGCCTTTCTTTAAGATGTGATCTCAATGTAAGGAGAAAAGTAAAGGTCTCTGCTGATGCTGCCAATGAACTGATTATTTAAAATGAGTTGTAATGAATGTATTTGTTATCTCTACATTTGTTATAAATGCATGTCAAAGCTATGCACAAGTGCAGAAGATAAAATAGGCATGGGGCCAGCCTGAAACCTCAAATATAAAATCTTGGCAAAAATTTGGATTGGGGCTGAACTTTGAAGTTCAGATCCAGTGCAATTTAAATATAGAAATAGCTAAGGTTGCCACTTAATGATGGAAAATGATGATGAAAAAAACCCCGTGCAGTGACACATGTACCATTCATAGAATATTTGGGTTGGAAGGGACCTCAGAAGGTCATCTAGTCCAACCTGCGGCTCAAAGCAGGGCCAATCCCCAGACAGATTTTTACCCCAGTTCCCTAAATGGCCCCCTTAAGGACTGAATTTACAACCTTGGGTTTAGCAAGGCCAATGCTAAAATCACTGAGTTATCCCTCCCCCATATTGAGGAATGTGAGAAGAAAGGATGGCCATGTGGTTAAAGCACTGACTGAGGAGATCTGGGTTCAAATCATGGCTCTGGGACCCAACCCGATGTGATTTTGAACAAGTCATCATATCACTCTGTGTCTCTGTTTCCCTTTTGTAAAATAATTAAGTAATAAATACTACTTTTTGTCTGACTGAGCAGTAAGGTTGCAGCCTCAGCTAGGGCTAGCTGGAGCAAAAGAATTCCGTTTTGAGACAATTTCAGCGTTTTGACACTTGTTTCTATTTTGATGCAGAACAAAACCAAGATATTTTGAATTTATTTATTATGGAAAAAGAGAATGACCCCAAATTAGACAGAGCAGTGATTCAAGTCTAGGGCTCCAGCTCCTAGGTGAGTGCCTTAAGTACCAAGCTATTAGCTAGGCTGTGTTGGAAGAGCCTGGTTCAAGTCTTTGTTCTGATTATTTTGAATCAGGGCATTAACCCTGGGTCTCCAACAGCCCATGTGAGTAACCTGACCAGTTGGCTGTTCTTGGGTCTCTTTCTCTTTCTTATTTAGACCACAAATTCCATCCTGGTCTTAGAATTTTTCATCAAAACCAGGCCTTTTCCATGAAAAGTCTCAGCTCTAACTAAAAACCTTTCATTGAAAAGTATCAAACAGCTCTAATCTCTGCACACCCGCCCACCTCCCAAGTACAGTTGGCAAAACCCTCACTTTCTTCCCCTTCCGAGCTCCTTCCCCCGTGCCAACAAGCTGTGAATTCATAAGATCAATAATTAACTCATCTAATTTACTTTCAAATGTGTCCTGTGTTCCTCAGCTTTATATGTTAGAGGGTAAGCTCTTTAGAGTATGGGCACTGCTCGTCTTTGTCTTGTTGAGGACTGGACACGTAGCTGATTGAAAAATCGCCTTCTGTTTATTTACTAAGGCGCCAACAGAACATAAGCATCTTGTTCCCATTGACTTTCAATCAGAGGTGTGCCTCTTACTCCCATTTCTGCCCTTGACAATCTCCCTCATAAATAATAGCAATATCTTTTTTGTAACTAGCTGTTGTTTCTGGTAACATTGCCTGTAATGGTTCTGTTAATAATCTGGGCTGAACTCAAAAGACTATGAAAAAAGGCTGGATCTCCCCTTTCAATTAGACAATCAAATGTGTATTGGCCCTTAATATCAGTTTCCTGTGCGGTACTAATATGTGCTGGGTTGTGTTCTGGGCCCCAGACAGTGTCAGCTTTTGGGTCCCTTTGTTCATTAAAAAGAATCCTATGCAATTCTGATTTTGGTCTCATGTACAGGGTATGCTTTCATAATAGTAAAAATTCCAAAAAGGAATATTGTGGTTCTTCTCAGTGAATACAAGATGTCATTGAGAAGAAGGTTGGTCTAAGTGGTCAGTGTTTTAGTCTAGTCCCTACTCCATGTCTGTTCCTCACTTCCCACAAAATGGGGGTAATGCTTCCCTACAACTGAGGAGTGTAGTGAAGAACAAGTATGTTAAAGATCATGGGGCTCTCAGATACTGTGCTAATGGTGGTCGTATCTGTGCCTACTATAGGAGCTCTTCTATTAAATCTTTGCTGAGAAACCTATATGCACTTGAAAAGTAGGCAGATTAGTATAGTTACTTAGCCCTGTCCAGTCCAGGTATGTGAAGATCTTCAGAGAAAAGGTGTGCTAGAGATCGCTTCAGTGGAAGAGTTTCACCTTGAACATTATCTTGTGTTTTTCAATTTGATCTTGCATCTCTCCTTGCCACACTCATGTTGCAGGATATTTATTCACAATGTTTCATTTTAAATAGCAGAGGAATTTCTGAGTTATAAGAGATTTCAAAAATTCCTGATCAGATGTGGGGTAATATACAATTTTCCTTGCAATAAATATTATAAAGTGAGTGATGCACTAGGAAGCTCTCTTTCCTTTGAGTCATTACTTACCCACTGCATCATTGCATTGCCAACGGATCCCACAGTGCTTCTAGGTACCATATTTAATGTCCATATGTAGCCTAGTGGTTCCTGAAACTTCACAAGGAGGCAACGTTGTCTAGTGTTCAGAGCAGGGAACAGGGAATGAGAAGAAAGGGGTGCTATTCCCCACTCTTCTTGGCTGTGCGTGACCAGGGATGTCATTTGGCCTCTCTAGTATCTCAGTTCTCTTTATAAAGTGGGGATAACAAAACCCACCCATGTAAAATCTTAGGAGCTCCACGGAAGAAGAGTGGTGGATATGGAAAAGCCTCACCAGTTTTGTAATGTTCTTTCTGCACTTGGATCATTTTAAAAAATGTATTTGGGAGTCCCATGGCTGTGAAGTCACTGGAATTGGTAATGAAATGAAGCTTCTGGGATAGTTTCATCTTTCAGAGTCAGAGCCCAAAATTGCACTCAGAAAATTAAGAAAGACTCGGGATTTAAAAAAACAACAAATCTCACAGTCAAACATTTTCTGATCAGCTCTTTCCAGCTATCATGGATGTCTAGATTATCAACCAAACCTCTTCATGTTACTGCCTTTACCCTTATTGTCAGTGTAAACGCTCTCCCCTGTATTTGTCAAAACACCAACAGTATTTCTCCACTTATATATGATCCTCCCCATCTGTCCTGCCAGCACTCCTCCAGATTTATTTTACCTATCACTTCTGTGCACTTTCTGTATTTAATTCCAAGTCATTTTCCCAAGCTTAACCATTAGTGCATATGCTATGCATCCAATTCAATAATCTTATTATGTATGCTCCTTGCATTTGTATACATTCCTCTTAACTTCAATACCAGCATATGGTTCATTACTTTTCCCTCCGAGTGCCAGATGCATTAACTTGTTTTCTTGTTGCATAGGTCTCCATGTTTATATAGATAAGTAATCTACTGAACTGAGGAGTGGAATCTTTCTTGGTCTCTAACAACCAGTTATATAAATGTAGAAGAATGTGAAGAAATTGCAGTTTTTCTTTTTCCTGCATTCTTTCTAACCAGAATGTTACTGGTGCGAGCTGACAACATGTTGTGAATACTTAGCAGGTGTTCATCCCCACCCTTCCCTATTACATAGTGACTGGGGTATAGAATGACATTCGTGACAGACAAAACACACATGGGAGTCTGTGGTTTGTATTAATACATAACAATGTTTTGAGAGAACTGCTCAGAGGAAGCATATTGGTTAAGGAATTCCTAAACGTAGGCTACAGACTTGCAAAATCTTTTAAGGCCCTCCCAAATAGATCTTTTACTTCTTTGACATAAATCTAAATATCTGTGGAACCCTAGCATGGCTAAAGGAATCAATACAACAAGCCACTAGACTTGATTCCCTTCTGCCTTGTGTAGTTACCTACTCCTGTGCAAAGCAAGTGTCCTGTCAGAATGATAGGTATATCTCCATATATTATTACTATCTCCTAGAACTGGAAGGAACCCTGAAAAGTCATCAAGTGCAGCCCCCTGCTTTCACCAGCAGGACCAGGTACTGATTTTGTCCCAGATCCCTAAGTGGTCCCCTCAAGGATTAAACTCCCAGCCCTGGGTTTAGCAGGCCAATGGTCAAACCACTGAGCTATCCCTCAAAATCTTACACTTACTTAGAACAAGCGTCAATAATATGTGGTGCCATGCGGTGAAGCGCCAGGCCTATTTTGTGTTGAAGGTAATTTAGAGCTTTATCCCTCCTCCGTGGGGGACTGCATATCTTTCCAGTTGGATTGTGTGCTCTTTACTTGACTATGGTAATTAATGAATTAGGAGAACCGGTCTCCAAAAATGCTAAGCAAAATGTCAATGGTTGGCACAAGTCTACTCTTCCCTAAAATCTCAGAAGACTGAAGTTACAGAGTTTCTTGGTGATGCTGAGTTTCAAGGACAGGTAGACTTGGAGGTTTTTTCCTCTCTCCAACTAGCAGAAGCTAACAAAGATACTGAAGCCTTGGACCACTTGCCTTTGAGCACTACTAAGGTTATTCCACTTCAAGTAAATGCCTAGTGTAACTGTTGGTATCTTTAGGCCACCCTCCCTTTTCATGCAGGGAGGGCACAGGTCAGTTTTTTTTTTTTTGTGCTCTGATCCACAATTTTTCTGTTCTAGTCTGTTGTCTTTGAGACCTGTCGTTTTTGTGCCTTCCACTGCAGACAACACTGATCTCTCAAAATGTGGTAACGAACTATGTATTTATTAGTACGTTTTCCAAGCTTCCCATTCTGTTCTCTATGTGGTCATGAATTCCAGTTTGTGACGATCCCATCTCTCTGAGAAGTAGTTCTCTCCACAAGCTATTCGGGTCAACAGTTTGTGGTTTCATGTTGCTATTTAACTGAAGCACATGGTGCATCACCTAGTTCAGGTCCTGTCTCGTGTCTGCACTTATATTCTTTGTGGGGTCAAATCCTGACTGATGCTGAACATCTGAATTCTTATTGGCTTCACTGGGAGTTGCAGATTCTCAAATTTGGGATATCATGACTGATGTAGCATTTATATAGTATATTGGGTGAAAGTGTGTGTGTTAAAAGAAATGACAGGGAGTTAGGAATCCATAATTCTCTTATTAGCTTTGCCTACTATCTTGATTGGTGATTGGGGGAACTTGTTTAACTTTTTGCTTCAATTTATTTCTCATTGAAATGGGCATAATGATATTTACTAACCACACAATATTGTCTGGGAGTCTTAGGCCACGTCTACACTACGGGATAATATCGAATTAGCTAAAATCGGTTTTATAAAACTGATATTATAAATTCGATTTCATGCGGCCACACTAGGCACAGTAATTTGGCGTTGTGCGTCCATGGTCCGAGGCTAACGTCGATTTCTGAAGCGTTGCATTGTGGGTAGCTCTTCCGTAGCTATCCCATAGTTCCCGCAGTCTCCCCCGCCCCACCAGTACACATACGGTGCCGGGAAAAAAAAAAAAAGTGAAGGGCTCCATGGTTTGCGTCTATTGGCGTTTCTGCCAGGCAATTCCAGGGAAAACGGCGCAAAAGGATTGTCAGCTGATGTTTTTTTTCCTTTTTTTTCACGGAGGAAAGGAATGCTGCGACATTTACCCAGAACCACCTGCCGAACAATAATGATTCAACCAGAATTCCAAA